>NC_057808.1:422364578-422718246 GCF_018294505.1 Triticum aestivum | reverse complement strand
GGCGATGACGCGGCGTGCCGCGGCGTCGCATGCGGAGGCGAGTCCGTAACATGACTTGCCCCTGCACCGCACCGAGGGGCATAGTTGTACTGACACATCTTCCTTGTATGGACTTGCCCCCATTATCTATCTTAGGGGTGTGTGGGTGCGTGTGGGGGGGACAGAATAACCGCACTGCGCCTGACAAACGAGCGCACTGTCGCGTTAGAGCGAGGTCGAGCCGGGGGGAGGGGGGTCGGGACCCCCCTCCCCCATCCTGGCGAGGCCGAGCCAGGAACGAGCCGTAGCAGGCGACGACGCGGCGTGCCGCAGCATCGCATGCGGAGGCGAGACCGTGACATGACTTGCTCCCCATTATCTTATCTTTTTTTAGGGAAAAATGATCATCATTATGAAGTATTATTTCATTTGTACTTTTTTGATAATTTTTATTGTACTGTTGTGGATTATTATTTGTACTTTAGCTATTTTGTTTTCTCCCTCAATATTAATTTTTTATTGTATTTAATTTTTACTTTTATCTTTAGTAACTACCCAGAGGTAGTGGGCTTCGCCACGATTGTGGGCTTTAGCCGTCGGTTTTTTCCCACTCACCTTTAACCTCTGCTCTCCCCCGTTCCGCTCTGCTCCCCTCCACAAATCGACTCCTTCTTTCCCCTCCTCTCCTCTTCTCGCATAGAAGTTGCTTCTCCTGTTTCGCCGCGGGAGCGTCGGCTGGCCGGTTGAACTCCAGGGGTGGAGGTCTGGGTGCTTTGTTTCCTCTTTTTGCTCTGCCATCGGCTCCCCTTGCGTCCCCTTATCTACAGATTTTCCCTATATTTCTAAGTTATTGCTCTCGTGCTGTCTCAGGGTGGATTCGCTAGGGTTTCCTTTGCTCTTGAACGAGCGGTTCGCATCAGTGATACTGTATTCGGTGGTGGACTTTGTGTTTGCTTGTAAGAGTTTTGCTTAGTTTGGCGTGCTTCATTTCTGAAATAGGTAAGAGCCCTAATTTTTGTTCATGTGTGTTGCACATCTGGTTTGGCAGATTTTAGGTCTGTAGATCTCAATGGGTACATCATCCAGTCCAGACAAGTTGAATGCTGGTAATTTCCCCTGTAATTCGGATAATGTTTTATCAGATCTGGTGCTTAATAGGTTTTTAGTTGTATAGGTGTTGTCGTATGGACTTTACAAATTGTATGGATTTGACTGGTGTTAATATTTGCCCTGGAATGTGTGGTGTTTCTAGTTTTTAGGTTGCTGTGAACTGCAGATAGGTTGCTGTACTGATCACCATGTGTAGTTTGAACTGTTGTCCTGGCATTTGAATATGTTGTGGTAGTCAGTGAAGAACTACTATGATGTTGAAAGAGTTGTCATTTTGAAGTTTGTTGTGCCAGTGGTGGGTTGATATTGTTTTATTGGGTGCACCTGTAGTGTTCACATAGTTGAACTGATTGCTTGTTCATGTACTTCTTTGCTAATTATGATGTTGTTGTAGATGTTGGAGTGCCGGTGCCTCCTGATTCTGACAAATCAGAATGCTTTCAAGATCTTGTGAATGTTATTTTTGAGACACCAAATCCTCTAGAAGAACATGCGAATGTTGCTGGTGTTTCCCTTATATTTGCTCTTTTTTTATCAGCCTTGAATACATAAATATGCTTAGCTACATCAGTTGTTCCTTTTGTTTGTGTCTGATGCTATGCGCTTTATTTATATTGTCTCTGCAATGTTAATTGTGGTTTAATTTTATATGTGTGTTCTTATGTTATTGGTTTATCCAGTTAATGACAGCCATGCTGCTGCTAAGGACATTGGTGATGTTGTCAAAGATATCAATGATGGAATGTATTCTCTTAACTTTGATGATGGCGATGGGAGCTTGCAGTTGTCTGTTACTCAGTCACAGACTGTTGATGGCACTGAGCCTGTTACTCAGGCTGAGGATGTTCCTATGTAGTTATAGCTCGAGGATGAAAGGATAAGAAAGAAGAAGTGTGATTTTCAGAGGAGAAAGGAGTTGGAACGGCGTCAAAAGGCTGCTTGCGTGCAACAAAGCGATGAGGATGTTGCTGAAGCTCCTAAAGGTGTAGGCGATGAAGGTGGTGATGCGGCCTTTTCAACTGTTGATGCTGAATCTCATGGAACTGGCATGCCTGTGAAGACAAACCTGATGTAGAGCCGTTTGACGCAAGTGTTTACTGGTGATGCAGTTAAGGAGAAGAAAGTTGTTTTGAAGAGGAAGATGTCAGATCCAAATCCTGATGGCACAGAGAGGCGTAGCCCACGTGTGAAAGCTGGTTCCCAACCTGGTAATAGCAAAGCTGATGGAGATAGTGTTGCTGTGAAGATTGGTCCAAGCACACTTGGTGGCTCTCCTGTTCGTCGGAGTCCACGAGTTTTGACAAATAAAAAGCCTTCTTCGTCTCCTCTTCCAGAGCGCTCTTTGTTGAAGCAAAATAAGAAGCGTAAAGTTCCTCCCGCGAAGGTGAACAAAGGTGTGAAGAAGCGTGCTCATGTCGAAGCTGAAGATCCTTTACCTGAAGAAGATGATATTGAAGTTAATCCTGAAGATGAATACACAGTGGTACGTGTTTGTACTGTATGTGACTTACTAGTTGTACTTGCAATGATTTAATTGTGTCTGGGCTGGTATGCTGCCAGGTGAGGGCTGGTCATTGTTTGCATCAATTGAGGGTGGTACTGAAGTTTTCTTAAGATTTGAACTTGTGCAATCTTTGTTTTTTTTCTTGCCTTCATATGCTTGTTTTGTTTTCTATATTCATTTAATTAAGTTGTGCCTTCTTTATTTTCATTTACAGCCTGTTAGAGTTATGGGTCCGGTCAAGCCGGTGGGAGGCAATGCCGGAAAAGTTGCTTTGGATGAAGGTGACCTACAGCGATTGAACATGACTGTGCGATGTTCGTTGAGAGAGATTGAAGCTTGTGCTAAATTGCTTGAGAGTCGCCATGTGGCTAGGGTTCATGCAGCTGGTTTTGGTTCTATCTTCAGGTGGAAGGTGAAGTCTAACATTTCGCGCCCTATGATGGGAGTTTTGTACCTGAGGATAGATCCTGATACGATGACTCTTGACATGGGTGAGGCTAATAAGAAGCTTCCCATCACTAGCGATGGTATACAACAACTATTTGGGTTCCCTCATGGTGGTCGTTCTACACCAAGGCCGTCAGAGGACGGATATGACGACGCTCTGATGAAGTTAAGATCGGAGCTTGACATTAGCATGAACAAAGATATCAAGATGAAGGATTTGACGGATAGGCTCAGGGTGCTTGTCAAGGATCCTACCAAATATGACCTTGCTCTCAAAGTGTTCTTCATTATTGTGTTTATGAAGGTTGTGTTGCCTGGTGCCACCCCGCGTGTTTCCAGAGAGGCAGCAATGTTTGATGATCTCGTCATTGAGGACATGGCTAATATGGATTATTGCCAGCTGATGGTTGATGAGCTTAGAAGGGCTGTTGTCAGGTACCAAGATGGTGTTACCATGGGGAAGGCAATCACAGATTGTGCTATAGGGCTTGTACTAATGTACCTTGAGTGCTTTATCCGTGGCAAGACTCCAGAACCTGACATGCGAGTTCCCCGCATATGTTTCATGGATCCTGACAAGCTTTCCGATCTGGCTGATGCTGATTTGATAAAAAAGGCAACGCAGATCCAAAGACTTGGGTGTTTGGGAAGCTTCCGGTGAGTTTTATTTCTTTCGTGTCTTGCAGACCTTTTTTTATTTAGGTATAGCTTTTTTGCTGGAGTGAACATGTGTACTGCAGAGTTACCTGTTTAGATTTTGTCATTTCTTTAAGCTTTGTGAGGTTTATGTACGATATTTAGTATTGTTGTTTCATGTGTGGTTGAACTGAATATCTTTGTTCAACTGGTCTGTTGGTAAATACTAACAAATTGGCACTGACAGTTAAAGATTGATAATGCTGTTGATTTAAATCTGTTAATATCATGTTTTATTTTTCCCTGTGTGTTGCATTGATTAATTAACTCTTTTCCCCCTTGTTTATAGTGGAAAACTCATGAGGAGGTTGTTTTTTCCGAGTGTATAAGCGGCCAGTCTTGGAGATGCCGTCGTCTCAGGTTCCAAAGATTTCATCTCTGCACGATGAGTTGAGAGATGGCCATGGTGTTGAGGGTGCTGGTTATGTTCCCCCTGGCCCTAGTAATGCTAGTACTTCACAGAGGCAGGGTTTTGGTATTGATGTTGCTGTTTCTGCGTTGGAGCGCGCTGAGCATATTTTTAGTAATGTGTGTTCTGAGCTGCAAAAGGTCCCAATTACAGTTGGGCGTCTGAGCTGTATCAATGGTATCCTTCCTGAAGGTCATCAATTTAACGCTGAGGAAGCATCGGACTATATTGAGATGGAGAGAATTTTAATTGGTGATATGCGTGACGGTACTGCTCATCTAGTTCAGAGCTCGCTTCGTCTGTTGAACATCATGAAGCGGTTCAAAACTATGCAAGACTCTCGCTGCAAGCCATATGAAAAAAGTGCAAATGTTGTTATCAGGCAGATTGAGCAGGATGAGGCTGCTGCCACCGACAGCAGGGCTGGTGATCGTACTGAGGCTAATGTTTCTGATCACCATACGAATGATGTTGGCTTGGAGTGCCCTGTTGTTGATGTGAGTCAGTCCTCGGCGTTTGCAATTTTTACTATGTTGTTCTGCTGTCAGTATTGTAGTTGAACTTCCTCATCTTCATCTGTTTATTAATTTTTTCTTTCATGCATGATGAGGCTGCTGTCACCGACAACAGGGATGGTGGTTGTACTGATGCTAATGTTTCTGATCACCATAAGAATAATGTTGGCTTGGAGCCCCCTGTTGTTGATGTGAGTCAGTCCTTGATGTCCGCAATTATTACTATGTTGTTCTGCTGTGAGTATTGTAGTTGAACTTCCTCATCTTCATCTGTTTATTAATTTTTCTTTCACGCAGGAGACCAGTCATAGTGTTGAGGCTGCTGTTAACCATGGAGTTAATGATCCATCTACTGATAAGTGCAAGATTATATATATTCTTGAATTTTCATGCGCACCAATGTGCCTTATGTGTTCATTTTTCTATCCCACACTGTTAAGAGTTTGTAGGTGATACCTACCTTTTTATACCTACCTTTGTGTTAGTGTGGTTTAATTCCTTGTGTTTATTGTTGCTAATAATATCATTGTTTTTTTGCTCATTACTATGAATCAGGGTCCTGTTGTTGGCGACGAGCCTTGTTCGACCATTGGTGATGTTCCTTTGAATGTTAGCAGCAGCAAGATCGATGATGTTGTTGTGGATGCTGCTAAGGTTTGTTTTTCTGTGCACCTCTTGCTAGCTTATTTTTTATTGTTAGTTTTGCTTATATTATTCACTTTTTCTGAATTTTTATTTTTTCAGATGACTGATGTTGAGCGTGAGGCTGTCGTTAGTGGTGGAGATGATGCTTGTGGTGTTCCATTGAGTAGTGGGCACGATGCTGGTACCAAAGTTGCCGATGAGGATGTTGGTGCTGCCAGCATACTTGATGCCAATACGTCTGGTGTTGGTGTTGCTGGGAATGAAAATCTTTCTGATTGTGAAGATTTGCCGCCGGAAAATTTCCTGCCCGGAGGGCTTGATTACGGTGATGCATTGCAAGATGCCTCTAGCGTGGAGGAGGTGCCATCCAAGGATGATGATTTACTCCTATCGATTTCTTCTGGCCCCTTGATGCAGGAGGCGCTCCTGTCGTCCCAGGATTTTCTTTCTTCAGACCCTGAAAGCGCAGCCATATTGCTGTCCTCACAAGATCTTCCATCGTCAAACCCAGAGACTGCAGGCATATTGGTGTCATCACAGGAACTCCCGTCGTCAAATGCAGATACTGAAGGTAAGGACCTGTAAATGAGCCGTACTTATCATTTATGGCATTTTGGACATGTTCACTTTGTAGTGCTTGAACTTATTATTTTTTCTTCTTTTTCTGCAAGCAGAAGGTGCTAATGTTGTTAACGTTGATTTGTTTTTCTTCGCTGTTACGAGGTTGCGCACGAACCGTCGGAAATGGTTAGTTTGGGATTTTGCCCGCATCATTTTCTTCTCTTTTTCTTTCTCTTATATGACTATTGTTGTTATTGCAATAGTTTTAATTCATGTCATCTTTTGTGTTTTCCTAGTGACAAGCCGATGTTTCAAAATAGAGAATGTAATGCCAGTGTTGGTTCTATTACTAAAGCGTTTGTCCCCACTGGCATGCTCAACTCAGACAGTGCTGATGTTGTTTTATATTCTCTACGTCAGAAGTACTGAGACACTGACAAGTTGATAGTTCCCAGATGGGTGACGGTCAGTATTTGACTTTCTACATAGGATGATAAGTTATTTTTGCAATTTTCTAACTGTTGTTGTTCTTTTTGTACAACAAACCAAGATCGTGATGGAAATATTGATGGCAATGTGCTACAGTGGTTCACGAGATCAGGGGTTGATCGTTTTGACCAAGTAGGTGAACTTGAACTTATTGTACTCATGAACTAGAACTGTCATGTTTTCTTGCAAGTTTGGGAGGTGGGAATGAACTTGAGTAGCCTGCTTTTTACCCCTGTGCTTATGAATGATGTGTGCTTCTTTTTTTAAAGCTGCACTTATTGTCGTAAGGAAATTGAACTGATATGTTTCTTGCAAGTTTGGGCGGTGGATATAAACTTGAGTAGCATTTATTTTTTGTAGTGGGTTGCTTACTAAATTACAACTTATGATTATCTAATTTTTGTTTGTACTTTTGAATTTGAATTTCTCTCATTTATTTCATTGTTTGGTGGCTGAATTTTTTGTTTCATTTATGATTTGTTAAATTCATTTTTCCTCTGCGATTTTTTTGTCAGCTTCTTTTCCCTACTTTTGATCCGCCGTCATTCATGGCTGCCATGAAGCCTACTGATGAATCTGGGCATTGGTGCTTGATTGTTCTGAATTTGAGGTTCCGTCGTTTCGAGTGTCTTGATTCACTCCGCGATGAAAAGCGTAGAAAGATAACATAAAGAAGCTTTGGAGGGAGTCAAGCGTAGACAAGGCCAAACCGTTCTCGCTGGCGCAAATTGATGGTTTCTCCTGCGAGTTTGTGCGGGTGCCGCAGCAGAAAAACACGTGAGTATCCGTTTTTAATGTTTTATTAGTTGTTTTTGTTGCTGGGAGGATGGTGTTCCTAATTTTTCAGATTTGTGATGTACCCTTTTGTATTTTCTTTTGTTAATAGGCATGATTGTGGGTTCTTTATGCTACAAAACTGCAAGACCTATCATTGTCGGGAGGATGGTGTGATTGAAATGTTGGATTACAGCCACGAAGACATTCTTGACATTAGGAAGCCTTTGTTGTATACCTGCGCAACTAGCGATGTTTTTGATGTTGACTTCTGGTTTTTTTGGCATCGAACCCTGTACGTATGCATGACCTTTTGTAATTTTTTACAGCTTGTACTTCTTGATTAGTACTGTCATGAATTATGTTTTCGAACTTACCCTTGATGCGGTGTTTTATTTTTTTATTTTTACAGGTGAGTGGCTGGATCTTGGTGAGCATGACTACAGGATCTTTGGCAGCCAGTTCTCGGAGCTCGAGCGTGCAGCTATTGATTTTAGCCAGTGGCGTTCTCCCGAAAAGACGAGATCTGGTGTTATGAAGGGGCGGTTGGGAGCTCTGAAAGGTTCTGCGGCTGCTTGTGCAGAGAGCCCCTCTACACCCAAGAATCCCATTGTGGAATTGATAGATAGCGATGATGATGCGTTTGACAAGATTGATGGTGTGGGAAGAGTCACCAGGAGCGCTGCTGCCAAGGGTTTGTCCCCCCTTGCCGGAATAGTGGCCCGTAGAGCTGGTGCTGCTAGGAAGGATCCTACTTTGGATTCTGGCAATGTTACAAGCACGAAGCATGCACCCAGAGCTCCTATACAGTTTTGCTCCCCTGTGCAGCAGCTTCACCCTCATAAATTCCCTCACCTGGACAAGGCTCGCAAGTTGTATAATCTGCTGCTTAGTGATGAAGGGCGTGAGAAGTATGCCGACTGAGTATCTCTCATTTTGTTTTCCTATTCTTTTCTTCTCTTGTTTCTAACTGCTAGATAAATATGACCTGAACTGTTCCTTTTTATACAACTTGAACTTCTGTCAATGCCTTATCTTGCTTCCCCTGCTTTTTTTTTTCTTGTGTGTGCTGCAGGAATACATTCTCAATGATACCTCAGCTTGATGATAGCGTAACTAGCTTCACTGGGAAACGCATTTGGGTAGTTTTTGCGCCTGGGCAAATGATGGAGGGTGATGTAATGGACCTCCTCATTGATGATTGGAAGCAAGATCCCGAGAGAAATGCTGATTTCAGATCTGGAAAAAGGGTATTGCTGAGTCCATATTTCATCACGGTAATCAATCAAAAAGTTGTTTCTGTTAAACAAGACTGCCTATTGTTTTTATGAGTTTTAATGATGCTTTGCTTGTTGATCCTTTTCCACTATCTATTTATTTTTGCCTTTTTGCAGGTTGTGCTTGACTGTACGTTTTACGGTGATGAAGATAAAGAGTTTAATGTTGAGAGTGCAGCGAGAGATTTCAAGAGCTATGTTAAAGATGAGGAAGACTTGTTCAGTGCCGACCTTGTGAGATCTACTAGTTGATTTTTGGTTTTATTTGTTTGTTGTCATGCTGGTTTTTATTTTGGTTATTTAACATCTCTTTTTTGGTCATTTGTTTTTAGATCATGATGCCTCTATTCAAGCCTATGATTTTACCAAAGGATAAGAAAGTGAACCACTTTTCCTTATATGTCCTGAATCGGTACCGAAGTAGCGTCGACATCCTTGGCTCTTTACCTTATCCGAAGAACCACCGTCCTTCAAAGAACACCTATCATAAAGACTGCGAGAAGGTTGTGAGTGACATTTATTATCTGTACTGGATTAATTTTTCCGCATCTTTGTTTCTGCTTTTTCTGAGACCTGAAAATGTGTGGTTTCTTTTCTTTTTTTACAGATCTCCAGATTGGTCCAACTAATGAAGGCTGTGTATGGTGATGCTCAGTACAATGCGAGCAAGCAGCCCAAATGGGAGGTTTTTGCAAAGAAACCTACGTTTGTGAAGGTTCCACTTCAAGGGGCGAATGAATGTGGGCATTATACTTTGAAGTATGCGGGAAACTATGATGGTGAAAAGATCATTGAGAACATTCGAAATAATAACGTTGGTTATAGTTTAGCTTTTCACTTTCTGTGTTTGGCTGATCGTGTATTCTTTTTTTTATTTGTCATGATTTTTGATAATTTGTTTTATTGTTTTGCAGCCTCGTATTGTTGGTTGGAACGTTGAGGATCTGTATACGGTTGTGTTCAACCGGAATAACTAGATTCTGGTGACGGAGCTTCCCAAGGAGGTTCAGGCTTTGGCTCCTGATGCTTAGAAGAAATGGTCATCGTTTGCGTAGTGAATGGGATACTTGTGTGCTATATCTCTTGATAGCATTGTAGGCTTTGTTTGTAGTGACATCTTGTGAACTACTATGTAATAACTGGTATTTTTGTGATGTGTTTAAATGTGGCACAATGTTTAACAAAAATTTTTCCATGATGATAGTGTGGTTGAATAGCTGTTTCACTTGTGTATGTTTCATCGGGAACTCGTTTTGGTTAAGTTTCATTTTTTGTACTGAAGTCTTATAAACTAGTTGAACTGAAAACACCCTTTTTCAAGTGCATTACGAGTTGTTGCTGACAAAGTGAGATTTATCTTATTTTCATCCGTCCCAACCTAAGTTGGACCTTTATAGTTTCTGCACCCTCGTTTCTTGTACGTATGGTATAGTCCCGTGAGTACTGAATTGTAATCTCATTCAGCGTAAGGCTTTTAAAATTCGGTGTCACGATAGCACTCGTGGATCTAGAGTGAGTGGAGTGACGCTTCCTTGTTATGTAGAACTGATGTTATATAATTATTAGAACTGGATTTTTTTTTTGGGATTGAAATTATTTACGACGAAGTTGCTACGTGATCTCTAGCCAGATTTTATTTAAGTATAAGAAATTTAGCAAAATTTGAGAGCCATTTTTTTTGAACTTCTTGAATTTTAATAGTTGAACTTCATAGTAAAAGTTAAACCACTAGTTTAAATTAGCTACATTTACCAGATAGCCCTATTAAGTTCATAATTACTTCACTAGTCAATGTGGACTGATGCTTCTGTTGTTTGTTTTTGTGAATTTTTGTCCATTGTTGGACTGTAATCTACTTGGTTGAGTCTTGGGCTTCTTTATCAAGGCAATATTTGGTATCATCGTAGTACTTGCCGTATAGAGTAAGTTGTACTGAGATTTCAATTATGCTAGTACTTTGATCATTTTTTTTGTGTTGTTTGAAACTAGAACCTCACTGGTCAATGTGGCTGATGCTTCTGTTTTCTTTCTTGTGATTTTTCTCCTTGGTCAAACTGATATCTTTTTGATTTAGTTTTGGCCTTCTTTTTTCTAGGATGTGGTTCTTCTCAAGGCAATGTTTGGTATGATCATAGTACTTGCCGTATAGACTAAGTTGTACTGAGATTTCAGTTGTACTATTACTGTTATTCTTAGTGTGTCACTGTTTTAGGGAATGCGAACTGAAACTTCCCGTTCTTTTTTATTTTTGTAGAATGAATGTACCGTGTGTTGAAGTGTACCAGTACTTTTCAATCCTAGCATGCTAGTGACTAGGAAATACGTACTGATGGTTCTTTGCTTTTCCTGTTGCAGTACTTAGTAAATTTCTAACTACTTTTTTTAGCATGATGCTGCTAGTACTGAATGTTATCTTCGGCTGAAACTTAGTCTTTTTTAGTGTTCTTCTGGAACTAAAAACTTATTTTTTTAGTGTGATAGCACTACCATACATGTCTAAGCTGTACTGAGTGTCCAAGGCTACTATTTGGTGTTGTCCTTAGTTAGTCTGCCACTGTCTTTTTTGTGTGAAAAATATCCATGTGTGATTTGTTGCTCCATTACTAGTGCTGCATAGCAGCCATCAAGTTTCATTCACAACCTACTTCAACTTCAAATGATGGATCAACAAAATAGGAAGCTAGCAAACTTGTTGAACGACATAAGCAAACGATGTACTTGATAGACATAGGCAAACTTGTTCAAACCCTGACACACATAACATAAGGTAGCTGGTTCAACATAACGAAAGCAAACTCCAAATCTGAAACAACAAGATTAAGGACAAGTAGAAGCGCGAGCAACACGAAGGCAGACTTTCATGCCTCTTCATCCCGCGAAGTTGTAGTGGTAGTAGGGATCAGCCTCCTGCTCTTTTGAAATATCCGAACCTGTCACGATGTTGTCGATTGTCTTCCATGACTTGTACGTGGCGTACACACCTATTCCTGCGTACTTGATGAGCTTGTCTGGCAGCGGGCTGGTCCCGCAAAGTTTGTGGTCTTCCTTCTTGTCCACCTTCTTCTTCATGTCTTTGTAGAATGGGTGGATGACGCTGCCTGCAACATCGGCCAAGGAGTCGTAGTATTCGTTGGTGGTTGGAACTTTTCACTTGCGCTGCATGTCGATGAAGTTGTTGGGGTTGATCTCCAAACCAGACCAGTTCAGCATCCGCTTGTCACCTCCAATGCTGAAACCGACAAATGTGTACAATTTCTCCTCCTACAGGAAGTCTTTGAGGCGCTTGGGCCTGCAAGGGGGGAGACATATATTGAAGGTTAGTGTTCTTTTTTGAACATTTAATTCTTCTGCTTTTTGGTTTTACAAGTGATAATCCATGAGGTAGATGCTTATATAGTATAAGTCATGGATGAATGTTGTTCAGAAACTAGTACACAAAGTCCTGAAATTAAATTCAACTACACCATGTTATTTTTCTTTTTTGCTATCTTCAGTGCTTCACCAAATTCAAGAACCTATTTACCAGTCAATGATATATGTGCTGCTTGATTCAAGTTTAGTTTTCTTTTTTGTTGAATAAAAGACCTATACCAGTGCTTGATACATCTTTGTGCATCAATTCTATATCAAGTTTAGAAATTAATTTGAGAAACATGTGCATCAAGATATGGACCTATACCACTTCACCAAACATCTTTTAATACATCAATTATATAAACTATACTAGTGCATCAAGATGAGAATCTATGCTAGTACATCGAGTTCAGAAATTAATTTGGTGCATCAAGTTCAGAATTCTATAAACATTTTTCAGATGCTAATCCAGTTCATCAGTTTTCAGATGCTATAATCTGGTGAAACAATCCACTTCAGAGTTTCAGAAATGCATGTAACTTGAGAAACATGTACTCGTGCATCCACTTCACAAACTATAGTAGTTCACCTAGTTGGGAAACAAGTTTAATGAAGTTTTTAGGGAGTAGTACTAGTACAACAGATGAATGAACAGTAATATGGGTTACCATTTTGTGGCCGCTGCGATGTGGTACACCAAGCAGAGTTGCTCGACGCACAACTGCAGGACTGCTGCCATCTGTGTAGGCCCCTCTTCGCTGGTGTACTCCACATCAACTCTGATGAAGCTCGGATACAAGCCGCCGCCCTTCATCCTGAGCCTGACCATCACCTCGGCCTTGTCTGGTTCGCTGGTGCAGACGATCTCCAGCGTCTCCTTGCCGTGGATCTCAACCGCTGTGAGGTTCTCGTGTACTCGTGCTTCTCGCCGGGGACGTGAACATCGACGAGGTTGCTGCTCTTGTCCGACGTCTCGCCATGATGACGCTTGGCGGACGGTTCCTCGGCCATCGCCTTCCTCTGGCGACTGTGGGCTTGGGAGAGAGAAGTTTGTGGTTTGTGTGCAGCTGAGATGGAAGCGACAATGGTGGTTTCTGTGAATGAGGCAGAGATGGAAGACAATGGGGTAATTTGCAGTGCATCGGCGGGGATGTGTGGGAGGCGGTTCGCCGGGGACATGGGCGTAGTGGTCGTGGGGGTCCCCGTCTGCAGTCCCATGTGGCAACCAACTAATTATCCAAGCCAAGGGTTTTTACTATCGCACTGATTAGTCTTGTCAAGCTGTACTTATGATCTCCTTATCCCACTTGCACGTCTCATTGGTGGTGATGATGGCATTTTGCACTGTTAGGTGACATATGCTTTGTGATGTTTTTCCATGTGGATCTTAAGTATTGTTTTTCCACTAAAGTCTTATACACTAGTTTATCTCAAAAACATTTTTCAGTGCCCTGGGAGTTGTTGCTCAAAACTGGTACTTGAACTTCTTGCATTTTTGTAGTTGAACTTGTTAGATTTTATATAAATAAGAAATTTAGCATAATTGATAAACAATATGTATTTGAACTTCTTGCATTTTAGTAGTTGAACTTGTCAGATTTTCTATAAATAAGAAATTTAGCATAATTGACAAACATTATGTATTTGAACTTCTTGCATTTTAGTAGTTGAAATTGTCAGATTTTATATAAATAAGAAATTTAGCATAATTGACAAACATTATGTATTTGAACTTCTTGCATTTTAGTAGTTGAACTTGTCAGATTTTAAATAAATAAGAAATTTAGCATAATTGACAAACATTATGTATTTGAACTTCTTGCATTTTATTAGTTGAACTTGTCAGATTTTATATAAATAAGAAATTTAGCATAATTGACAAACATTATGTATTTGAACTTCTTGCATTTTATTAATTGAACTTGAAAGTAATATTTAATTCGGTTTTTTAAATTATGTACATTTAACAGATAGCCTATTAAGTTCTCTTCTTTTTAGAGGATCATTGTTTTTGTATCATATTTTTTCCTTTTTTTCATCATCCGTGGTGCAGAGCTAAAATTGTTTTTATTTTTATTTTTCGTATTTAAAGTTATTGCCTGCGAACTAGTATTTGAATTTATATATTTTCAGTTTCGAACATTTTTCTTGTAGTTTATATTTCTTTGCCCCGCCCTCTTGTTTGTTTAACTGGGCTTTATTGGTGGGGTTTTTGTAGTCGATGGAGGCTATTGGGCCGTTTTCCGGCCCAAATGGCCCGCGCGGCTGTGCAGTGCGGTATGCGCGTGCACTCTGGGTTTACTCCCACCTCACTAGTCGAGGGGGCTCTAGACCTGTTTATAAGCGCGGCCGAGGCTCACTGGTCGAACTCCTCTAAATACTTACCTGAGCGCTTATACACGACGCTCTCTCTCTCTCATGACCTATGGGCCTTGGTCAGCGGGCCCTGCGCTATGCGGATTACTAGGGATTCACCCATGGGCTCGAGTTCAAGCATCTAGCGGCGTCAGGGCCTGCGCCTGACCTTAGGCGATCAATTTTTTCCATTTTTGTTTGTTTGAATGTAGTACTTGACTCCACCAGTAATTTGGACAGATTCTTTTTGTCCTAGTTCTTGTGAGTTTTGTGTAAGTGTAATCTTTTACATTTGAGTTTTTTGCCTTCTTTTTTGTGTTTGTTTTTGTGATTATTCGCAAGGGTCTTCTGGTGTCATTTTCAGAACTATGGTACTTGCATGTGGACTAAGTTGTACTGATAGTCCGTTCATAGTAGCACTTATGTTCTTAGTTTGACATTTTTTTGGGGGGATTACGGACTGATGCTTCTTTGTACTTTTTACTGTAGTAAGTATGTACCGTCCGATCAAGTGTACTAGTACTGTCATTCTTAATATGCAAGTGACCAACATAAGTGTGTGCTGATGCTTCTTAACTTTTTCTGTTTGTAGTACTTGTTAATTTTCTAGCAGCTACATATGAATGAGAACACTACAAGAAGTACTAAGAATTTCTGCATCAACTTTTGAAGCGTTGTTAAACAACTCAAATTGTGCTGATTGTTTTCAACGTTATGTTTTCTATACAATACTGAATCGAAACTACACATGGAAACAACGTTGTGTGATTAGTTGCTTCATAACTAGTACTTTAGAGCAGCCACAAAGTTCCATTCAGAAGCTACTTTGAATTTGAAATGATGGATTAACAACATACGAAGCTACCAAACTTATATAATGAAATAAGCAAAACATTGTACTTGATGACATAAGTAAACTTGTTCAACCATGACAAGCACGACATACTCATACTGGTTCAACCCAACAAGAGCAAACTACTAATTTGAAACAACAAGATAAAAGGCAAGCACAAGCGGAAGGAAAACGAAGGCAGGCTCTGATGTATCTTCATCCCTAAAATGGGCAATAGGGGCGGTCGTAGAAGTTCTCAGCCTCCCGCTCTTTTGCAAGTTCCGAACCATTTGTGATGAGGTCGATCATGTCCCATGACTTGTACGCGGCGTACGCATCTACTCCTGTGTACTCAATGAGGTTGTCTGGCAGCGGGCTGATCCCCCACAGTTTGTGGTCTTCCTGCGTGTCGATGTTCTTCTTCATGCCTTTGTAGAATGGGTGGATGACGCTGGCTGCAACATCAGTCAATGAGTCGTACTCTTTTCCAGTGTATGGAACTCTCTAGAGGCGCTGAATGTCGATGAACTTGTTGGGGTTGATCTCCAAACCGGACATCTTCAGCTTCTCTTTGTCGCTTTCAATGCTAAAACCGGCAAACATGAACAAGCTCTCATGCTGCAGCATGTCGTTCAGGCGCTTGGGCCTGCAAGGGGAGAGACATTTTAAAAATTAGCATTACTTTGATGTTTGAATTATTCATTTTTTTTGTTTTACAAGCGATGAATCCATGAAGTAGATCTTTATGTAGCATAAATAATGGATGAATGTACTTCAAAAACTAGTAAACAAAGTTCTGAAATTAAATTCAAGTACATCATGTTATTTTTCTTTTTGGATTATACATAGTTCGAGTCAATGTTGTATGTGCTGCTTTAGTACTAGTTTAGTTTACTTTTGTTGAATTGGACAACACATAACCAGTGCTTCACCAAGTTTTTAGTTTTTTTGCTTATGAAAATAACATTAGACCAAATTTAGAAAATAATTCACTACACCAAGTTCAGAAACATCTTTTTAGTACATCGAGTACATAAACTACACTATTGGATCAAGTTCAGAAACTACACTAGTCGATGAACTTCAGAAATTAATCTTCCGCAAGATTTTTCCAAATAGTAATCCAGTGCATCAGGTTCAAAAATACATTTATAGTGTATCTACTTGAGAAAATGCAGTAGTGCATCCACTTTTCACAAACCACACTAGTACATCTAGTTGGGAAACAAGTCTGATGAAATTTTCAGGATACAGTACTAATAAAACAGATAAAAGAAACAGGGCAAATGAGTAGGATGGGTCACCATTTTGTGGCCGCTGCGATGTGGTACACCAAGCAGAGCTCCTCGAAGCACAACTGCAGGACTGCTACCATCTGGGGAGGTTCATCTTCGCTGGTGTAGTGCACACCAACGCCGACGATCCGACGAAGCCTGCCGCCAACCTTCATCCAGAGCCTGGAGATCATTTCGTCGACCTTGTATGGTTCGCTGGTGCAGACGATCTCCAGCGTCTCCTTGCCGTGGAGCTCCACCTGTGAGGGTTTTGGTGTACTCGCGCTTTTCGTCGGGGATGTGAACATCAACGAGGTTGCTGCTCTTGTCCGACATCTCGCCATGATCACGCTTGGCGGACGGTTCCTCGGCCATCGCCTTCCTCCGGCGATTGTGGGATTGGGAGAGAGAAGTTTGTGGTTTGTGTGTAGTGGAGATGGAAGCGGCAATGGTGGTTTCTGTGAATGAGGCAGAGATGGAAGACAATGGGGTATTTTTGCAGTGCGTCGGCGGGGATGTGTGGGAGGCGGTTCGTCGGGGGCGTGGGCGTAGTGGGTGTAGTGCCGTGGGGTCGCCGTTTGCAGTCCCTTGTGGCAACCACCCAGTGGATGACGCGGGCGATGGCGTGGAAGAACCAACCGTCCAAGCCAATTTATTTGCCAAGTTATTAATCTGGTCGTACTGAGTAGTCTTGTCAAGCTGTACTTATCAGCTGCTAAATCCCACTTGCATGTCTCAGGGTCGGTGATGATGGCATTTTTACTGTCGCACTGATCTGTCTTGTCAAGCTGTACTTATCAGTTGCTTATCCCACTTGCACGTGTCAGGGTTGGTGATGATGGAGGTTTGTACTCCTCTACTGTTGGTACTTGGACTGGTGATTGAAGTGTAATTGAACTTACCAAATACCAGTTAGACTATGTGTGTCATGCTAATGTTTTTTAAAACATTTTTTGTTTTTTAAAGGATTGTTTATATCAAGATAATCTTTGAAAGTATTTTTTACAGATAAATTAGATTTTCATCAGTACAGGTGTATTATATTTGCATTTTTCTTGAGGTAATTATTTTTATGTACTGATGGTCTTTCTGAACTAGGACTGGCAGAAGCAGACATAGCTTGTTTTTTCAAACGATGTTTTTTGAGGTGTTCACGGGTGTGTTTGGTTACTATGCCTTTTTGAACTAACGAGTGAGAATTATCAGTACTGATGTACTATAAGAGTTTAAATTTTCCTTAACATTTTTTTTCTGAGTTACTCGTCGACAGTAGTGTTGGCGTTACATAAATCCAGATAATTTTTTGAAATGTTTTTGTGACTGCATTCAAAAGGATTATCAAATGGTTTACATAATAATGTCAATTGTCCAGCAGGCACAAATCACAAATTATATCTTAACTATAGACTGATTGAGAAATCGATGATAAAGCTAAATAAGTTTTGGTAACGACATTGTTTCTGATATGTTTCCTCATTGTGTACTCAGGCAATTGAGAGTACAAGCTTATTTTTTAGTTGACGCAGCAGCATAACCACTATGGATTCTTCAGTCTTGAGCTCCTCCTAACTGGCCCCGAATGTTGTCCCTTGCCGACGCCCTTTCCTTGTTGACCCTTGGCAGCTTCCTTGTCAGTTTCAGTTTCGTCGTCCCCAACACTGTAAACTTCATTGTCTTCGTCTGATTGGTCATCATTCTTGTCAAACTCTTCTTCTTCATCCTCTTTTTTTGATTTTTTGGAACTCTGTACCCTGCCCTGTTTCTGTTCAGCGCCACTGACCTCCTTGCCCACTTTGCATGTGCGGGCATTATGTTCGTCAGTTCCCCCACACTTGCGGCAAGTGTAGCTGTTACGTGTGTCGTCTCCATTGGTAGATACCTGGGCGGCTCCAATCTGCTTCTGCAGCTTTTGCTTGTTGACAGTGGCATCTGTGCGGAGTGGGCATGTGCGGTAATTATGATTGGTCACGACGTTGCAGAATCCGCATGCCCTTATCCCGAGAGGCTGCCGTCCGAGCCCAATTCCACGCGCCTGATGGGGCGTGGCGGCTTTTTGGCTGCTGCTTTCACTACTTTCGCTGCTTGCGTCTTACTCTTCCTCCCCTTTGTGTTTGAGAATATGGGTGGTTTAATCACCCTTTCTTGCTGCTGCTGGTAGGATGTCCTGTTGTCATGTCGTTCGCCTACAGCACCATCAAGCTCATGATCTTGCATGTGAGCATGTTGGTGCTCTTGAGTGTGCACATGGGCAAGCTCTGGTTGCTGTTGCTCCTCTTCCTCATTGTCGAATGGGTCAATAGCTCCCAGATGGTTCATCTCGGATAACATTGTAGCAATATCCTGCTCAATGACCTCATTGTCCGCGACACCTCTATTTTCAGCAGAATGCATGGCATCGAGTTCTTGTTCAAGTTTGTCCATGACAACCCGTGCCCTCGCCATTTGCTCTTGGCTTCTCAAGCTTTTTCTGTGCACCCTCATGTTCAGCGTCAGGAGTGAGCTTTCAATGCAGTATTGGGATGCGTTGTTTGACGCTACTGTCCTCAAGTCATTTCTGTTGAATGTTGGCTGGATGTTCAGGCATTTGGTGTATCTCCTAAGGATGTATTTCTCTGGAACATTGGCAGCCTTAATTGTCTGCATCATGCACAGGAAATGCACGCAGAAAAGACCTGTATTTTTTGGAAGAGGTGCATGTTTTTTTGTCATTTCTTAAGAACAAAAACTTTGCAAAAAAAGTAGTACAATATGTAACATCTTTTTTTAGTCCTCACATGTGTGGTCCCATAGCTTGCACTCGCACTCATATGTTTCTCCCACGGGGTCTGCAACCACCTGGAACGTGTGTTGAGCCCACGCAGACAGTTCTTGCGGGTTGTTGTAGCGCACGAGGTACTTTGTGGGCTCTTCCGTCTCTGTCGCCGTGAAGAGTGTGCTCAGTTTTAGCCTTTTTCTGATCTCGCTGTACACAGTTCATGAGTAAAGCTTTGCCATGTGGGTGTCAAACCCATAGAAGGTCAGCGTGTTTTGTGCCTTCTGCACATGCAAGAGTGATGACCAAATTATTAGTTTTCTTGCAGCAAAAACTTGTCTAACTAATAAAGTTTTACTTTAGTAAGAATGTTATTTTGTCTTACGATAGGTGATAGAGCTATACTCGGTTACCCATTGTCTCCTGGTTCTCTGTCTGCCTCCTGGTTTTGACGCAGGAGTTTACCTGGCTGACAAACCGGTGGAGGTTTTGTCTCTCACTTACGAAGTTCTTCTTGAGCACATAGTTCATGCTCTCACTTCGTTGGGTGGATGTCATTTTGGCGCAGAAAATTTCTTTGAAGTAGACTGATATCCATCTCTCACGCTCGTTCCACATGCCCATCATCGTGGCATCATCATGGAGGTTGTAATTATCAATGAGTCCTTTCCAGGAAGCCTCAAACTCAGTTGGCATGAGGGGCCAGTTTAGGATTGATGTGAATTCATCCTTAAAGTCTTCGTGCAGATTGTACAGGTATGCGAGGTGTTCCATGTACTTCTTCATAATGTGCCAGCGGCACAGCTTGTGTACCGTGTTCTTGAAAGCATCTGGGATCGCCAAAGCCATTGCGGGCACTGGTCTGGTAATGAGAAAAGAGACGTGGAGTGGTCAGCAAATGGTGGTGCATATATACCAATAGAACTGAGTTTGGGGGGGGGGTGGTTGGGGGTGGTTTTGCCAGTTGTACCTGTGAGGATGCATGCACTACAAAAAAAAGACACATCCGTGACATTTTGGGCCGAACGAATTTTTTTGTCATACATATGACACTTCTATGACGATAATTGTGACAAAACCCGGTATCATCATAGATGTGGTGGGCTCCTACTTCTATGACAAAAAATCGTGATAGAAAATGGGCTTTTCGTCCTGGGCGGGCCGGAGACGCAGCTGCATGACATTCTATGGGCCGTCCATGACATTCTTTGGGTCGTCCATGACAGAAAAAACCGTGCTAGAAGCGAGGGCAAGGAAAATTTTGGGGAGTTCCCAGTTACGGTGGGAGGTCGGGGGCCGAGCGATGCACGTTTCTCTCGTACACGTACGCGCGTGTGTGCGAGGCGTTGGCTCTAACTGAACCCGAGCGATTGCACTGCAGGCTATGCGTTACTGAACCCGAGCGATCGATCGATGGCTGTTAACTGAACCCGATCGAGCTATTCCTTCACTACTGCTGCTAACTGAAGCCGATCGATGCTGCCTCTGGGATGAACAGTGAGCGTTGTGGGGGGGGGATGGATGAATAGTGAGCGGTGGCGTTGCCTCTGGATGAACAGGACCCTGTGGTGTGGTGGAGGGCTGGATGAACAGTAGACGGTGGAGGGGTGCCCGTGGAGGGGTGGTTGAACAGGACCCCGTGGTGTGGAGGGCCGGATGAACAGTAGACGGTGGAGGGGTGCCCGTGGAGGGGTGGTTGAACAGGACCCCGTGGTGTGGATGGCTGGATGAACTGTAGACGGTGGAGGGGTGGTTGAACAGTAGCCGGGGGAGTAGCGCGCGGTGGAGGCTGGATGAACAGGAGCCCGTGGAGGCTGGAGGAGGTCGACGGTGGAGATGAACAGTATCCCGTGGAGTCCCGTTTTGCGGTACGCCACACCCCTCCCGATCAACAGGACCCCCGTTTCGACCGTAGCGCTCCAACACAAGTCCGTTTCCTCCGTTTTGCGGTACGCCACACCCCTCCCGATCAACAGGACCCCCGTTTCGACCGTAGGAGGTCCGTTTCCTCCGTTTTGCGGTATGCCAGACCCCTCCCAATCAACAGGACCCCGTTCCAAACGTAGGAGGTCTGTTTCCTCCATTGTGCGGTACGCCAAGCCTCGTTTCCATCGCCTGTTCCGTCCAAGCCCTCCCGATGAACACGACCACGCATTCCGTTCCGACCCAGCCGGTTGGCTCCCACGCGTTCCATTGCCTCCCAATGAACACGACGCATTCCGTTGCCTCCCCATGGACACAGCGCATTCCGTTGCCTCCCCATGAACACGACGACGACGCTATTTCTCCGTTCCGACCCAGCCATGTACACGAGCCCTGGCCGTACGTATGCGCGAGTAGGCGTTCGAGACCCCGCCCGTATGTACACATACGTGGCCGTATTTTCTTTCTTGCACCCTGGCCGCTGTACGTACGTGTACATGCTACGTGCGCGCCTCTACTATGACACATACGCGCCTCTACTACGACACGTGCGCGCCTCTACATCCACCAGTATATATGTAAGTAGACGTTCGCGACCAGAATGACAACGCTACGTACGCTTCGACCAGGTGGGTCCCGACTGTCAGGCACTTCCTTGCGTGCAAAGATTTAGCTGGTGGGTCCCAACAGTCAGGGGGCGAATCGTTTTTTTTTTGCCCAGACGCACTTCCTTGCGTGCGAAGATGTAGCTGGTGGGTCCCAGCAGTCAGGGGCAAACGTTGTTTTCGCAAAATACGGTGGCCCGTCCGGTGGGTCCCCGCTGTCAGGTGGAGGAATAATTATTTTGCACGTAATAAGGAGGCACTTCCTTGCTGCGGCCGTGGACCCAGCTGTCAGCCTCTCCACGTACAGTCCACGTCCGATGGAAGCCGTTCCTTGACCACGTTGACCACGCCGCGCCGAGAGAACCAGGGCGGTGGACGACGGCGAGGCCTAGGAAGGGGAAGACGCGGCAGTGGATGCCCACGCGTAGAGGAGTACGAGGGTTCACGGGTTCGCTGCGGTGTGAGGCTGTCGTCGCTGCAGAATAACAGGGGTGTGGGTGTAGAGGGATGGCCTGGTGCTACGTCTTGAGCTTGCGTTGGTTTTCCTCGAAGAGGAGAGGGTGATGCAGCAAGTGTAGCGTAAGTATTTCCCTCAGTTTTGAGAACCAAGGTATCAATCCAGTAGGAGGCTCCTCAAAAGTCCCACACACCTACACAAACAAACTGAGAACTCGCAACCAACGCAATAAAGGGGTTGTCAATCCCTTCACGGCCACTTGCGAAAGTGAGATCTAATAAAGATAGTATGATAAGATAAATATATTTTTGGTATTTTATAATATAGATGCAAAAAGTAAAGATGCAAATAAAAGTAGATTGAAAGGAAATATGATAAGAGATAGACCCGGGGGCCATAGGTTTCACTAGTGGCTTCTCTCAAGATAGCATAAGTATTACGGTGGGTGAATAAATTACTGCCGAGCAATTGATAGAAAAGCGCATAGTTATGAGATTATCTAGGCATGATCATGTATATAGGCATCACGTCCATAACAAGTAGACCGACTCCTGCCTGCATCTACTACTATTACTCCACACATCGACCGCTATCCAGCATGCATCTAGAGTATTAAGTTCATAAGAACAGAGTAACGCATTAAGCAAGATGACATGATGTAGAGGGATAAACTCATGCAATATGATATAAACCCCATCTTGTTATCCTCGATGGCAACAATACAATACGTGCCTTGCAACCCTTTCTGTCACTGGGTAAGGACACCGCAACATTGAACCCAAAGCTAAGCACTTCTCCCATGGCAAGAAAGATCAATCTAGTAGGCCAAACCAAACTGATAATTCGAAGAGACTTGCAAAGATAACTTAATCATACATAAAAGAATTCAGAGAAGATTCAAATATTATTCATAGATAAACTTGATCCTAACCCCACAATTCATCGGATCTCGACAAACACACCGAAAAAAGAGTTTACATCGAATAGATCTCCACAAGAGAGGGGGAGAACATTGTATTGAGATCCAAAAAGAGAGAAGAAGCCATCTAGCAAATAACTATGGACCCGTAGGTGTATGGTAAACTACTCACAACTCATCGGAGGGGCAAGGATGTTGATGTAGAGGCCCTCCGTGCTTGGTTCCCCCTCCGGCAGAGTGCCGGCGGAGGCTCCAAGATGAGATCTCGCGGATACAGAAGGTTACGGCGGTGGAAATTGTGTTTCGTGGTGCCCCTGGATGTTTTCGGGGTACGTAGGTATATATAGGAGGAAGAAGTACGTCGGTGGCCGCCCGAGGGGCCCATGAGACAGGGGGCGCGCCCTCCTATCTCGTGGAGGCCTCGTCTGCTTCTTGACTTGCACTCCAAGTCCTCTGGATCACGTTTGTTCCAAAAATCACGCTCCCGAAGGTTTCATTCCGTTTGGACTCCGTTTGATATTCCTTTTCTTCGAAATACTGAAATAGGCAAAAAAAACAGCAGTATGGGCTGGGCCTCCGGTTAGTAGGTTAGTCCCAAAAATGATATAAATGTGTAAAATAAAGCCCATAAACATCCAAAAGGGGTAATATAATAGCATGGAACAATAAAAAATTATAGATACGTTGGAGACGTATCACTTGGCCAGCGGTGGGAGTAGTAGTGGGCGGTGAGGCCTCCGCCACATCGCAGCCGGCCACGGGAGGTAGGAGCACGAGGCACGACTGGCGCTGGTTTGGGCGGTTGGAGCAAGAAGACCAGAGGTTGAAGAAGCACTACGGCCATTGGATGGACATCGTACGGTCACTGGAGCTAGAATCGTGCATATTGACTAAGTTGACAAAGCCCTCTGTCCCCGTCAACTTAGTAGGCCCACAAGTCAGCCTGCCACTATACTGGGTCCCAGCTAACAGGGGGAGTATTCATTTTTTGTGTGCGTAATAAGGAGGCACTTCCTTGCGTGCGAAGATATAGCTGGTGGGTCCGAGCTATCAGCGGCGGTAACGTTTCTTTCGCGAAATACAGAGGCCCTTTCAGTGGGTCCGTGATGTCAGGTGGAGGAATCATTATTTTGCGCGTAATAAGTAGGCATTTCCTTGCGTGCGGCCGTGGACCCAGCTGTCGGCCTCTCCACGTATAGTCCACTTCAGATGCATGTCAGTCGTTGACCACGTTGACCAGGCCATGCCGAGAGCACCAGGGCGGTGGATGACGGCGAGGCCTAGGAAGGGAACGACACGGAGGCAGGGAAGACTCGGCAGTTGTTTCCCACGTGGAGGGGAGTACGACTGTACGAGGGTTTACTGATTCGTCTGCCGTCGCCGGAGAATAATAGCAGGTGTGGGTGAGTAGAGGGATGGCTAGGCCAGCGATGGGAGTACGGTGGGGCGGTGAGGCCTGCGCGGCAGCAGAGCCGGCCGCGGGGAGGAGGGAGCAGGCAGTCCCGGCGGCGCTTGTTTGAGCGGCTGGAGTAGGAAGAGCAGAGATTGAAGAAGCACGACGGCCGTTGGATGGCCATCCAATAGTCACTGCTTGTGCGTCAACCTTTTTTTAGGAAAGCCTCAAATCTGTGGAAAACAGCATACAGCCCATGCCATTATTTCTAATAATTTACAGCCCAATTGCTAATTATTAAGGTTTTTTTGGAGCCCATATTCTTTTTGTTATCATTACATCCCATATTGTGGCCACGGTTAAAAAATTATACGAAATTTTGCATATTTCGGTGCAGTCCGAACTGTTTTTAATCCCGAAATTTCGACTCACATTCAAACTGATTTTAAAAATAAATGTATATCAATATAAAATCCAACAAATTCTCCATGCATAAAAATTAATGTAATTTAAAATCTCGAAATGAAAAAAAAAGATATTTGAAACTAATTGCCGGTTTGATGTGTTTTAAAAATGTACAGCCCATTTCTCATTACTGATGGGCGATTTTCTCGGCCAGCCGAATGAAAGCTCTCCTCGTCTTGAAAGATTTGCACCCCAACAGGCCTGACAAAGCGACTTACTTGGCAAATCACAAAAAACTGGGCTGTGGCCGTGGACCCAGCTGTCAGCCTCTCCACGTACAGTACTCTTCCGATGGAAGTCGTTCCTTGACCACGTTGACCACGCCACGCGGAGAGCACCACGGCGGTGGATGACAGCGAGGCCTAGGAAGGGGGCGACACGGAGCCGGGGAAGACGCGGCAGTGGAAGCCCGCACGGAGAGGAGTACGAGGGTTCGCTGGTTCGGCTGCGGTGTGAGGCTGCCGTCGCCGCAGGGCCTGGCCAGCGGTGGGAATAGTAGGGAGCGGTGAGGCCTCCGCGGCAGCACGGCCGGCCACGGGAGGCAGGAGCATGCGGCACGACCGGCGCTGCTTTGGGCGGCTGGAGCAAGAAGACCAGAGGTTGAAGAAGCACTACGGCCGTTGGATGGACATCGTACGGTCACTGGAGCTAGAATTGTTCATATTGACTAAGTTGACAAAGCCCTTCGTCCCCGTCAACTTAGTAGGCTCACAAGTCAGCCTCCCACCAAGGTGGGTCCCAGCTAGCCGGGGGAGTATTCATTTTTTTGTGGTAATAAGGAGGCACTTCCGGTGGGTCCGAGCTGAGAGCGGGGGGAACGTTTTTTTCGTGAAATACGGTGGCCCGTCAGGTGGGTCCCAGTAGTCAGGGGGCAAACGTTTTTTTTTGCAAAATACGGTGGCCCGTCCAGTGGGTCCCTGCTGTCAGTTGGAGGAATCATTATTTTCCGCGTAATAAGGAGGCACTTACTTGCTGCGGCCGTGGACCCAGCTGAGACTCTCCACGTATAGTACACTTCCGATGGAAGTCGTTCCTTGACCACGTTGACCTCGCCGCGTTCCGGTGCATGCATGCGTCCATGGGCGTGGTGCGTCCCCACTGTCAGCCTCTCACGTACAGTCATCGAAAGGTTGTTTACCATGTTGACCACACCGTGCCGAGCGCACCCAGACTGGAACGACCCGGAGATGGGGAAGACGGGGTAGTGGAGTCGCAGATGGAGAGGAGTGGGAAACTTCACTGGTTCGGGTGCGCGGCAGCACAGCCGCGGTGCCGCCCACGGGAGACAGGAGCAAGAACAGAGGTTGAAGAAGGAGCACGGCTATTGGATTAACATCCAACGGTCCAGCTGCTAGAATCATTTGTTGATTAAGTTGACAAAGCCGTGCGTACACGTCCGCTTAGTAGGCCCACAAGTCAGTCACCAAATCTGACGGGTCCCAGCTGTCAACGGGTTGAATAATTTTTTCGCAAAACAAGGAGGCACTTCCTTTTGTGCGAAGATACAGCCGGTGGGTCCCAGCTGTCAGGTGGAGGAAACATTTTTTTTAGCTTAATAAGGAGGAACTTTCCTTGCGTGCGACCATGGTCCTCGTGGGTCCCAGCCGTCAGGCTCTCCACGTACAGTCCTCTTCCGATGACTCTCGTTTGTTGACCACGCCGCACCGAATGCAGCGAGGCGGTGGACGACGGCGAGGCCCCGGACGGGAACGACTCGGAGATGGGAAAACGCGGCAGTGGAGTCGCAGATTGAGAGGAGGAGAAGGGTTATAACTGGTTCTATTGCGGCGTGGGGCTGTAGTCTGTGGAGAATAACAGGAGGTGTCGAGGGGTGGAGGGATAGCCTGGCCGGCGGTGGGGTAGCGCTTTGCAGCGATGCGTGCTAAGCAGAGCCGCTAGCCGCCGGAGGCCGGACCAGGCGGTCCCGACGACGCTGGAGGAAGAAGACAAGAGATTGAAGGTGCATGCCGGCCGTTGGATATAAATCCAATGGCTGTGGATGACACAATCATTTGTTGACCAAGTTGACAACGCCCTGCGTAGGCTTTGACCTATTGGCCCACATGTCAGCCTGCAAAAATGTGGCATATATTTAACCCATGTTTTCTAGAATGTACAGTCCATTTGCTGGGCTGGGTGAACAAATAATTTCGTGTCAATCAGGCCCATTTATATTTTCTAAGAAATCCCAGCCCATTTGCACTTCCTTGAAATACACGTATTATGTGGGCTCGTTATATATATATAATGTTATGTTAGAAGGAGCAATTAATATCAAAGAATAAACCAGAGAGGCACATTATATATATATAATGAAGAAATTAGCGAGTTATTGCTCAAAATAAAAATGAGCGCGTTATTATTAAATTGGTCCTTAAAATCTTCGCAAGCTTTTGTACGCAATCACCAGGATTTTCCTTGCCTGTGAGTCAAAAACAACCAGGATTTTCCTTCCCAACTTCCGTTAAACATTTACTTTTATAAGTTAATAACACGTGGGATGTTTTTATAATGTATATATAAGTCTCTATAAAATATACGATAATAGTAATAATATAAATATATATAATGTGGTTAGAAGGGAAAACATAAATTGTACACAGCAATACTTTTATAAGAGACCTGCGTTTTATACCCCACGGTAGGCATACTAACAAGTTCACACATAAATACAACAGAAAAGGTAAACATTCATATCAAACTCAGGTTCACAGGACACGTTCATATTCATAGCCAACATTCACCATCAACAACTCAAAAGATTCGTATATACATAAGCTCAGCATATCTATGCATCCAAATGATTGATAGATCACACGACAATATTCATACATAATTCACAAAAAGATTCAGATATACACATGTTCAGTATGTTTATGCATCCAAATGATTGAGATCACAGCCAATATGATCCATGGACGAACTTTAATTACCTAGGGTACAGACTGGTAAATGGTGTTCAATCGGAGGTACTTCTTGCTAAAATTAGTTCTTGTATGAGTAAACTTTCGAGTACATAAGAGGCAGCACAGACAATCTGAACTTTGCTTGTAGGTTTATCCTCAAATAGTGGCCTCGTGCCGAGGGAGGTTTGAGCAACTTGGCCGCTACTTTCATCCAACTAGTTTACTGGCTCATCTTGGTCCTGTATCTCGCCAAAATTCTACATTGCAGACGAGAAAGGAGGGGGTTGAGAAAATGAACCACCCAAATTTTTTGTGCAGTTCAACTAAAATGGAGCATCCTTGGCGTGCAGACTGATTAAGTGCCAGATGAATAGACGCGTCAACCAACTTGTCTGGAATCTTTAGACTCCATGCCATATAGTTCGCTACCATATGTGCCGATAACCAAAAGGCACAAGTTGGGACCAAAGACTGGACTGTGTTTTTCTGGGCTATGCACCAAGCAATATTTTTGGCGTTCACTCTCCTAATACTTGGAGTTTGACAATTGGTTGACGCTGGTTGATACTCAAATGAATATAGGCACTTCTTGTCAACATCGATGCTTGTCTGAGTGAACTTTGCAGTACATAGCAGCAGCATAAGTACCTGTCCATCTGATCATTTTGTGCAGTTCTACTGAAATCACCTGATGTAATGATTTGCCTGCGAGTTCAGGCTCCAAATTACTCTTTATGAAATCGGCAAATAGTAGCGCAATACCAAATTACCAATACATATGACAGGCACAATAATCAGGATAAAGACCAGTACCAACCTGTGTGAGGTAGCATATCAATTACTATTTCCTTTGACTGGAAGCCGAGATAAGCCAAGCGACTGACAGCAAAGGAAGAAAGCAAGCGGAGATTAGCGACTGACAGGAAAGGACGGAAGCTGTCGAGGCAATGAAGCACCCAAAGTTTTTGTGCAGTTCCACCAAAATCGAGCATCCCTGTTGGCACATATATTGTGAGAGTGAGATTACTGTAATAGTGGGACTAGTTGATGAAACATACACTAACAAATAGAAGCACCCTCATTATCTTAATGGGTAAAGTTAGCAACATAGTAGTCTTGCTTAAAGAGAGGTATTAGTTTATTTAATCAGTGCCAATTAGCTCAACTCAACACTCAAAGCATTGCCATTTATCATAGGTTGCAAAACTTTAACGTGCAAAGATAAAGGAGTTTCTCATGACAATAGCACGATACAAATAGAGATGACAACAAACTAATATGGATGAAGGCCTTAGGCCCGTACCAACCTGAGAAAAAAAGCTTATTCATGTAGTCCCATAAGAGATGATAAAGCACTCACTGGAATCGCACAATAGTATATATTTTTGTGCACTTCAAATGTATGGTTGAAATCACTCTTGTTTACCAGTGCTGAGATTATATCGAAAGATTATCAAGAACTTCCAGCAGAGTTAAAGCACTGGCTGGGATATAGTTCATTGTATTGTCTTGTGGAGTTCCACTAAAATGTATGATTGGCACAACATGATCCCTGTTTGCACAAGTAGGAACAAGGTGAAACCTTCATTAGCTTAGTGAGAAAGGATAGGAAGAGATTAGCATATTACTCAAACAGTAGCATCAAATTCATGATGGACAATACGCAAAACATTGCCTCATTGAACCAATGACAATAAATTGACATGCAAAACAATAGCACTATTATGTCATGACACTAATAATATTCCCTCCCTGCTCCACCACATCATTCACCTCCATAGACAAACATACACACGTACATGATTCAGCATAGGGTCCTACTAAAGATTTGTTTAACTCCAACAGGAAAATTAGGCAGTAATAAATTAGTGGTACTTAAGTACTCCTAATTAATTAAGTGAGACAGCAGAAGTGGAAGGGCTCCCTGGAGGATCGTCTCACATGTAAGGTAGTCGTTGCCGGAGCCCTTGAATGGCCTCGACTGAGGCCTCTGGCTTCAGCAAGATCGCCTTGGCACTATTTATTCTTCTTCTTCTTCCTCTTCATGCTCTATTTCTCTTTCTGCTCACCAGTTGGTGAAACCAAGTACATGATTGGCCTTCTAATTCAGAATTGGTTTTGTCAGTGAGGGAGTACAAGTGTACTAGTAAAAAACAACATTATTTTCTCATGGCAGTCGAAAAATAGAGATGAACACATGCATTAAATATCATTCTTACCTAAAGGAAGGTTATGGCGCCAATATGGATGATGAGGATTGGCAGTTCCACCAAAATGAACCAACTGTTCCATTCTGACATTCTAGTTAAACAGCACAAAAGTCACTTCTTTTAAGAAGAGTTTTGTGCAGTGAACCAAAAGGTCACAACAGCAACCAGGTGAATTGGATATCCCTGTTTGCACAAAAAGGCACAGAGGAAACAGTCAGAGTCTCAAATAATTACAGGCAAAAACATTTGGCTAAACTTGTCATGGCTTATAACAGTGGCATGGCTTCATTTTTAACAGGGACATTAGATTAAGAACAGCTAAGGCTGCGTTCGGTTCACAGGTTTGGTGCAGGATTTTCGTAGGAACACAATTCCTACGGTATTCTTTCCCTTCCAACCGTTCGGAACACGGGAAAGGTGAATAGTGTTTCATAGGAAAGCTGGTCTGGTAGTACTGATTCCATAGGATTAGAAACATCCACGCGCTGCTCATTTTTTGGGCGGAAGCCCGAGGCAGGTGCTCGCTGCCATGCGTTAGACAGGTTACTGTCCTGTGTTGCCAGAATAAAAAAATCAACCTATGTGTGGTACGTGAGGTGAGGACAAGAGTAGTCACTGTGCAGCTGAATAAACAAAAAGCATCTCATACTGCCAAGCATGCAACTCTAAAAAAACAAATCTGTACATTTCGTAGTCCATCCGAACACATTCTCTTGAGAGTTTCCTCCGGTTCGCTGTTCCATAATTTTATACCTACATTCCTTTCCTATTCCTCTATTTTCATCAAGACCTATGTTTTCTGCCCCTTTATTCCGAACGGAGCCTAAATATTTGGTATAAGGGCATGGGACAGTGGGTGCACCAGCAGTCCAGCACCATGTACGTAAACAGGGGCATAAAGTGGTGATTCATAGTTTGTTGCCCCGAGAAACAAACATCCAAGAAACATATCTGGGTTGGTCCCATTTTTGTTCACTCTAGCCACCTACTCCTATGTGTGGATAGCAAATCTAGTCCTGGTCATACCACTGCGTACAGCGTTACCCCTATATTTCCCTTTTCGACCAAGAGACCGGTTGGATGACCAGTCTGTACTACTTTCACCCCCTTTCCTTCTTGTTTGTACCAAGTCAGATGTACATACTAAATTCCCCCACCCCCACTTTATTTCTTGTTTGAACCAAGTAGTCCCTCCGTCCGGAATTACTTGTCATCAAAATGGATGTGTCTAGAACTAAAATACATCTAGATACATCCATTTCAATGACAAGTATTTTCGGACGGAGGGAGTACAAGATTCGACTCCATGAAGTAGCTTTACCTCTAACAATAGAAGAAGAAAAAATATGTGACGTTGGACCATCCGATCGAGAGGGGCTGAGAGGTAGAAAATGATGCACATGCAGCGACGTGGCGAGCTGGGGAAGTAGAGCTAAGGCAGTTTCGAACGAAGATATACCTGAAGGTCGTCGGGATGTGGATAGGTGGGCGGCGGGAGGCCAGATCCGCCCACAGGCAACGACGAAGGGATCGGAGGACCTCCCGCGTCGGCGCTCGGCCAGAGATAACGGTGCGACCAGCAGTGGCTCTCCTCCCTCGCTGTCGACGACGGCCTAAATGCTGCCCCTCCTCCCCTTCACCGGCGGAGGGGGATACGTCCGGATCTGTAACCAGCGGTGAGGATAGAAAGCCAGTGTTTTTCGAAGGGAGAAAGACATTGTTACTACTGAAGGAAATATGCCCTAGAGGCAATAATAAAGTTATTATTTATTTCCTTATATCATGATAAATGTTTATTATTCATGCTAGAATTGTATTAACCGGAAACATAATACATGTGTGAATACATAGACAAACAGAGTGTCACTAGTATGCCTCTACTTGACTAGCTCGTTGATCAAAGATGGTTAAGTTTCCTAGCCATTGACATGGGTTGTCATTTGATTAACGAGATCACATCATTAGGAGAATGATGTGATTGACTTGACCCATTCCATTAGCTTAGCACTCGATCGTTTAGTATGTTGCTATTGCTTTCTTCATGACTTATACATGTTCCTATGACTATGAGATTATGCAACTCCCGTTTACCGGAGGAACACTTTGTGTGCTACCAAACGTCACAACGTAACTGGGTGATTATAAAGGTGCTCTACAGGTGTCTCCAAAGGTACTTGTTGGGTTGGCGTATTTCGAGATTAGGATTTGTCACTCCGATTGTCGGAGAGGTATCTCTGGGCCCACTCGGTAATGCACATCACTATAAGCCTTGCAAGCATTGTAACTAAAGAGTTAGTTGCGGGATGATGTATAACGGAACGAGTAAAGAGACTTGCCGGTAACGAGATTGAACTAGGTATTGAGATACCGACGATCGAATCTCGGGCAAGTAACATACCGATGACAAAGGGAACAACGTATGTTGTTATGCGGTTTGACCGATAAAGATCTTCGTAGAATATGTGGGAGCCAATATGAGCATCCAGGTTCCGCTATTGGTTATTGACCGGAGACGTGTCTCGGTCATGTCTACATAGTTCTCGAACCCGTAGGGTCCGCACGCTTAAAGTTCGATGACAGTTATATTATGAGTTTATGTATTTTGATGCACCGAAGGAGTTCGGATTCCCGGATGAGATCAGGGACTTGACGAGGAGTCTCGAAATGGTCGAGACGTAGAGATCGATATATTGGACGACTATATTCGGACATCGGAAAGGTTCCGAGTGATTCGGGTATTTTTTGGAGTACCGGAGAGTTACGGGAATTCGTTTGGGCCTTAATGGGCCATACGGGAAAGGAGAGAAAGGCCCCAAAGGGTGGCCGCACCCCTCCCCATGGACTAGTCCGAATTGGACTAGGGAGGGGGGGCGCCCCCTTCCTTCTTTCTCCTTCTCCCTTCCCTTTTCCTACTCCAACAAGGAAAGGAGGAGTCCTACTCCCGGTGGGAGTAGGACTCCCCCCTTGGCGCGCCCTCCTCCTAGGCCGGCCGCCTCCCCCCTTGCTCCTTTATATACGGGGGCAGGGGGGCACCCCATAGACACAACAATTGATCATTGATCTCTTAGCCGTGTGCAGTGCCCCCCTCCACCATATTACACCTCGATAATATCGTAGCGGTGCTTAGGCGAAGCCCTGCGTCGGTAGAACGTCATCATCGTCACCACGCCGTCGTGCTGACGAAACTCTCCCTCAACACTCGGCTGGATCGGAGTTCGAGGGACGTCATCGAGCTGAACGTGTGCTGAACTCGGAGGTGCCGTGCGTTCGGTACTTGATCGGTCGGATGGTGAAGACGTACGACTACATCAACCGCGTTGTGTTAAACGCTTCCGCTATCGGTCTACGAGGGTACGTGGACAACACTCTCCCCTCTCGTTGCTAGGCATCACCATGATCTTGCGTGTGCGTAGAATTTTTTTGAAATTACTACGTTCCCGAACAGTGGCATCCGAGCCTGGTTTTATGCGTTGATCTTATGCACGAGTAGAACACAAGTGAGTTGTGGGCGATATAAGTCATACTCTTACCAACATGTCATATTTTGGTTCAGCGGTATTGTGAGATGAAGCGGCCCGGACCGACATTACACGTACGCTTACGCGAGACTGGTTTCACCATTGCGAGCACTCGTTGCTTAAAGGTGACTGGCGGGTGTCTGTCTCTCTCACTTTAGTTGAACCGAGTGTGGCTACGCCCGGTCCTTGCGAAGGTTAAAACAGCACCAACTTGACAAACTATCGTTGTGGTTTTGATGCGTAGGTAAGAATGGTTCTTGCTAAGCCCGTAGCAGCCACGTAAAACTTGCAACAACAAAGTAGAGGACGTCTAACTTGTTTTTGCAGGGCATGATGTGATGTGATATGGTCAAGACATGATGCTATATTTTATTGTATGAGATGATCATGTTTTGTAACCGAGTTATCGGCAACTGGCAGGAGCCATATGGTTGTCGCTTTATTGTATGCAATGCAATCGCCATGTAATTGTTTTACTTTATCACTAAGCGGTAGCGATAGTCGTAAAAGCAATAGTTGGCGAGACGACAACGATGCTACGATGGAGATCAAGGTGTCGCGCCGGTGACGATGGTGATCATGACGGTGCTTCGGAGATGGAGATCACAAGCACAAGATGATGATGGCCATATCATATCACTTATATTGATTGCATGTGATGTTTATCTTTTATGCATCTTATCTTGCTTTGATTGACGGTAGCATTATAAGATGATCTCTCACTAAATTTCAAGATAAAAGTGTTCTCCCTGAGTATGCACCGTTGCCAAAGTTCGTCGTGCCCAGACACCACGTGATGATCGGGTGTGATAAGCTCTACGTCCATCTACAACGGGTGCAAGCCAGTTTTGCACACGCAGAATACTCAGGTTAAACTTGACGAGCCTAGCATATGCAGATATGGCCTCGGAACACTGAGACCGAAAGGTCGAGCGTGAATCATATAGTAGATATGATCAACATAGTGATGTTCACCATTGAAAACTACTCCATTTCACGTGATGATCGGTTATGGTTTAGTTGATTTGGATCACGTGATCACTTAGATGATTAGAGGGATGTCTATCTAAGTGGGAGTTCTTAAGTAATATGATTAATTGAACTTAAATTTATCATGAACTTAGTCCTGATAGTATTTTGCAAATTATGTTGTAGATCAATAGCTCGCGTTGTTGCTTCCCTGTGTTTATTTTTGATATGTTCCTAGAGAAAATTATGTTGAAAGATGTTAGTAGCAAAGATGCGGATTGGATCCGTGATCTGAGGATTATCCTCATTGCTGCACAGAAAAATTATGTCCTTGATGCACCGCTAGGTGACAGACCTATTGCAGGAGCAGATGCAGACGTTATGAACGTTTGGCTAGCTCAATATGATGACTACTTGATAGTTTAGTGCACCATGCTTAACGGCTTAGAATCGGGACTTCAAAGACGTTTTGAACGTCATGGACCATATGAGATGTTCCAGGAGTTGAAGTTAATATTTCAAGCAAATACCCGAGTTGAGAGATATGAAGTCTCCAACAAGTTCTATAGCTAAAAGATGGAGGAGAATAGCTCAAGCAGTGAGCATGTGCTCAGATTGTCTGGGTACTACAATCGCTTGAATCAAGTGGGAGTTAATCTTCCAGATAAAATAGTGATTGACAGAATTCTCTAGTCACCATCACCAAGTTAGTAGAACTTCGTGATGAACTATAGTATGCAAGGGATGACGAAAGTAATTCCCGAGCTCTTCGTGATGCTGAAATCGACGAAGGTAGAAATCAAGAAAAACATCAAGTGTTGATGGTTGACGAGACCACTAGTTTCAAGAAAAGGGCAAAGGGAAGAAGGGGAACTTCAAGAAGAACGGCAAGCAAGTTGCTGCTCAAGTGAAGAAGCCTAAGTCTGGTCCTAAGCCTGAGACTAAGTGCTTCTACTGCAAAGGGACTGGTCACTGGAAGCGGAACTACCCCAACTATTTGGTGGATAAGAAGGATGGCAAAGTGAACAAAGGTATATTGGATATACATGTTATTGATGTGTACTTTACTAGTGTTTATAGCAACCCCTCGGTATTTGATACTGGTTCAGTTGCTAAGAGTAGTAACTCGAAACGGGAGTTGCAGAATAAACAGAGACTAGTAAAAGGCGAGGTGACGATGTGTGTTGGAAGTAGTTCCAAGATTGATATGATCATCATCGCACACTCCCTATACTTTCGGGATTAGTGTTGAAACTAAATAAGTGTTATTTGGTGTTTGCGTTGAGCATGAATATGATTTGATCATGTTTGTTGCAATACGGTTATTCATTTAAATTAGAGAATAATTGTTGTTCTGTTTACATGAATAAAACCTTCTATGGTCATACACCCAATAAAATGGTTTGTTGGATCTCGATCGTAGTGATACACATATTCATAATAATGAAGCCAAAAGATGCAAAGTTAATAATGATAGTGCAACTTATTTGTGGCACTGCCGTTTAGGTCATATTGGTGTAAAGCGCATGAAGAAACTCCATACTGATGGGATTTTGGAATCACTTGATTATGAATCACTTGATGCTTGCGAACCATGCCTCATGGGCAAGATGACTAAAACGCCGTTCTCCGGAACTATGGAGAGAGCAACAGATTTGTTGGAAATCATACATACAGATGTATGTGGTCCGATGAATATTGAGGCTCGTAGCAGGTATCATTATTTTCTGACCTTCACAGATGATTTGAGCAGATATGGGTATATCTACTTAATGAAACAGAAGTCTGAAACATTTGAAAAGTTCATATAATTTCAGAGTGAAGCGGAAAATCATCGTAACAAGAAAATAAAGTTTCTACGATCTGATCGTGGAGAAGAGTATTTGAGTTACGAGTTTGGCCTTCAGTTAAAACAATGTGAAATAGTTTCACTACTCACGCCACCTGGAACACCACGGTGTAATGGTGTGTCCGAACATCGTAACCGTACTTTATTAGATATGGTGCGATATATGATGTCTCTTACCGATCTACCACTATCGTTTTGGGGTTATGCATTAGAGACAGCTGCATTCACGTTAAATAGGGTACCATCTAAATCCGTTGAGACGACATCTTATGAACTATGGTTTGGCAAGAAACCAAAGTTGTCGTTTCTTAAAGTTTGGGGTTGCGATGCTTATGTGAAAAGGTTTCATCCTGATAAGCTCAAACCCAAATCGGAGAAATGTGTCTTCATAGGATACCCAAAGGAGACAGTTGGGTACACCTTCTATCACAGATCCGAAGGCAAGACATTCGTTGCTAAGAATGGATCCTTTCTAGAGAAGGAGTTTCTCTCGAAAGAAGTGAGTGGGAGGAAAGTAGAACTTGATGAGGTAACTGTACCTGCTCCCTTATTGGAAAGTAGTTCATCACAGAAATCTGTTCCTGTGACTCCTACACCAATTAGTGAGGAAGTTAATGATGATGATCATGTAACTTCAGATCAAGTTACTACCAAACCTCGTAGGTAAACCAGAGTGAGATCCACACCAGAGTGGTACGGTAATCCTGTTCTGGAGGTCATGTTATTTGACCATGACGAACCTACGAACTATGAGGAAGCGATGATGAGCCCAAATTCCGCGAAATGGCTTGAGGCCATGAAATCTGAGATGAGATCCATATATGAGAACAAAGTATGGACTTTGATTGACTTGCCAATGATCGGCGAGCCATTGAGATTAAATGGATCTTCAAGAGGAAGACAGACAGTGATAGTAGTGTTACTGTCTACAAAGCTAGAATTGTCGCAAAAAGGTTTTCGACAAGTTCAAGGTGTTGACTACGATGAGAGTTTCTCACTCGTATCTATGCTTAAGTCTGTCTGAATCATGTTAGCAATTGCCGCATTTTATGAAATATGGCAAATGGATAAACAAAACTGCATTCCTTAATGGATTTATTAAAGAAGAGTTGTATATGATGCAACCAGAAGGTTTTGTCAATCCTAAAAGTGCTAACAAAATATGCAAGCTCCAGCGATCCATCTATGGACTGGTGCAAGCATCTCGGAGTTGGAATATACGCTTTGATAAGTTGATCAAAGGATATAGTTTTATACAGACTTGCGGTGAAGCCTGTATTTACAAGAAAGTGAGTGGGAGCACTACAGCATTTCTGATAAGTATATGTGAATGACATATTGTTGATCGGAAATAATGTAGAATTATTCTGCAAAGCATAAAGGAGTGTTTGAAAGGAGTTTTTCAAAGAAAGACCTCGGTGAAGCTGCTTACATATTGAGCATCAAGATCTATAGAGATAGATCAAGACGCTTGATAAGTTTTTTCAATGAGTACATACCTTAACAAGATTTTGAAGTAGTTCAAAATAGAACAGTCAAAGAAAGAGTTCTTGCCTGTGTTACAAGGTGTGAAATTGAGTAAGACTCAAAGCCCGACCACGGCAGAAGATAGAAAGAGAATGAAAGTCATTCCCTATGCCTTGGCCATAGGTTCTATAAAGTATGCCATGCTGTGTACCAGATCTATTGTATACCCTACACTGATTTTGGCAAGGGAGTACAATAGTGATCTAGGAGTAGATCACTGGACAGCGGTCAAAATTATCCTTAGTGGAATAAGGATATGTTTCTCGATTATGGAAGTGACAAAAGGTTCGTCGTAAAGGGTTACGTCGATGCAAGTTTTGACACTAATCTAGATGACTCTAAGTCTCGGTCTAGATACATATTGAAAGTGGGAGCAATTAGCTAGAGTAGCTCCGTGCAGAGCATTGTAGACATAGAAATTTGCAAAATACTTACGGATCTGAATGTGACAGACCCGTTGACTAAAATTATCTCACAAGCAAAACATGATCACACCTTAGTACTCTTTGGGTGTTAATCACATAGCGATGTGAACTAGATTATTGACTCTAGTAAACCCTTTGGGTGTTGGTCACATGACAATGTGAACTATGGGTGTTAATCACATGGTGATGTGAATTATTGATGTTAAATCACATGGCGATGTGAACTAGATTATTGACTCTAGTGCAAGTGGGAGACTGAAGGAAATATGCCCTAGAGGCAATAATAAAGTTATTATTTATTTCCTTATATCATGATAAATGTTTATTATTCATGCTAGAATTGTATTAACCGGAAACATAATACATGTGTGAATACATAGACAAACAGAGTGTCACTAGTATGCCTCTACTTGACTAGCTCGTTGATCAAAGATGGTTAAGTTTCCTAGCCATTGACATGGGTTGTCATTTGATTAACGAGATCACATCATTAGGAGAATGATGTGATTGACTTGACCCATTCCGTTAGCTTAGCACTCGATCGTTTAGTATGTTGCTATTGCTTTCTTCATGACTTATACATGTTCCTATGACTATGAGATTATGCAACTCCCGTTTACCGGAGGAACACTTTGTGTGCTACCAAACGTCACAACGTAACTGGGTGATTATAAAGGTGCTCTACAGGTGTCTCCAAAGGTACTTGTTGGGTTGGCGTATTTCGAGATTAGGATTTGTCACTCCGATTGTCGGAGAGGTATCTCTGGGCCCACTCGGTAATGCACATCACTATAAGCCTTGCAAGCATTGTAACTAATGAGTTAGTTGCGGGATGATGTATTACGGAACGAGTAAAGAGACTTGCCGGTAACGAGATTGAACTAGGTATTGAGATACCGACGATCGAATCTCGGGCAAGTAACATACCGATGACAAAGGGAACAACGTATGTTGTTATGCGGTTTGACCGATAAAGATCTTCGTAGAATATGTGGGAGCCAATATGAGCATCCAGGTTCCGCTATTGGTTATTGACCGGAGAGGTGTCTCGGTCATGTCTACATAGTTCTCGAACCCGTAGGGTCCGCACGCTTAACGTTACGATGACGGTTATATTATGAGTTTATGTGTTTTGATGTACCGAAGGAGTTCGGAGTCCCGGATGAGATCAGGGACTTGACGAGGAGTCTCGAAATGGTCGAGACGTAAAGATCGATATATTGGACGACTATATTCGGACATCGGAAAGGTTCCGAGTGATTCGGGTATTTTTCGGAGTACCGGAGAGTTACGGGAATTCGTATTGGGCCTTAATGGGCCATACGGGAAAGGAGAGAAAGGCCCCAAAGGGTGGCCGCACCCCTCCCCATGGACTAGTCCGAATTGGACTAGGGAGGGGGGCGCCCCCTTCCTTCTTTCTCCTTCTCCCTTCCCTTTTCCTACTCCAACAAGGAAAGGAGGAGTCCTACTCCCGGTGGGAGTAGGACTCCCCCCTTGGCGCGCCCTCCTCCTAGGCCGGCCGCCTCCCCCCTTGCTCCTTTATATACGGGGGCAGGGGCGCCCCATAGACACAACAATTGATCATTGATCTCTTAGCCGTGTGCGGTGCCCCCTCCACCATATTACACCTCGATAATATCGTAGCGGTGCTTAGGCGAAGCCCTGCGTCGGTAGAACATCATAATCGTCACCACGTCGTCGTGCTGACGAAACTCTCCCTCAACACTCGGCTGGATCGGAGTTCGAGGAACGTCATCGAGCTGAACGTGTGCTGAACTCGGAGGTGCCGTGCGTTCGGTACTTGATCGGTCGGATCGTGAAGACGTACGACTACATCAACCGCGTTGTGTTAAACGCTTCCGCTATCGGTCTACGAGGGTACATGGACAACACTCTCCCCTCTCGTTACTATGCATCACCATGATCTTGCGTGTGCGTAGAATTTTTTTGAAATTACTACGTTCCCCAACAACTACCCCTATCTTGTTTAGATCTGGAGAGGATGAGAGTGTGTGAATAGAGCAACCCTAGCAAGCAAGCACGGAGGCTCCGGCCTATATATACTTAGTGGGGTAGTTTTCCTTTTTCACTCCATCAAAACAATCGTTTAAAATTGTGTACTACTACATGCCAGGTCGCGGTTTTTTTAGTTGTTGATTGTTTTTTGAGATAGCTACCCGCTTGTTCCAAGTGGTGTTACGGTGTGCCAGGTCGCACTTTGTATCGTTCAAGTCTGTTACTACAAGTCCCTCCATTAAATGAACAACCACCCCCTCGTAAAAATTGTGAACAAGCCCACGGCTAAAATTAGCGGAAACGTGGGTTGCCCCAACATGCATTATTATTTATATTTTCTACTCCCTCCGTTCCTAAATATAAGTCTTTTTTATTAGCCACACCTAAGATAAGAATTGTTTTTATTAGCAGTGAACCCCACATGTCATAGACACAAAAATTGTGGCAAGATTCCCTTAGGCAAGCCAAAGTGTGTCTAACAATTTGAGCAACTTAGGTTAGGCAAGTGTGGCAAGTGTGGGAAAAATAATGTGGCAACATAAGACAAACATAGTCACAATCCAAACAGCCCCGTAATTTTTTGTGACATGCATGAAAATTTGGTTAGTTAAATTTATAGTCAAAATTTGGCAAGGTGCATCAATCAACACATGCAAGTATCAAAAGGAAAGTCATGGCATGCATGCATGCGTTGTACTCCCTCCGTTTCCAAATGTAAGTCTTTTTAGAGATTGCAACAAGTGACTACATACGAAGCAGAATATGTCTACTCCTACATACGAAGTAGCCCATTTGAAATGTGTAAAAAGACTTATATCGAGTGCAGTGCTTTGATGTGTCGTGTCAACTCGTACAAGACCGAGAAATTTGATTACTACAACGTCCTCTCCCTCGCGGACTGAGCTCCGGTGCCTTCACTGCACCTGCCTTTGGCTGCATGATAGGAGGGCGAACCACCTGTTGGGCCCACCTGTCATAGACGCAAAGGCAGGAGCAGTAAGTAGAAGCTTTCGCTACACGCTATCCCTCCCACACGAGGTGGACGGACATGCAGCAGTGGATTCGATACTGTAGAAGTAGGAGTAACATCATTGTTCGTCTTCTCGAAGAGGCGAAGAGCCAAGCGCAACCCGAACGTGGCAGTTGCGAACACTCGCGTGGTGCGGTTCCTTGGAGTACTAGCCAGGCTCTTGCATGAGACAAAATTGCTATTGTTTAACAATTAAACTCCATTATCCATTGGTTGATACTTATTCTGCATAGTTCCACGCGCTTAGCACCGTTTCCTCCTGGGGTCACCAATGTTTATTTGCTAATTAATAGCATTGCATGCAATGAACTAGCCATTGCAAGTCATTAAAAGCATGCACACCTCTCATCTCTTATTGGTTGATATGTCAAGAAACAAGAAACAAGGTAGAAGTTAATGCACCGCGCCTAAGTGTTTTGGGACTATTTGGTTTTTGTAAGATGACTTACACACCTAGACGGATGGAGTAGTATAGCCCTGTAAACCGGAAAGGAGTATTTGCCTTTCTAGAGATTTCGACAAGTGACTAGACTACACCATGTGCAGTACTCCCTCCCTTCCGGTTTATAGGGCTCAAATCTCAAATCTCATGAACCAAGGCATTTTGCGATTGGAGGAATGTATCTCGTACTTTACAAAACTACCCTAATTAAACTCATGCATTAATTACGTATTTCTCTCGTTTTCCTCTCTGCCTTGGTCGCGGTGCACAATATTGAGCACTCCTATATGACTAGCCGCTCTATCTACATGCGGGACATTTCAAAGCATCCGGGCCCGCGTGCCATCCACCAAATCACAACGAGGTGCTACAGTCGAGACTCACCTGTCACCCCGGTGTGGCCGTCATGACCCGTCATATCACAAAACCCACACCTTTACCAGCAGTGGTAAGGTGGCCTCCAAGTTGGACTGGACGAAGCAACCATCATTTCACTGGAACGCTCGTTCAAGCCCTTTCTTCCCTTCCTTGAAGAAAACCTCACTCCAGGCTACTCACTTCTGCCATTTTTCTTCTGTACCGACGAAGGAAAGGTGGGCGAATTAGTTATGCTGCTATATTTTCATTCCAAGAATCTTCTTTTTGCGAAGCACCGACCGATTCTCACATCCTATTCTTTTCCCGTTTTCATTGCGATTGTGGTTTCCTTTCGATTGCTTTTTGTTTGTCAGTTCATTGATGGATCCTGGAGCACTAGGCAAAGAGTTGCCGGCGGACAACCCACTGGAGACAGCGATCTCCAGGAAGCGAGCACCGACCAACGAGTTGACCATGTTGGCGGGCCAACCCATGGAGACGAAGAACTCCAAGAAACAAGCACTGGCCAAAGAGTTGAGGACGTTGGCGGACGAACTCCTCAAAGAAAGTTGGAAGAACAGCAAGGGCCCCACCATGCCTACCCCAGGAACTCTGATTGCCACCTATGTGAGGCTCAAGACCGAGTTTGAGGAGATAGTCGCCGTTGAGAAGCAGTATTCCCCTGGCAAGGTGATGGCCCCCATCGAGGACGAAGAGATGGCCCTCGGAGGGATGAGATCCCCCGGTGAGCTGCACAAGGTAAAAAATAATAGCTTATTACCATAGTTGTGGTTTTTGATTATTTGCAATGTGCTTGCTAATATGTTAGGGTTGTGCAGGTGCCGGTGGACGTCCTTGATGATTCCGATGTTGTGGCCCATCCTGTTGGCATCACCCTGGAGATCGATTCCGATGCCGTTGTCCATCCTGTGGACATCGCCCTGGAGATCGATTCCAATATCATGGTCAGTCATGTGGACATCGCCCCAGAAATCGATTCCCATGCCGCTGTCCGTGCTGTGGTCATTGCCCGAGAGATCGATGAAAAGAAATAGTTGGTCGCGCTAACCCTTCAGGGTAGTTTGCATTGCCCTGTGTTTAATTACCAGAACGATGCATGTTATCAAACCATCTTAGGGCTAGTGCACTGTCTTGTGTGGGCGGATCTTGCTACTTTTGTTTGATAGTGAATCATGCGATGATCATGCGAACCCTCTCCGAGTTATGGAAACAGATGTATCATCACCAGCTTTTGATGTAATATATGGCATGCTTAGATGTAAGTTTGAACTGTTTATCATATCAGCAGGGCTTGTTTGATGATTCTTGGTGTTAGTAGGCTAGCCACTGTGCGAGCTATAGTACTTGCAAAACACTCATCGAAGAGAAACGTTGGGGCTGATGAGCTCGTGGTACGCTTATACTTATTCCTCGTCGATCGACCAATAGCCCTAGCTCCTAAAATTGTAGGCTTAGCGATCGATCAGACAATAGTCGACATACATTCAAGCCTCATTTGGTTCATAGGGTAGGAAAATCGTAGCAAAAGTACAGAGAACGTGCAACACAAAATCATAGCAGTGCAGAGACGTACTCCCTCCGTTCCAAAATAGATGACCTAGGCGGGCTAGTTTGGCCTAGTGGGTTTCTGTGATATGACGTGGTACAGTGTCATCCAGTCTTCGCGTGTGGTAGCAGTATTGCGGGTACAGTAAGTTTTCTTGAAGAAGCGGAATTCAACGAAGTCATGATGGTTCCTTCGTCCGAACAACTTACAGTGGGAAAGGTTGGGCCTGCGATACGTCCGGGGTAGACCAGGATAATTTTGTGCATGGCAGGTGGACCAGGATGGTCGACGTCCCACATGTCGGCGAATGGAAGTATTCTTTCCGATATAGAGGACGAGCAACGAGTATTCATTGTTTATTTTTGATGAAAGCTATTGTCTCCACTGTTACGACGGAGGAGTGTGAAACACGGCAGCCCAGTGAACTTGGCATGTGCACTACTCCCTCCTTCCTCATGTAATGCCCAGGTTACAGCTTTTTCTCACTTTCTCTCTATCTATTTCCTCTCAAATGTTTTTTACCTTTCTTTTTTTAAGACACAATTGTTTTTATGCCTTTTTTAGAATTATTTTTTTATACCTAGGAGCACGTGTAGAGACGGGCTCTTGCAGAGCCCACTCCTTGACTTTGTCAATGCCTCTCTCTCCTCCACATAAGGAGCACTACTTGCTATGCATGCATGCGGCGGGCAGCTGGCGTCTTGAGGGGCCAGGGCGGTGAGAGCGGGCTCCGGAAGCGGTCCGGACTCCAGCATGGCCCACCTCACATTATCACCATATATTTCTTGGAGTCCGTGCGCGGCAGGCCAGCGATCTCTTCTCCCTCCCCCGTTTCTCTCTTCTCAGCCGACGCCCGCCGAGCGATTAGATTTCGGCTATCGACGGTTTATTCAATTACGGTCCCACATGTCAGTGAAATTGCAAGACAACGCGTGTCCCCTCTGGTGAGCGGCGTGCGAGCTGGACTGTCGGGGTTGCGACGCGTACGAGTCATAAGTGTGCCGCCTTTTCCTTTAGAACTTGCGAAGCGTAACATTTTCGCGCGATCGATCGATAGAAATCTAGAACAAAATGACGAGGGCGGTGCTTTCCCGCTCGTTAGGCGGGCTAGTTCGAGTGATATGACGTGCTATAGTGCCGTCCACTTGCTCCCTTTTTATGTAAGCAAGAGTTTACACTCTTACGCGGGAGGAGTGCGAAACACCGCGGATCTGATTTTGATCGAGGGATAACTGTTCCCTGCCAAATATTGGAGGATTGTTAGCGATTATAGCATGATAGTTAGGGCATCTCCAGCGCTGGCCCACAAATTTACACCGGCATCTGTCCGAGGACACTGATGGATGCCATCTGATGCTGCCTGCATACCTTTCGACAACTATATGAACAAACCGGACGAAATTCGTGCAAACAAAGCAAATTTCAAATTAACTGGATGAAATTCATTACATTTCGAAAACTTTTCCTACAAACTGGACGAAATTCATTACATATTTCGCACAAACCGTACTAAAACCTATTGTAAACCTAATCTAAACGATCGCCGGCGCCCGACCGCCATGTCCGGCCATGAACCTGAGAAAGCCGGCCATTGCCTTTGCCTCCTCCTCATCCGCCTCGATAACCTCCTCCTCTGGAGCACAAGGTTCTAAAGATTTGCGCCTCCACGTCGCCGTCAAGCGGCTAATCGGCCGCCGATGTTTACCCCACCAAGCTTGGCGTCGACTGAGTGGAGTAGCGGTGGCCTTCCCGGGACCAGAGCGGCGGCGACCTACCGTGTACTACTCTTCCTCGCTGCCGGCTTCGTGGCCGTGGCGGCGGAGGGCGGCCGGGGGGGGTGCCGGCGATCTCCTTCGTTTGCTCCTGCGACAGTACGTCGAAGAGAGCTTTGGAGCGCGCCCGGAGCGGAGCCGCCGATGTCCCTCATCTGCTCCTGCGACAGTACGTCCAAGAGAGCTTCGGAGCGCCAGGAGGCCATGGTTGAAGTGGTGCCGACAGAAGGAAGGGACCGGAGGAGAATAAGTGTGGGTCTTTGGCTATGGCTGGTGAGGGAGTCCTGGATTAGGGGGTATCCGGACAGCCGGACTGTGTATAACGTCCGGAGTATTGAAGCGTGGAGATACAAGACTCAAGACTTCGGCCCGTGTCCAGATGGGACTTTCCTTGGCGTGGAAGGCAAGCTTGGCGATCCGGATATTATATTTCCTTCCTTGTAACCGACTCCATGTAAACCCTAGCCCTCTCCGGTGCCTATATAAACCGGAGAGGTTGGTCCTTAGAAGGCCGATCACAATTACATCATACCATCATAGGCTAGCTCTTAGGGTTTAGCCTCTACGATCTCGTGGTAGATCTACTCTTGTACTACCCATATCATCAATATTAATCAAGCAGGAAGTAGGGTTTTACCTCCATCGAGAGGGCCCGAACCTGGGTAAACATCTGTGTCCCTTGCTTCCTGTTACCATCAGCCTTGACGCACAGATCGGGACCCCCTACCCGAGATCCGCCGGTTTTGACACCGATATTGGTGCTTTCATTGAGAGTTCCTCTGTGTCGTCGCCGTCAGGCTCGATGGCTCGCCTCATTGTCAAGGACGACATTACCTTGGAGGGGGCTCTGGCGGTAGGCCAGACGCTCCGGCTCGGCGGCTTTATCATGGCCGCCCCATCGGCGGTGGCGCCGACGATGACTTCTCGGGTCATCAATCATAACCTTCGCGTCAGTTCGGAACTCGCTGAACAGATGGATCGAATGGAGCTCTCCTCCCTTAACGAACTCTTGGATCGCATCGCCGCTCTGGGAGTCGCTACAGACTACAACCGGATTGGGCTTAAACCCGACCAAAGGGACATCAGGTCCCCGCCGGCCACCCATGAGATAGCGATAGTGGAGGAACCACACGCGGATTGCCCCTCAACTTTGAGGACAAGTTGTGTTCGGATCACCGAACTCCTTGAGCCAAAGACCTGCTCAAAGGAAAACCTGACCCAGGTCCTGGACTTAGAATCGGGCATTGGGCCAAAGAAATTGGGCACTCCGGATTCTGAGCTGTTTAGCTCGGGACCGCCCGTGCCCTTGGGCGTTAGATCGGATCAAAATCCGGACTCTAAACTGGACCTAAACTGTCTCTCCCGCATCAGGCAAGAGCCCCAAGAAACCGTACATCGCTACTGGGCCAGATTCCTCCTTGCGCTTAACAAGGTCAGGGACTGCCGCGAAGAGAACATGGTCTCACTTTTCTGCAAAAACTACACAGACGAAGGACTCCTCAATGCTATAAGCCTCCACGACATAGTACGCTTCGCGGACTTGGCAACCATAGTACGGAAGTACTGTGCGATGGAGAGCGCTTGGAAGACCCAAACAGAATTTTGGGATAGTACTGCTCTCACCAAAACCTTTGTCCGAACTAAACGGACGAACTCTCGTAAGTCGTCCGACCCAACCCCCAAGAAACCAAAGCCCACTCCAGGGCGGAGATCCGTATTGGAAGGATGGCTCGACGGGCCATGTAAGCTCCACAGTACTCCGGATACAACACCTACTCATAGCCTTAAGGCATGTTGGATACTCCGGCAGGTGGCAAAAAGTGGCGAGGATCTTCTTATGGGCCATAAAGCGGAACAACATCCTGCCAGTGAACACAATACGGTACTAACAGTCTTTGAGACTTTTGCCTCGAACAATAGGCGCAAGCGAGCTCGTCGGAGCTCCGCTGAAATTTACCATGTGGCAAAAATAAACCCTTGGAACGACACTGATATAACTTTTAATGCCAGTGACGAACCTCGATCCCGGACTGTCCGGGCACCAGCCGCTCTAGTTCTTAGCCCAATCGTGGACGCATTTCGGCTCACCAAAGTGCTCATGGATGGTGGAAGTGGATTAAATCTGATCTATGAAGAGACACTCAACAAGATGGAAATTGACAAAGGCCGCATTGAACAAAGCGGCACAACCTTCAGGGGAATTATCCCTAGTCGGGAAGCACGGTGTGCGGGAAAAATCACACTTGACGTGGTATTCGGCACCCCGGAGAATTATAGGTCCGAAGAAATCACATTCCAGGTGGCTCCTTTTAGCAGCGGATACCACGCCCTTCTAGGGCGGGACGCGTTTACAAGCTTTCAAGTTGTACCCCATTATGGGTACATGAAGCTTAAAATGCCTGGACCTAATGGAATCATCACTCTAGCCAGTGATCCGGACGTCGCACTTCGCGCCGAAAACAAAAACCGCAGCACTAGCCCTGGAGGCATTATCCGAGGCCCTAGCAGCCGAAGAATTAACAACACTGCGGGCCACCGTGGACAGGGACGATGTGATACTCGACAAGCGACCCAAGTCCACCTCATTCAAACCTACAGACGAGATAGTCAAATTCTAGGTCCATCCAACGGACCCCGCGAAGACAGCTTCCATCGGGACACAGCTGAGCCCCGCGATTGATGCCGCACTACGAGATTTCTTATGCGAGAATTGGGACATTTTCGCCTGGCACCCATCGGACATGCCAGGCATCCCACGCAGACTGGCCGAACACAGCCTCAATATTCTAAAAGGATATAAACCAGTCAAGCAGACCCTAAGGCGATTCTCAGAGCCCAAACGACAGGCAATGGGGGAAGAGTTAGCCAAGCTACTCGAGGCCGGATTCATCAGAGATATCAAACACCCGGATTGGCTGGCAAATTTGGTGATGGTGCCAAAGAAGGACAAATCCTGGTGCCTATGCGTCGACTTCAAAGACCTCAACAAGGCTTGCCCCAAGGATCCCTTTCCCCTCCCTCGCATCGATCAAATCATCGATGCCACAGCTGGACACGACTCGCTGTGTTTTCTTGACGCATACTCTGGATACCATCAAATAAAGATGGCAGAGTCTGACCAAGCTGCAACAGCTTTTATAACGCCATATGGCCCTTTTTGTTTCAACATTATGCCCTTCGGGCTCAAGAATGTCTGCGCAACCTATCAACGCATGATTCAAACATGCCTGGAAAAACAAATCAGCAAAACAGTGGAGGCATACGTGGATGACGTGGTCATAAAAACAAGACACGTCAAAACCCTAATAGATGACTTGAGGCTTACATTCGACAATCTCCGGACATACGACATCAAGCTGAATCCGGAAAAATGCGTTTTTGGCGTCCCCCAGGGGAAGCTACTCGGCTTCATCGTTTCCAACAAAGGAATTGAAACGAATCCGGCAAAGATCCGAGCTCTGTCACAGTTGGCCATACCAACAGACCTCAAGCACATCCAAAAACTAGCCGGATGCGTGGCTGCTCTCAGCCGCTTTATCTCCAGGTTAGGAGAAAAGGCATTACCACTTTACCGCCTTCTTCGGCGCACCGAACACTTCGTATGGACGGATGCAGCCGCGGCCGGACTGGATGAAATAAAGACCTTATTGGCCAGTAATCCAGTACTAACAGCGCCGAATATCGACGAACCTATGCTGCTGTACATAGCTGCAACGCATCAAGTCGTAAGCGCAGTGCTCGTCGTTGAACGAGAGGCCAACGGATACAAATACCCGCTCCAGAAGCCGGTCTACTACGTGTCCACGGTCCTAACCCCATGCAAATCCCGATACCCACACTATCAAAAAATAGCATACGCGGTGTTCATGGCATCCCGGAAGCTACGACACTACTTTCAAGAGTGTTCGATTACGGTGGCCTCCGAAGTACCACTCAATGACATAATAAATAACCGCGATGCTACGGGCCGGATTGCCAAATGGGCCATTGAGATCCTTCCGTTCGACATAACGTACAAACCACGGCGGGCCATCAAGTCGCAAGTGTTGGCTGACTTCGTCGCCGAATGGACAGAAGCCGAACTCCCTAAAGAGTATGGTGCATACTCAAACTGGATCATGCACTCCGATGGCTCTAAAATGCTGGCCGGATTGGGAGCAGGTGTAGTCCTGACGTCTCCCACCGGAGACACGGTCCAGTACGTCCTCCAAATATTGTACACAGACTCCAACAATGCAGCCGAATACGAGGCTCTGTTGCACGGTCTTCGGATGGCAGTCTCTATAGGCATTCAACGCCTAGAAGTGCGCGGGAACTCAAACCTCGCAATATCACAGATAAACGGAGATTTTGATGCCAAGGACCGAAAATGGCGGCCTACCGTAATGCCGTCCTCAAAATGTCAGCTCGGTTCGAGGGGCTCGAATTCCACCATGTGGCTCGAGAAAACAATCAAGCGGCGGATGTCCTTGCTCGCATCGGCGCTAAACGCGACCCTGTCCCACCTAACATATTCTTGGAACGGCTGTTCAAGCCATCCGTAGTATGGGAAGGGGAGTCCGGCAATACTAGCACGGATCCGAATACACCCCCAGATTCCGAACCATCAGACATAGTCGGAGGTTCTACCCCCGAAATAACGTCCTCGGCCCACGAAATCATGGCTGTAATCGCCCCGTGGACCGAGCCCTTCTTGGCCTACCTAAATAGGCAGGAGCTCCCCGAAGACCAAAATGAAGCACGCTGCATTGTCCGGCATTCTAAAGCTTACAAAGTCTACGAAGGGGAACTCTACAACAAAAGCGCTACCGGAGTACTCCAAAGATGCATCTCCGAAGAGGAAGGGCGGCAGCTCTTGGCTGAAATCCATGCCGGCCTGGGCGGGCACCACGCCGCGGCTCGGGCATTAGTCAGCAAGGCCTTCCGTACAGGTTTCTATTGGCCGACGGCTCGAGCAGACGCACAAGACCTTGTCCAACATTGCGTCGGTTGCCAGCTCTTTGCCAATCAGAGTCATATGCCCCCTACCGCTCTCCAAACAATCCCCATAACTTGGCCCTTTGCGGTCTGGGGGTTGGATATGGTCGGACCTCTTAAAGGGGAAGCCATAAGAAAAAATACTTATTGGTCACGGTGGACAAATTCACCAAATGGATAGAAGCTAAACCAGTCAAAACGCCTGAATCCGGACCGGTAATAGACTTCATATCCGGGGTCGTACACCGATACGGTGTCCCTCATAGCATCATCACTGATAGTGGCTCAAATTTTACAGCCGACGAAGTGAAAACTTGGTGCGCAAAAATGGGCATTAAGCTCGATTACGCTTCCCTCTACCATCCCCAAACAAACGGCGAGGTAGAGCGGGCAAATGGTCTCATCATGAGCGGCATCAAACCCAGACTAGTGCGATCCTTGACAGAATCGGATACGCACTGGGTTGAGGAGCTCGACTAGGTACTCTGGGGGCTGCAGACCACACCCAATCGCACCACCGGATATACACCATTTTTTATGGTGTACGGTGCGGAAGCAGTATTACCCTGCGACATAATACATGATTCGCCACGCATATGCATGTACGAAGAGAAGGAAGCCGAGTTAGATCGGCAGGATAACCTGGATGCCCTGGAGGAGTTGCGCGATGTCACAAAAGCCCGTTCCGCATTCTATCAGCAGCAGGCTCGACGATATCAAAGCAGAGAAGTGCGGGCCAAAACTTACAATATTGGCGAGCTCGTTCTACGCCTACCGGAGAAGAAGGACAAACTCAAACCCAAGTGGGAGGGTCCCTTCGTCATTGACAAAGTTCTCACCGGAGGAGCGTACCGCTTACGTAATGCATCCGATAATAGACTCGAGCCGAACCCATGGAACGCGGCCAGACTACGGAGATTCTACGCCTAGCGCCGAACACAGTGTTCGTCTCCTAACCCCTCCCTTTTAATTATGCCCCATCCCTTTTTCCTCTCTCGACCTTTTTCTCTCTTCACACAAAGTATTCAATACAGTGCGGATTTCTGGATCACTCCGGCCGCACTAAGTGTGTAAGCAATACCTGGGGGCTTCCTATACGGAAGCTACAAATGATTACTCACATGGCTTTCTGCCCATCACATATGCATTCTTTTTTCCATATGTGCCTTTTCTTCACCATTATATGCATCGATATGACTTAAGATGTTGCTAAGCTGGGTTGCCTGGCTCTTGTGTTTATGCCCTACGTTCCCGTTAATTCGGCTAGGGCATAAGGGGAGCACCTCTGCGATTGTTACTGCCGGTTCAGCCGGATGTGTACCTCAGACTGGGTGAAGCCGAAAGCTAGCTTCCTTAAGAGAATATTCGGTCGGTGAACAAAAGATGTGTTCATTTATTATAACATAAAACCCCAGAAGTCTTGTATCCTGCGCCATCGTTCGTAGTCTGGGCATGCGCCTCGTCGCATGCGTACCCAAGGAAAGGAACCCCTAACGGAACTATTCTCCCTGGAAGAAGTTTCTTACTATCCATGTAATATAACATAACTAGTTGGGTACTTGTCTGTTCAAGCACTTATGACCCCTACGCCTTGTTTCCACGCATACCCCGCTTTTGCATAACTGAGCGGGTATTCGGACACACCCCGGACTATAGGACCCGGGGGCTGAAGCGAAAAGGTCCGCCATGACAAATGATTTTAATCCGGCTAGGGGCTAATCATGCCCATTAAATTACACAGTCACTTGGACTGACTATATTCCTTCTCTATACCATCCAACAGGCTATCTAGCTTACAATCCTGTTGAGAATACTTAGCGGCTAACGCTACCTGGTCATACACCAGACTTACGGGAATTTCTTGCCCATCCCACTTCGGCCATATGGTTCGGGTCCAGCTTGGTGTAGCGCGTCTTCACCATTGCCCAGGCTTCTCTTGCTCCTTGCCGGCATGCTGATATCTTCCATAGACAGAAGTGCCGCCAGGCTCCTTGAAGTAGGTCCGCAAGTTCCCCCATGCCATTCGGCAGTAGGATTGATGGCCACAAAGCCTGAGCAACACCCTGCATCACTTGCCGAGCTCGCTCGTGCAGTTGCGAAAGGTCTTGCAGTAAATCACTTGCAGATGAGGGCATTTCCTCCTTAGGGCGACCCGTTAACATTCCTGCAAGCAAAATTCTTTCAATATACTTCCTCGCCGAACTATACTACAGTTCATCTAGGCACTTACCGTAAATGCCGCGTCGAAGCCTTTTGTTCTCCTTCACGGAGTCCGCCAGCTGAGCGCGGAGATCTTTTAACTCCATGTCCAGCTGGACTTTGGCATCTTGAAGATTGTTCTTCTCTTGCCTAACTCGCGTAAGAACGCGCTCGCCAGCCTCCAGCTGCCTTTTGAGATGCGATGCGTCCTCTCTTACGCCTTCCGGATTCACCCCGGGATTGTCTGCAGAATTTTCTGTTAGACTTGTCATATTAGCCATTTACTAACTGGTGCATCTTCGTACAATTGTGACAATTGTTACCAGATGAGGGCCTTTGGGGTTCCTCCAACCTGGCAACAGCGGCCCTCAGTTCGGCCTTGCATTCCTCCAGCTCCCGAGACAATTGCTCATTCTTATCTACAAGGACCTGTGCATAAATTGATCCTTAAAACAGTTGTTTCAACCGTTTCAAGTCTCAGGGGCTACTGCTACACATGCTTATCAAATTTTCTTACCCGTATATCTTTGGTATACTGGTCCATCGCTCGGGCAAGCCCGCCTTGAGCAGCTCGGATGTATGCGTCTCCCGAATTGAAGGCATTAAATGCCTCTTCGGAAAAGATGTTGTTCTGAAGTACGGCCCGTCGGCGCCTGTGATTCATGGCGCTCTCTACTTCGGAATTCGTGGCTGAGAGCATATCCGCACTCTCTGTTGGAGAGCTATGCGGTGCTGGCCCTGTGTCCGCCTCCGCCCCCGAAGCCGGTTCTGGAACCCGGCTGGAGGAAGCGTGATTGGTAGGGTCTCCGGATATAGTCCGGTTATTCCTCTTCCTGCCAGACACAAAGGGCGCTGTCATATTTTAAATTCTATAATTACAGAACAAGTTATTGCTTTACCTCTGTAGCGGTGCGTCAACCCTCACCGCCTTCCTCTTGAGAATCCCGTGATAAGGGGACACGATCTCTGCTTTGACAAGACGTCTCAAGAAAAATGCCTCGCAATATGCGCTGTGGCTGGCTATGGGAAAACGGTTCGAATAACGACCCAACCGTAATGACACGTCGCATTGTCTGAAAAGTTTTCAGCATATTGCATTTGTGAAATACCATTCTCTCTACGGTGACATGTGAAGACCATCTTGTGGATCCGGAAACGGTTCAAGGGTTCAATAATTACTTTGGAGTATTCGGAGGAGGAACCCGCCTTGCAATGCCGAAGACAATACTGCGCGCCGGACTCATCGTCATTGAAGCCTGGTTCAGGGGCTACTGAGGGAGTCCTGGATTAGGGGGTATCCGGACAGTCGGACTGTGTATAACGTCCGGACTATTGAAGCGTGGAGATACAAGACTCAAGACTTCGGCCCGTGTCCGGATGGGACTTTCCTTGGCGTGGAAGGCAAGCTTGGCGATCCGGATATTATATTTCCTTCCTTGTAACCGACTCCATGTAAACCCTAGCCCTCTCCGGTGTCTATATAAACCGGAGAGGTTGGTCCTTAGAAGGCCGATCACAATCACAATCATACCATCATAGGCTAGCTCTTAGGGTTTAGCCTCTACTATCTCGTGGTAGATCTACTCTTGTACTACCCATATCATCAATATTAATCAAGCAGGAAGTAGGGTTTTACCTCCATCGAGAGGGCCCGAACCTGGGTAAACATCTGTGTCCCTTGCTTCCTGTTACCATCAGCCTTGACGCACAGATCGGGACCCCCTACCCGAGATCAGCCGGTTTTGACACCGACAGCTGGGAGCTGGGGCTCAAGTTAATATAGCGGGCGAATGGCAATGAGCCGCGGCAGACGAATGGACAACTGGCGCCGGAGTAGGTTCGTCGGGCGTGAATGCGGACGCTGCTTCAGTGACTTAACTGCAGATGCGTTTGGGTTACTGACATGTGGGCCCAACGGGCATCTGGCCCGCATGTCAGTGACACACCAATTGCACCTGCAGTTAAGTCCAGTGAATGCGGCATTGACATTCTGGAGAGACGGTGACCGTTTCAGGCGGGAAGCGCGCGCTAGCGATGGAAGGGGTTTCGGTGTGTAGTGGCACTAAGATCGGTCGCTCACGATAGTAAATACTCCCTACCATACTACCTTAGTACCCTCTCTAGCTTAGACTGTTTTATAGATTGTCGTTGTGATGGACGATATACATGAGCAAGGCGGCCCGAGTATGACCGTTGGTGTTGAGCCAGGTGAATACATGCTCGGCATTCGCGTAGGCCTCCATCAAACGTCTAAACAGTAATGTCAGGCACCGCCGGGGCGCGCAGGTGATGGGCTCGCCGTTTGCGTTGCGCCATGAGCAAGACTTTGATTTAGAGGGCGACGTGCATGCATTAGCATGCTTTGACAGCATGAGCCTGAGTGTCTGACGCGAAGTATTTCATTTTCATTTGGCTGACGAGGGTGTGTTGCAGCGACGAGTCCGTAGTTTGATTCCCCACATACGCATAATTTTTGTTTTTACAGTATTTCTTTCTCCATTGACAGGTAGGCCCGCGTAGATAGATAAATAACACGAGCTGATGAGGCGCATGCGGATTGTTTGACTGGTCAACCAGACAAATACGGAGCTATACGCTGAGCCAGTGACTGTATAATCACCATGTCTCGTATACAATGATCAAAGTGAGCTATCAAGACAAGTTCGATGACCGCCAATGCATTTTACTTGGTAATAAATGACCAGGATTGAAGGGGAATCCAAATTTGCTTCATCTTCTGTCCTTGAGCTCTTGACAAACCAATGCACTATACGGTTGTCCAGCCACTCCACCCCAGAGCTCTCACCAAGCGTCGTTCATGCCACCGCGCCGCACACTAACCGGTAAGGCAGCGATGGCATCCCGCCGCGCCGAGTTCCTCGCCGCCCACGACCGCACACAAAATGGTAGGGAAGCAATGGCATCCCGCCGTGCCGAGTTCATCGCCGCTCGCGACCTCACAACTATGTGGGAGGAATTTGAAGATGCCAAGGCCGAATGGGCGGTAGAGCAAGAGACGGCCAAAGCCGCACAGAGGGAGCGGAAAAGTCAGAAAGCACTCAAGAAAAGAGAGGCCCGCTGCCGCAAGAAAGAAAAGGACGCACGCGCTGCTGCGGAGAGGTCGGCGGAGATCCAAGCACGGTGGGGTGTCGCCGACAAAGCCGGGAAGGAGAACGACGGCGTCTGGCCAGCATGTGAGAAGTAGTAGTACTAGTTGTTAGTGTGTGTGTCTGTGTCTGAGTACGAGCATGTACCAATACTACTAGTTACTACTGTAGTTTTTGGAGCAAATTACCAGTACATTAGCCTAGACTAAATGGAAAAATTCCTATCCTAAGCATCAAATGGCATCTCTTTCTCTATAGGAATTGAGATGCATGTCATCTCACTTCCTATGATTTTCATATTCCTATCCTATGAACGAAAGGAGGCCTCTATTGGAGTAACTACTGTAGCTAGCAGTACTGCTGGTACAGTAGTTTTCTTCAAGAAGCGGAATTCAACGAAGTCATGATGGTTCCTTCATCCGAGCAACTTCAAAGTGGGAAGTGGGCCTGTGATTTGACGGCTCATTAGTCATTGTTACTGCCGCGCAACGACCTGGGTGACTCTCCCTTGGAGTTCTGCGTGCATGGCAAGTGGACCAGGATGGTTGACGTCCCACATGTTGGCGAACGGAAGTATTCTTTCCGATATCGAGGAGCAAGGAAACCGCGTGGTATAGTATCACTGCTGATTGATTCGCAAAAAAATAGTATCACTGCCGATTTATAATTATTTTTTATTTCTGATGAATGCTAGCGTTTCAACTCTTACGACGAAGGGTGCCGAACACGGCACGTGCTGGATGTCCCACACGTCAGCGAAAGGAGTGGGACATGAACAGCGTGGTAGAGCCCAGCATAAAAAAACAGCGTGGTAGAGCGTCTCCACTTCTTCCACTTCTGGGTCGGAGACCACACGTAGTAGTACTTAGTGGTATGAACGATACAAAGTGCGACCTGGAGAGAAAGACACGTCTAGTTGCAAGGTCCCGGGGCATACACGTAAACAAATATAAAAGTTAATATGTGCCTCCAACTAATATAGTAGTAGTAGAGTACTTAGGCACGTACTCCATAACATCACTGTGCATTGCACGTACAACATTTAGTGGTAGTACGTAGTAAGAGACAAATGCCGCCCAAGAGTTCCCTTCTCGACCTACTTTTGGGTGTTTGGTAGAGTGTATGGAGGGTGCATGAGTCCACACTAGTTTAGCACAAATACACTAGAAGCATGCATGAAGAGAGCATGCATGAAGAGGGGTTGAGTTGAGCATGCATGAAGAGGGAACAACTATGCTGAGACGAGAACGCAACCAAACACACCCTATATGCCACGCATGTTCATACCATTTGTGCCTTTCTACTTCACTTACTGCGCTACATTACTCAGGTTCGTACGTCCACTCCTGGGTACATGTCCGTCTCGTAGTTCCAGTCCCACGTGTTCTTCATATAGATGGAACGATCCTTGCATAACACGTGCACCTTGATGCTAGATGTCTCGCGTGTTGGCAAAAGGATGAACAAAGCTAACATAAAAAAATAGAGTGGAAGAACATAGATTCTGGACGACCGAGAAGGAGCAAGGAATCTCGTGGTGGAGCGTCTGCACTCATAATATTTAATATTATTCAGCGATATAAAATTAACCAATCATCTCCACAGTGGACTGGAAGAGTACGAAACACGGCAGCCCAGTGTAGTTACATCATACTAGTACATGGCTAACCCACGCTATCACCATATTTCTTGGCTTCCGTGCGACACCTATCTCTAGTAATCCAGCAGCCTGTATCGCTTCTCCCTCCTCGTCTCTATCAAAGTGCGGCAGGCTGGCATTTCTGCCGTCTATTGAGGTCGGTTAACTATCACATGTTAGCGACATGCCAAGAGCATTCTAAAAAAATCCTTTCATGTTCCGTTTTCAAAAACAAAAAAATCCTTTCACGTACGAATTTGCCTGTATGCTTTGAGCAACTTGCATGTCCTATACTGCTCCTGTTTGATACTCTAACTTAGCTAGAGGTTAGACTAACTCATGACTAACCCTGAACTAACTGTAGCCAAAGAGGTGTTTGGGTGACAGGGTTAGATTGACAATAAATGCACTTCATGGAGAGAGAAAAGTGATTTTTCAGTGGTCCCAATGAGAACTATCTCCAGTTAGCACCTCTTGGGTGGGATAGTTTTTTTGGTGGGTTCGGTGCAACTTGCTCCAATTTAAACCCTCATGCTTGGATACTTTAGGGCTATTTGAGCCCCAACTAGCTCAAACTAACTCTAACCCATGGATCCAAACAGGGCCTATGGCCAGTCTCGACGCGGAGCAGTCGCGTGCACCGGGAAGCGGCGCTCTCTCGGCCGTCGCGCCACTTCAAAGCCGGCGCCAGTGAGAGGTCGCCTCCGCTCTGGCCGGGCATTAATGCGGCACTGACGCTCCAGGGCGACGCTGACCGTTTCACGCGGGAAGCGCGCGCTGGCAAGGGAGTATAGGTTTTGAACCGTTTCAGGTGTAGTACTGGTAGTTTGCAAAACTACTCAATTATTGCACTCAGTTTCCTAAGAAATTGTGGTAAAAACGTTACTCCACAGCCCGCTTCCCTTCTCCTTCCTCTTCCACCGCCCGCGCACGTCCGCGGGAAGCGACCGGTCAACCCTTATATAGGAGTGCTAGCACAAAAAGATGCATGCATGACCACTAAAATTTCCATATTAAAGCGCCGCTCCGGCGGGAGTATGGCGTATGTTGTTACCTTCGGCCGGCCCATGGCTACCGGGCGACGGCGACCAGAGAAGAGGCGGCGGGAGGGGAATGAATGCAGCTACTGTTTGGGTTCGCCTTCCGGCTTAAATAAATGTGCAGCATCACGTGTACCCGCGGGTGCACAAATTGTAACATACGTGTCTGCTTAAGTGGGCGTCACGTAACTGGTGTGTGTGTGAGAGAGAGATTCTGAGAGACAGAGTGCGTGTGTGCGACTCTACTCTTCGGACATGTACTCAACCTTTTGCATCGGGATATAAGTATAATGGTATTTACTTTAGCTAGTGATTTACGTGGCCATGTTAACGTGGTTGTGTCAAAAAAATGTCACTTCCTGCTCGTGATTTGCGTTATATAATTACAAGCAAGATTCTCGTGCATTGCACGGAACATCAATATGCATTTTTTTACAAAATACCTATTGTGATTGACCCATGCAGGAGTAATCCCATGTGTAAAAACTAATGATATCTCGAGAATTTTATCGAAAAACTGGTATCTCGAGAATGTCATCGAAAAAATGAAAGATGAGAGATAAGGCGAGGAGGAGTGGAGCGTGGTGGTGACTGGTGGTCGGAATGGGCGGAGGCATGGGGATGGACGGCGCCGGCAGGCGGCAGCGGCCACCATGCATGCTAGATTGTTCCAGAGACTTATTCCTTTTTTAATTGCTGAGCAATGAGGTTGCGGGAGATAATGATGTGGAGAGAGGTGCGGGTATCTTTTGTAAAATTATCATAGTTTGCTTTCTATCCTTAGATATAGATCATACGGACTGTATTACAAGATGGCAGGCACACCATCACCGCCAACTCGTTTTTTTATAAGGGTACAGATGATAAGTTTGCTGACTACTAAAGTAAAGTGGAATTTGTCCATGTTATGCAAGTAAATAAAGGTGATTGTTTATCATATGGGTAAGGTTGGATGAAGGGTGGTAGGAACAAATGCTCCGCCTAGAGCATGTGTGTGTGAGATGGAGTCTTAGTGTGTGTGTGGTGTGTGTGTGTGAGAGAGAGAGAGAGAGAGATGGAGTCTTAGTTTGTGTGTGTGTGAGAGAGAGAGAGAGATGGAGTCTTAGTGTGTGTGTGGGGGGGTGTGTGTGCGTGCGTGTGTGTGTGAGAGAGAGAGAGATGGAGTCTTAGTGTGTGTGTGGGGGGGTGCGTGCGTGCGTGTGTGTGTGTGTGCGTGTGTGTGTGTGTCGCGGGGTCCTCTGTGGCGGATGTAATTTAAGTGTGCATGGCTTCATCATAGAGAGGTGATGTGTATGGCAGAGGCCACCAACGATGGGGTGCGAGAGAGAAAATGCCCGTAGAGAGGGAAGAGAAGGTGTGTGCGCGTGAGAGGAGTCGACATCGAGAGAACGTGTTTGTTCGAGAGACACCGAGGAAGACTACTATATATCGATGGTGCATGTAGGCGGGAATTAAACAAAGGGATGGTCTTATTGGTTTCGGGGATATAGGGGAAGAGTGAGAGGCGGGGGGTAGCTAGAAGGAGATTGTTAAGTGTGAGTGTGTGTTTTACCCATCCAGGCGGAAGTTATGTGCACAAAAGAGGAGAACGATTCGATGTGGCGTTAGGATTGAGGGTAATTAACTACGTATGGAGACATAGAGACCTTGAACGTGCATGTGTGAGAGGTATACATGTATACGTGGGATGTGTGTGTGCGCGCGTGCATGATCGAGATAAAAGAAAGAAGACATAAGTCATAAGATCAACGACATGGGAGAGACGGATCGGTATGACAATATGCATGCATGTGAGAATGCAGGGAAGAAGGCCCGACAATTGAGCATGTGTTTTTGTCTTTAAGAGATAGTGGCGTGGGCTGGAGCATGCATCTATGGCGAGCAGAGGGAGTGAGGCGCAACGATTGTGCAAAAGAGACCAACCTATAAATGCATATGTATGGAGAGACATATATAGTGTGGGTGATAGGAAGCAAGACTCCGTGCGAGAAAGAAATGTTGACGGAGAAACTACAGATAGATACAGAGATGGAGATGCTAGCTAGAGGGACATCCGCTAGTTTGGGTGTTGGAGATGACCGTCGGGTGGTTCAAAGGGTGAAGTTATATATGTGTGTGAGAGGGCACTTGACTGCATGTAGAGAGAAACATATGTAGTGTGCGTGATAGGAATCAAGAGTGAGGGCGAGAAAGAAGGTTGATGGAGAAACAGATAAATAGAAAGATAAAGATGCTAGCTAGTGTGCGTTAGAGATAGGAGTCGAGTGGATCAGAAGGCTGGGTTATGTGTGTGGGTGTGAGAGAGATAGAGAGAGGGTGCATGTGAGTCACATACAAACAGATATCAGAGAGAAATGAGATCCAGAGAGACGGAGTTTTGTGTCTGCGAGAGAGAAAGATATTTCACAACGAGAGTGATAGCTAGAGAGACATACGAGGGAACGCAAGATATCTCTAGGGAGAGAGGGTGTGTGTGAGCGACATACAAGAGAACAATGGAGAAATATGAGACCCTGGGAGACAGAGTTTGTGTTTGTGTGTGAGAAAGAGATATTGAAGAGGAAGAGTCGTAGGTTCTCATATCTAAGGAGCGAAAGACATCTCTGTATGAGGGGTGTGCGAGTGGCACACATGGGAATAGTAGAGAGAAATGAGACCCCGGGAGACAAAGTTTTGTGTTTGTGTGAGAGAAAGAGATTCCACATGGAGAATCATAGTTAGAGACACATAGCAGGGAGCGAGATATACTTAGAGAGAGATAGAGTGATGAAGGTCGAGGGAGAGAGTACCGTCAGTGTGTTACGAAGATAAAAGATCATTGTCGACATACAGGTAGCACGAGAGATACCTGAGAGACGATGAACGCGTATAGGTCCAGAGAGATAGTCCTATATAAGCATGAGTGATAGCTATATGAGACGAATATCTGGATTAAAGGGGATTCAAATATTTAAACTGGAGATCACGACATCGATAATATCATAACGCAAATTGGTGTATCAAACATGCATATTCATTTGAATTTGGGCACACGTGTAATGTTATATAGTTTATCAATATTGGTGATCCATAGATTCTTCAATTACAAACAATGCATGGTTTATATGCAATTAATGTCTAAACGGGATTACACTATATGTTGCGTGTGTGAAACACATTATACATGTTTGAGAAGTAAAAAAACCCGCATGAAACACACATTAATTGGAGACAGTTAGCGAGGAATGCATACATTGGATTTCAACATAAAGTGGTTTCAAATATTTGAAAATCCAAATTGATGGATACAACCTTATGAATCTGAGATCATGCCATTTGTAAACCATATTTATGTATAAATGGTGTTGTGCTTTTGAAAGTATATATAAAAAATGATGTATATAGAATGTAATTCCAATTGAAAATGGATCCCGCCCGAAAAAAATAGAATACAAACGGGATTCGAATTGAGTTGGCACGGTAAACGTGCACTCTGCAAAATTTGAACGAAGCGGGGAAAGTCGCAGTAACCGCCCGAAACCAAAATCTGCGAGATGGAAATCACTACTGCCTATCCCTGCCACGCAAAGCCTATCTGCTGGATTTCTATAGGTTTCGATAGGGGTAGGTTTGTAATTTCACCCAAACGTGACGTAACCGCCTCTCACCCGGATTCATACACGGTGGGCGCCAAAACACAGTGTGTCCTCGGCCGAAATCGACTCCCTCCCCGATTCATATTCATACACGGTGGGCGCCAAAAACAAACTCTCGTCGGCAAATATTCGGTGTATGCGAGATTACCGTCCTATCCCCAACCGACTAATGTTGCTGTGATGTAGTAGAAATTTGAAATGGGGGCTAAGTTTGTAAATTTCCTCGCATTTGAGACAAGCGCGCCCTGAATACATGGTTCCCCCCTTCCTCTCTACCTCCCTTTTCCCCATTCGTACTCCGTGGGCGCCAAAACACCCTCTCCACCCCACCCTCCTCCGTCCGCCGCCGTCCGCCACCCCATCCACCGCCGTCCTCCTCCACCATGCCGGAGCTGATACCCCGACGCCGCCGTCCATTACAAGAGATCGACCTCTCTCATCCACGGCTTCGGACCGGGATCCTTGCATCCCGTCCTCTCGCTTCATCCCCGCCGTCGTCCACCTTGCCGGCGCCGCTCCTACGACCGTCTCGTCCACCGCGCCCTGCCGCCACCGTCTACCCTCCTAGATCTGCTTCCACGCCGCCGACAGCCATCGCTACCTGCAGCACCGTCAAATTCTCAGCAGATGCGTACACGGCGCCGCACCAGAGGCGGTACTCTTTCGTATCTGCTCAACTTATTTATCGCAGCAAGAAAATAGATCGCCACTGCTTTACTCTGATTTCTTGTCTTGGTTGCGAAGTTGCCTTTGTCCGGTTTGCACCTTCAGATCCGCCATGGCACGCTCAACACTATACTCCCAATGCTTATGGTTTTCCCCTTTTATATTCCACACTAGTTAAATCACAGTAGACTAAATTTCAAAATTGGGTCAGTCGATTTTTCAGAGCTCGCCGGAGTTCGCCGGTGCGATCGAAGGGGCTCGGGTGGTTGTGGGGCCTCGCCGAACGAAGAAAACTCGACGCGGGTGGGGGTTGGGGCGGGGTGGGGGTGGGTGGCGAGGAACACAGGCGGTGGGGGCCGGTGGTCCGGCCGGCGGCCCGTGCGGTGTTCTGTATGGGAAGAATCAGAGACGAGGAAGAAGAAGGGTTAGGAGACGTAGGATCTTCATCCAACCGCCTGAAATGGTCGAGAGACAGCTGGGAGTTGCATTCTTAATGCGCTCTGGTTCATCATGTGTGGGCACTGCGCAACCAACATTTTATTATCCAAAATCTGCTTGCTCTTCTTTACCATGTTCCTCTTCCGTTCTTCTTTAATATGTACTCTCTCCGTTCCTAAATACAAGTCTTTGTATAGATTCCACCATGGACTACATATGGAGCAAAATGAGTGAATCTACACTCTAAAATGTATCTGGATACATCTGTATGTGATCCATAGTGGAAATCTCTACCAAGACTTATATTTTGGAACGGAGGGAGTATGATAGTAGTACAGTATGTTCCTTGTACTGAAGATGAGCAGGGACATTTGCAGTGTAGAGGTCTATACGGTCGGTTGTGATGGACACTTTGAGCCTCTTTGATTCGTAGGATCTTGTAAACATAGGAATAGGATTTGTAGTGGCCTGCCCACTTGAATCCTATAAGAATAGCAAGGAAATGCGGGGAGCTGTGTCGCCTTTGAGAGTTACACTGATATTAACAGTACCGCACCTTCACTTGAAGAGAGCTGGTATCCGAAGCCTTTCTAGCCGTACCGGCAATACTAGCACATATATTCCAGCAAGTTCCACTTTGCTGATTTTACTCTGATGCTTAAGGTTTTCCCGTTATATCTACACTATGATCTGTGTAGCTGCTTTGTGTCGCACTAGCAGCAGTCCACTCTTGAAGCTAAACACTGCAATGACTTACAAAATTGGCACCAAGGCATTGAGTGCCATTCTGGATGCAATGAAACTCATACGCTCCCCACCTGTTGATTCTTGTTCAGAATATGATCCTAATGACTATTCTAACCTCGAGGAGTCAAAGGCAGATGGCCTGTCCTGTTCACCCATCAAGGTGCCTGTTCTAATTTGGCAATGTTTTATTGATTGCGGGTATCTTGCATATGTTGTCTTGCATTTCTTCTACTTTGTTGCACCGCCATCTGCTTAGTTTACTCATCATATATGTCGAGATGCCATGCCCATCCATTATCAATACATATTCCATCTGTCATCATACCATGTTTTTCCACTCAAATGTTGTTCTTGTGCATCAGACATCAAAAAGGAAGAGGGTGATTGCCGAACCTGAAGGAGCACCAGCAAAGTCCTTGAAAAACGTGGTGGTGCCGGAGAAATCAGACAGCACCCCACTTATATTGGCTGTACAACCAGTGACACAAAACGTAGGACCGACTCCAGCAGACTGTACCCATACTTCACTGGCCACACCACTAGCCCCACCACACAGGACCTGCACTCCAGCAAAAGGTATACCGATTTCATTTGCCATAGCACCAGCTGTACCACAGAAAAATCCCACTCCAGCAAAAAGTACAGCAAGTCCACCGGCCGAAGACCTATCCCAACTGCAGAGACGGCCAATTCCTGCAGATTGGAACCCCATTCCATTTATTCCCAGTTTAAAAGACAATGCTTTCAATGTTGTTAGGGACTACGTGCATATATTCCCATCATGGGAAGATTATTGTGAAGACAAACACCATTTTCACATCTTCCTGTCCAACTTACGTGTAAGTGCTATTATTCATGGTTATTATTTTCCTGTTTTCTGCTGATTGAACACATCAATGATTTACATTACATTGTTGTAACTAGGCGAGGGTCAATCTGGATAGTCATGACGAGCAAAGCTTGCTTGTGCTTTTCAAGGAAGCATTGCAGCAGTATCGGTGTTACCTGAGGAAATCACACTTTGATGGCAAGTCTATAAACGAATTTCCGGTGAAGTCTCCTGTGCTAAATTTAGAAGACATTGAATGGAAAAACCTTGTTATGCACTGGTCTCGTTCCCAGGATGAGGTACTGTCTATGAAATCACATGACAATTTGAACTTCTACTTTTCCGCATGTGCCTTACGGATCTTTTTTGCAGGAAATCTGCTCGAAGAAGAATTCCGGTTTGACAAGAACGACAGGATATCGCAAATATGCTGCCCGCTGCTTTGCTCTTGTTAGTACCTGTTGTCCTGTATCACTGTACTTGCATACATACCTGGTTCATTATGTGACAGCAGTATGCATGATAGCTTGCTTATCAATTGTTCGCTCCAAATTATCTGATCTGTATGAATGGTTACATTAGTGTAGAATATATCCAATGCCAATGTTTTTTTAGCTCTGCATTGTTCTTGTAAGTACATGCTGTCCTTTATCAGTGTACTTATAATGACAGGTAGTTGTTCATGTACCATCACTCTGCAGCTTATTTTCCTTTGCCCTCCATTTTCTACACATCAGATCTATATTTACTCTTACCATAAGGTTGGTACTGAAGAAGTTTAGCTGTGCATTGCTCTTGGCTGTACCTTTTGCCTGTATCGCTGCACTTACATTTATAGCTACTTGGTTATGTAGCATCACTCTTCATCTTATCTTAAATATTCTCCATTTTTTCGTATATTATCACATCTATATTTACTCTTAACAAAATGTAGAATAAAGGCAATGCTTTTGAAGAAGATTCTGTGGTAAACTTCTTGAATTGCCCCCCCCCCCATCAGCATGGACAAGGCCTTTATAGAGCCTGTCTTCACCAATAATGTAAGTTTGTCCATCTCAAGCCTTCAAACTTTGTTGTATATATTTGGTTAGGCATGACTGCAACAGCTGTTTATTTTTGGTGTTTGCATCAAATTGCTTGTTTAAAGTTTATTATGTAGTTCATAAACAAAAGTTTGTCCTTTCTCAATTTAAGTTTTCAGTTGTACAACCAAGTTCCTTCTTCATACCATGTAAATTAAACTATACAGAGCAAGTGATCTTCTTTTGCACTGCATGTATGCTTCTGTTCTTCATCCGTAATCCAGTGGTGTGGTGAACCTACCCACTACAGCACAATGTCATATTCTGCAATGTCTTAACTATGAACAATGTCATATCATTCTACTATTATTTAAACCGTCTCTTTATTTGCCAATCTGAAATGGTATAAATTGACAGCACACTAACCATTGATACTTATGAGTTTTTGATCTGTAATCCAGTGGTGTCGTGAAGCTGCCAACTCCTTCACAATGTCATTTCCTGCCATGTCTTGACCTGAACAATACCATATTGTGTTAATGCAATTTTAAACTGTGTCACTTTATTCGTCAGTAAGAAATGTGATGAATTGTCAGCACTGATACTTTTATGTGCAAAACCTGTCATCTGTCTGCTTGTTTATCTTTCAGAGTGAGGAAGATAAAAGTGTTGAACAAGCGCAGTCTCATCATCTTGCTCAGCTGCTTGCGCTGCAGCTCCCCAGCAGGACTAACCTTTCTTGAACTCTATTGAAGTGCTATCGGTTTTGTATATTATTTTGTCGGTGTGTTTATTTACACTGGTGGCGATCTTTGATGCCCAGTGTATGTAATCTGCTGTCTGCTTGTGCTTTATTATCATAGTGGCGAACTTTGATGCCCAGTGGATGTAATATGCCGTAATTTCTTTATTGTATAGTCTAGGTTTTTTCTTATTCATGATGCTGCAGTTATTTTACTGTATACATATCCTGTCTTCGCAGTAAACCGGCCAAACCGTAAAATTACGATACATAATCGGGCCGTCATGCAATCATGATGTAGGTTGGGCCTGAAACGTGCTGAACAGCTCACAGGCCGGCAGCAGCCCGAAATGAACCCCGGCCCATGATTGTGCGAATCAAATCACGGGCTTTTAACAGGCCAAAATTGTCTCGGTCCTTGTTTGGCCCAATCAGATATCGGCTGCGTGCAGGCCGGATGCAAACCGTGTCGTAGTTAGGCCCAAATATATGACGGGCTTTTAACAGGCCGAAATTAATATAGGGCCGAAATGTTAAACGGGCCCTTAACAGGCCAAAACTAATATCAGGCCGAATTACTAAGTGGGCCTTTAGCAAGTGGGCCCAAAAGCATAGTGTCCAGTTGACGGGCCGAATCTAATATGGGCCATAATTGAGCCCAAAGCCTCTTAAAGGGCCGGACCTGATCTGGGCCGTAATTTGGGCCAGAACGTGGTAGGCTATTAACGGGTCGGATCTCATATGGGCCACTATTAGTCCCGGAGCATGGCAGGCCATTAATGGACCGGATCAAATTTGGGCCGGCATTTGGCCCAAAACATGGCAGCTAGTTAATGGGCCGGCCTACTAGGGTCCTCAAAATCTTGTGGGCCTACAGCTGGGCCGGCCCACTAATGTCGGCGAAATCTCGTGGGCCTTTAGCTGGGTCGGCCCATTATGATCCGCAAGAATCTTGTGGGCCTTTACCTGGGCCGGCCCATTATGGCACATGATACGTCTCCGTCGTATCTATAATTTTTGATTGTTCCATGCCAATATTCCGCAACTTCCATATACTTTTTGGCAACTTTTTATACTATTTTTGGGACTAACATATTGATCCAGTGCCCAGTGCCAGTTCCTATCTGTTGCATGTTTTTGGTTTCGCAAAATATCCATATTAAACGGAATCCAAACGGGATAAAAACGGACGGAGCTTATTTTTGGAATATTTGGAAAATTCCGGAAGAAAAATCCACGCGAGACAGTGCCCGAGGTGGCCATGAGGTAGGGGGGCGCGCCTGCCCCCCTGGGCGCGCCCCTACCCTCGTGGGCCACCCGTAAGGCGGTTGACGCTCTTCTTTTGCCGCAAGAAAGCTAATTTTCGGGGAAAAAAATCACGGCGAAGGTTTCAGGCCAATCGGAGTTACGGATCTCCATATATACACGAAACGGTGAAACAGAGCCAGAACAGAACACGGAAACAGAGAGAAACAGAGAGATAGATCCAATCTCGGAGGGGCTCTCGCCCCTCCCAAGCCATGGCGGCCAAGGACCAGAGGGTAAACCCTTCTCCCATCTAGGGAGGAGGTCAAGGAAGAAGAAGACGAAGGGGCCCCCTCTCCCCTTCTCTTCCGGTGGCGCCGGAACGCTGCCGTGGCCATAATCATCACCGAGATCTACACCAACACCTCCGCCATCTTCACCAACACCTCCATCACCTTCCCCCCTCTATCTACAGCGGTCCACTCTCCCGCAACCCGCTGTACCCTCTACTTGAACATGGCGCTTTATGCTTCATATTATTATCCAATGATGTGTTGCCTTCCTATGATGTCTGAGTAGATTTTCGTTGTCCTATCGGTGGTTGATGAATTGCTATGATTGATTTAATTTGCTTGTGGTTATGTTGCTGTCCTTTGGTGCCCATCATATGAGCGCGCGCGTGGATCACACCATAGGGTTAGTTGTATGTTGATAGGACTATGTATTGGAGGCAAGAGTGATAGAAGCTTCAACCTAGCATAGAAATTGATGCATACGGGATTGAAGGGGGACCAATATATCTTAATGCTATGGTTGGGTTTTACCTCAATGAACGTTAGTAGTTGCGTATGCTTGCTAATAGTTCCAATCATAAGTGCATAGAATTCCAAGTAAGGGATGACATACTAGCAGTGGCCTCTCCCACATAATACTTGCTATCGGTCTAGTAAAGTAGTCAATTGCTTAAGGGACAATTTCGCAAATCCTACCACCACTTTTCCACACTCGCTATATTTACTTTAGTTGTGTCTTTACTTTAGCAGCCCCTAGTTTTATTTTCACTCTCTTTATTTTCTTGCAAGCCTATCCAAAAACACCTACAAAGTACTTCTAGTTTCATACTTGTTCTAGGTAAAGCTAACGTCAAGCGTACGTAGAGTTGTATCGGTGGTCGATAGAACTTTAGGGAATATTTGTTCTACCTTTAGCTCCTCGTTGGGTTCGACACTCTTACTTATCGAAAACTGTTGCGATCCCCTATACTTGTGGGTTATCAAGACCTTTTTCTGGCGCCGATGCCGGGGAGACAACCCGGAAGTTTTAGAGAGGCATTTATTTCTGTTGAGTGCTTTCATATAGTTTAAAAACAACAAAAATAAAGAGGGAACCCAAAAAAAATTCAAAAAGAAAAGTGAAAGTGAGAAAGACAAGCATTGTTGAAGTGGGAGCTAGCCTTGAACTTTGTTCATGCTCACGGCAACTTTGTGTATCTTGATTACAGAAACTTTTCAACAAAAATAATTATCCCCTTGTACAATTCCATTGTATTATAAAAATAATGTGCCGAGGTTTGCCTTTAGGATGTTTACAATGCTTGTTGGTTTGTGCGGTGCAGGACAGAAACTTTGGCTGTAGTGCGCGAATTTTACTTTTTTACTGGAACGTCAAATGGTTCTGTTTCTTTTTGAAATGTCTTTCTGTACAAATTTTTTATTTTTCCTAATTTTTGCAGAATTTTTAAAGTACCATAAGTATGGTGAATGTTCAGATTATTACAGACTGTTCTGTTTTAGACAGATTCTGTTTTTGATGCATAGTTTGTTTGTTTTGATGAAACTATCAATTTATATCAGTGGATTAAGCCATGAAAAAGTTATATTACAGTAGACACAATGAAAAAACAAATTATGAATTGGTTTGCAACAGTACTTAGAGTAGTGATTTGCTTTATTATACTAACGGATCTTACCGAGTTTTCTGTTGAAGTTTTGTGTGGATGAAGTGTTCGATGATTGAGAAGGTTTCGATGTGAGAAGAAGGAAGAGAGGCAAGAGCTCAAGCTTGGGGATGCCCGAGGCACCCCAAGAAAATATTCAAGGAGACTCAAGCGTCTAAGCTTGGGGATGCTGGGAAGGCATCCCCTCTTTCTTCAACAAAAATCGGTATGTTTTCGGATTCGTTTCATTCATGTGATATGTGCAAATCTTGGAGCGTCTTTTGCATTTAGTTTTATTTTTTCTTCTTTTATGCACCATGCTGGTATGAGATAGTCCTTGGTTGATTTATAGAATGCTCATTGCACTTCACTTATATCTTTTGAGTATGGCTTTATAGAATGCTTCATGTGCTTCACTTATATCATTTGAAGCTTGGATTGCCTGTTTCTCTTTACATAGACAACCGTCATTTGTAGAATGCTCTTTTGTTTCACTTATATTTGTTAGAGCGTGGGCATATCTTCTGTAGAAAGAATTAAACTCTCTTGCTTCACTTATATCTATTTAGAGAGATGACAGGAACTGGTCATTCACATGGTTAGTCATAAAATCCTACATAAAACTTGTAGATCGCTGAATATGATATGTTTTGATTCCTTGCAATAGTTTTTGCGATATAAGGATGGTGATATTAGAGTCGTGCTAGTTGAGTAATTGTGAAATTGAGAAATACTTGTGTTGAGGTTTGCAAGTCCCGTAGCATGCACGTATGGTGAACCGTTATGTAACGAAGTCGGAGCATGAGGTGTTTATTGATTGCCTTCCTTATGAGTGGCGGTCAGGGACGAGCGATGGTCTTTTCCTACCAATCTATCCCCCTAGGAGCATGCGCGTAGTACTTTGTTTCGATGACTAATAGATTTTTGCAATAAGTATGTGAGTTCTTTATGACTAATGTTGAGTCCATGGATTATACGCACTCTCACCCTTCCATCATTGCTAGCCTCTTCGGTACCGTGCATTGCCCTTTCTCACCTCGAGAGTTGGTGCAAACTTCGCCGGTGCATCCAAACCCCGTGATACGATATGCTCTGTCACACATAAGCCTCATTATACCTTCCTCAAAACAGCCACCATACCTACCTATCATGGCATTTCCATAGCCATTCCGAGATATATTGCCATGCAACTTCCATCATCATCATATACATGACTTGAGCATTGATTGTCATATTGCTTTGCATGATCGTAAGATAGCTAGCATGATGTTTTCATGGCTTGTCCGTTTTTTGATGTCATTGCTACGCTAGATCATTGCACATCCCGGTACACCGCCAGAGGCATTCATATAGAGTCATATCTTTGTTCTAGATATCGAGTTGTAATATTGAGTTGTAAGTAAATAAAAGTGTGATGATCATCATTATTAGAGCATTGCCCCAGTGAGGAAAGGATGATGGAGAATATGATTCCCCCACAAGTCAGGATAAGACTCCGGACGAAAAAATAATAAAAAAATAAAAAAAGAGAAAGGCCAAAAAAGAGAAGGCCCAAAAAAGAAAAAAAAGAAAAAAAAGAAAAAAATGAGAGAAAAAGAGAGAAGGGGCAATGTTACTATCCTTTTACCACACTTGTGCTTCAAAGTAGCACCATGTTCTTCATATAGAGAGTCTCTTGAGCTATCACTTTCATATACTAGTGGGAACTTTCATTATAGAACTTGGCTTGTATATTCCAACGATGGGCTTCCTCAAATGCCCTAGGTCTTCATGAGCAAGCAAGTTGGATGCACACCCACTTAGTTTCAGTTTGAGCTTTCATACACTTATAGCTCTAGTGCATCCGTTGCATGGCAATCCCTACTCCTCACATTGATATCTATTAATGGGCATCTCCATAGCCCGTTGATACGCCTAGTTGATGTGAGACTTTCTCCTTTTTTGTCTTCTCCACATAACCTCCATCATCATATTCTATTCCACCTATAGTGCTATGTCCATGGCTCACGCTCATGTATTGCGTGAAAGTTGAAAAGGTTTGAGAAACGTCAAAAGTACGAAACAATTGCTTGGCTTGTCATCGGGGTTGTGCATGATGTGAATATTTTGTGTGGTGAAGATGGAGCATAGCCAGACTATATGATTTTGTAGGGATGAGCTTTCTTTGGCTATGTTATTTCAATAAGACATAATTGCTTGGTTGGTATGCTTGAAGTATTATTGTTTTTATGTCAAATGATAGACTATTGCTTTGAATCACTCGTGTCTTAATATTCATGCCATGATTAGACATATGGTCAAGATTATGCTAGGTAGCATTCCACATCAAAAATTATCTTTTTTATCATTTACCTACTCGAGGACGAGCAGGAATTAAGCTTGGGGATGCTGATACGTCTCTGTCGTATCTATAATTTTTGATTGTTCCATGCCAATATTCTACAACTTCCATATACTTTTTGGCAACTTTTTATACTATTTTTGGGACTAACATATTGATCCAGTGCCCAGTGCCAGTTCCTGTCTGTTGCATGTTTTTGGTTTCGCAGAATATCCATATTAAACGGAATCCAAACAGGATAAAAACGGACGGAGCTTATTTTTGGAATATTTGGAAAATTCCGGAAGAAGAATCCACGCGAGACAGTGCCCGAGGTGGCCACGAGGTAGGGGGCGCGCCTGCCCCCCTGGGCGCGCCCCCTACCCTCATGGGCCACCCGTAAGGCAGTTGACGCTCTTCTCTTGCCGCAAGAAAGCTAATTTTCGGGAAAAAAATCACGGCGAAGGTTTCAGGCCAATCGGAGTTACGGATCTCCATATTTACACGAAACGGTGAAACAGAGCCAGAACAGAACGCAGAAACAGAGAGAAACAGAGAGATAGATCCAATCTCGGAGGGGCTCTCGCCCCTCCCAAGCCATGGAGGCCAAGGACCAGAGGGGAAACCCTTCTCCCATCTAGGGAGGAGGTCAAGGAAGAAGAAGACGAAGGGGCCCCCTCTCCCCTTCTCTTCCGGTGGCGCCGGAACGCTGCCGTGGCCATCATCATCATCACCACGATCTACACCAACACCTCCGCCATCTTCACCAACACCTCCGCCATCTTCACCAACACCTCCATCACCTTCCCCCCTCTATCTACAGAGGTCCACTCTCCCGCAACCCGCTGTACCCTCTACTTGAACATGGTGCTTTATGCTTCATATTATTATCCAATGATGTGTTGCCTTCCTATGATGTCTGAGTAGATTTTCGTTGTCCTATCAGTGGTTGATGAATTGCTATGATTGATTTAATTTGCTTGTGGTTATGTTGTTGTCCTTTGGTGCCCATCATATGAGCGCGCGCGTGGATCACACCATAGGGTTAGTTGTATGTTGATAGGACTATGTATTGGAGGGCAAGAGTGATAGAAGCTTCAACCTAGCATAGAAATTGATGCATACGGGATTGAAGGGGGACCAATATATCTTAATGCTATGGTTGGGTTTTACCTTAATGAACGTTAGTAGTTGCAGATGCTTGCTAATAGTTCCAATCATAAGTGCATAGAATTCCAAGTAAGGGATGACATGCTAGCAGTGGCCTCTCCCACATAATACTTGCTATCGGTCTAGTAAAGTAGTCAATTGCTTAAGGGACAATTTCGCAACTCCTACCACCACTTTTCCACACTCGCTATATTTACTTTAGTTGTGTCTTTACTTTAGCAGCCCCTAGTTTTATTTTCGCTCTCTTTATTTTCTTGCAAGCCTATCCAAAAACACCTACAAAGTACTTCTAGTTTCATACTTGTTCTAGGTAAAGCTAACGTCAAGCATACGTAGAGTTGTATCGGTGGTCGATAGAACTTTAGGGAATATTTGTTCTACCTTTAGCTCCTCGTTGGGTTCGACACTCTTACTTATCGAAAACTGTTGCGATCCCCTATACTTGTGGGTTATCAAGAGCACACAAAAATCTTGTGGGCCTTTACCTGGGCCGGCCCATTATGGCTCGCAAAATCTTGTGGGCCTTTAGCTGGGCCAGCCCATTATGGTCCACAAAATCTCGTGGGCCTTTAGCTGGGCCGGCCCATTATGGTCCGCAAAATCTTGTGGGCCTTCAGTTGGGCCGGCCCATTTAAACTTGATGGGCCGGTCCACGTGTCAACATATCATAGGCGCTTCTCGCCCATTGGATGAGTAACACCTGTGCCAACGCGGACCTGACACGTGTCTCCTCCAGCCAATGATGATTTTACACATGGAAAATCCCCATTGGTCGGGGCTATTAACGGGTTATTGGATCCAAAACCCGACCCGATACTTAACGGCGTTCCGTTACGGTGGATGCCACGTGTCGGTCACCCTTGACGAAAGCACTTCTGTGACGCGCAATTTATCGTCATGGAAGTGGACACTTCCATGATGATAATTTTGGTAATGTCATGGAACACTTCTACGACAGCACAGGTATGACTATCTTGATTCTGTCATAAATTTGTCATGGATGTACATGCATGACAAAAAACGCGACCTACTGTGACAAACACGTATCATCACGGAAGTGTATTTTTTTGTAGTGATGTAGGAGCCTTCCCTCTCATGCACCTTAAAAATGTCTTGAACAACCATCTGAATGATTCTGCATCCTCATCTCTTATCAGGGCGAAACCAAAGAATGTAGTCTGTAAGTGGTTGTTAGTACCCACAAACACCCCAAGTGGCATATGGTACTTGTTGGTCTTATATGTGGTGTCAAACGTTATGCAGTCACCAAAGTCCTGATACGCCCCTCGGCAGCTTGCGTTCGCCCAGAATATGTTCTTAACTCTGTCGGACTCATCAAGTTGCATGTCACAGAAGAATTCCCTGTCTTTAGGACATCGTCCACATCATCCATCCTTGAATTCTTTGCTTTGCTACATATTAAAAGCGAACAGTCATTCAAAAATGCATGTTGAACTGGCGTCAGGTCATGCGTTGCGTAATATGTTTGTACTAACAGAGGAAAAAAGACGGAGGGGGTTTATGGGGGGAGAACAAGTTTGTACTTACATGTTAATCATGTCTTTGGCATTCATTTCGAGGAAGTAGCTACCGGGGTCATCGCCGCCCAGTATAGTCATGATTTGCGCGTGTTCAATGCCTTTGAACTGCAGGTACTTTATGTACTCCAAAATTGTTTTGTCAAAGTTTTTGTGGGAGTGCAAGAAGACAAGCATTTGGGGGAGAGCTGTAGCCTGTGGTTGTGTTCCCAGACTATCTCTTTTACGACAAGTGTTCCATCCTTTTCCCTCTTCAGCCTCATTTTAGCCCCGCAGTTAGTCCTGGCTGTCGTCTTGTTCCGTTGTCTATTTGCTTCTGACACCTTTGATTCATAGACTCCATAGCATGTGCAATAAAGGTAGACTCTGGTCTCAACCTTGGATCCTTCCCTGACAGCAAAACCCGTGTGCTTTGCATAGACGTTGTAGAAGTCCTTTGCTTCTTTGAAAGTTTCAAAGCGCATCTCTAGCCTTGGCAGAACATAAGCTTCGATGTTAGGTGGCTGCACGCAACAGTGAGCAAAACAAAAACGCAGTTATGAAAATGTTAGGTGGGGTGGTCACAGTACCATGGTATGGACTGTTACTATATGTTTTTTCTGAATGGATACTTACATGTGTGTAGCTCTGTGCTGCCTCCGGTGTTTGCTGTTCACCCTGGTGTATGGGCGCGGGTGGTGTCACCCTTGGCACATGCAGCAATGCATCTCTTGGAGGGACCAATGTTGACGAAGCTCTCCGTCTCTCATTGTACGGTCGTCTTCGTTGTGAGGTTGCTCCTGTCTATACGGCTCATATCTTGTACTTTGGACCCTGCTAGAGTGGCCAAAATGTCTATCTCATTGGCCTGGTCTTCCGGTTGCAACCGCTTTTGCAGCACGGATGATTGATGTTGACGGAGCGACTGGTGGAAGCCTGTGTGTCCTTGCCTTTCTGCATGCGCTAGGGAAGGAAAACATTTGTTGTTGGGGAAATTGTTGACCTTGTTGCAACCCAACAGTGGCAAAGCTTGTATTCCCAGATATCGGTGTTTGCTGCATAGAAGAACCTGTCTGTGCTTCTGATGATTCAGGTGTAGCTTGAAATCTGCCTGTATTGTTGAAGTATCCAGGTGCTATTTCTGGTGTTACCCAACCAGGCGGTGCCCCATATATGCTTGGCTCATCAAACCCTCGCTGCGTGCGCAGCCTTGCATGTTTCTGCAATGACATTCAACAGTTTTGGGATTAATCTTTTCTGCATTTTTCTCGTATACATGCTATGGGTAACATGTCATGCACCGAAGGCAATGTACATGTTGAACTTGCATCGCTGGCCGTTATTAAACTTTGATCTCTAAACTGATGAATGTACATGTTCAGCACTGATGTACTGATTTACTGATTTTCGGCACTGCTTGTAAACTGAACATTGAACTTCATCTGTTATGGAAAGTTTTTTATCTTTTCCCCTATAACTGATGCATAAACATTTGGTGCACTGCTTGCAAATTGAACATTGAACTTCAGATATGTATGGATATGCATATATAGAAAACGGATGCATGATGATACGTCTCCAACGTATCAATAATTTTTTATTGCTCCATGCTATATTATCTACTGTTTTAGGCAATATTGGGCTTTATTATCCACTTTTATATTATTTTTGGGACTAACCTATTAACCGGAGGCCCAGCCCAGATTTGCTATTTTATGCCTATTTCAGTGTTTCAAAGAAAAGGAATATCAAACGGAGTCAAAACGGAACGAAATCAACTCGAGAAGTTATTTTGGAAGGAAAGCCACCCGATGGACTTGGAGTGCACGTCAGGAAAGAAGGGAGGTGCTCACGAGGGTGGGGGCACGCCCACCCCCCTAGGGCGCGCCCCCTGCCTCGTGGCCCCCCCTTCGGTCGACCGACGTACCCCCTGCACCCATATATACCTACGTATCGTAAAACTTCCAGAACAGAAGATAGATCGGGAGTTCCGCCGCCGCAAGCCTCTGTAGCCACCAAAAACCTCTCGGGAGCCCGTTCCGGCACCCTGCCGGAGGGGGAACCCTCACCGGTGGCCATCTTCATCATCCCGGCGCTCTCCATGACGAGGAGGGAGTAGTTCACCCTCGGGGCTGAGGGTATGTACCAGTAGCTATGTGTTTGATCTCTCTCTCTCTCGTGTTCTCTCTCGTGTTCCCTCTATGGCACGATCTTGATGTATCCCGAGCTTTGCTATTGTAGTTGGATCTTATGATGTTTCTCCCCCTCTACTCTCTTGTGATGAATTGAGTTTCCCCTTTGAAGTTATCTTATCGGATTGAGTCTTTTATGAGAACACTTGATGTATGTCTTGCCGTGTTTATCTGTGGTGACAATGGGATATCACGTGCCACTTGATGTATGTTTTGGTGACCAACTTGCGGGTTCCGCCCATGAACCTATGCATAGGGGTTGGCGCACGTTTTCTTGACTCTCCGGTAGAAACTTTGGGGCACTCTTTGAAGTACTTTTATGTCGGTTGGATGAATCTGAGATTGTGTGATGCATATCATATAATCATGCCCACGGATACTTGAGGTGACATTGGAGTATCTATGTGACATTAGGGTTTTGGTTGATTTGTGTCTTAAGGTGTTATTCTAGTACGAACTCTTTAATAGATTGATCCGAAAGAATAACTTTGAGGTGGTTTCGTACCCTACCATAATCTCTACGTTTGTTCTCCGCTATTAGTGGCTTTGGAGTGACTCTTTGTTGCACGTTGAGGGATTGTTATATGATCTATCTATGTTATTCTTGTTGAGAGAACTTGCCCTAGTGAAAGTATGAACCCTAGCCCTTGTTTCCTATCATTGCAATACCGTTTACGCTCACGTTTATCACTTGTTACCTTGTTGTTTTTATATTTTCAGATTACAATTACCCATATCTACCATCCATATTGCACTTGTATCACCATCTCTTCGCCGAACTAGTGCACCTATACAATTTACCATTGTATTGGGTGTGTTGGGGACACAAGAGACTCTTTGTTATTTGGTTGCAGGGTTGTTTGAGAGAGACCATCTTCATCCTATGCCTCCTACGGATTGATAAACCTTAGGTCATCCACTTGAGGAAATTTGCTACTGTCCTACAAACCTGTGCACTTGCAGGCCCAACAACGTCTACAAGAAGAAGGTTGTGTAGTAGACATCAAGCTCTTTTCTGGCGCCGTTGCCGGGGAGGCTAGGTAAGTGAAGGTATATCTTTAGATCTTGCAATCGAATCTTTTTGTTTCTTGTTTTAGCACTAGTCTAGTTTATAAAAGAAAATTATAAAAAAATGGAATTGAGTTTGTCTCATATGCTTCATCTTTTTAATATCTTTCGTGAGTATGATGGAAAGGAAAATTGTGCCAAAGTGTTAGAAGAAGAATGCTATAAAATGTTTGGCACTAAATCTTTGAATGATGAGCATGATTGCAATGTTGTTAGTATGAATTCCTTGAATATCCATGATGCTAATGATATGCAAAGCCACAAGCTTGGGGAAGCTATGTTTGATGAGGATGATATTTTTTGTCCCCCAAGCTTTGATGAGCAAATTTACTATGATGAAAGCATGCCTCCTATCTATGATGATTATTGTGATGACACGTATGCTATAAAGAATAATGATAACCATGAAACTTGTCATCTTGATCTTAATTTTCAATCATATGATAGTTATTTTGTTGAGTTTGCTCCCACTATTATTCATAAGAAATTTGCTTATGTGGAGAGTAATAAAAATTCTATGCAAGTAGATCATGAAAAGAATGCTTTAGGTGCTGGTTATATTGTTGAATTCATTCATGATGCTACTGAAAAGTATTATGAGGGAGGAATATATGCTTGTAGGAATTGCAATAATATCAAGTTTCCTCTCTATATGCTTAAAGTTTTGAAGTTATGCTTGTTTTACCTTCCTATGCAAGTTGATTATTGTTCCCATAAGTTGTTTGCTCACAAAATCCCTATGCATAGGAAGTGGGTTAGACTTAAATGTGCTAGTCATATTCTTCATGATGCTCTCTTTATGTTTCAATTCTTATCTTTTATGTGAGCATCATTGAAATCATCATGCCTAGCTAGGGGCGTTAAACGATAGTGCTTGCTGGGAGGCAACCCAATTTTATTTTAGTTTCTTGCTTTTTGGTTCTGTTTAGGAATAAATAATCCATCTAGCTTCTGTTTAGATGTTGTTTTATGTTTTAATTAGTGTTTGTGCCAAGTAGAACCTTTGGGAAGACTTGGGTGAAGTCTTTATGATCATGCTGTAAAAAACAGAAACTTTAGCGCTCACGAGATTAGCTTCAACTTTTTACTGGAGAGTGCTATTTAGTTGATTCTTTTTGCAGATGATTACTAGACCAATTTCTCAGGTTTGCGTTAGTTGCAGATTACTACAGACTGTTCTGTTTTTGACAGATTCTGTTTTCATTGTTGTTTGCTTATTTTGATGAATCTATGGCTAGTAAAATAGTTTATAAACCATAGAGAAGTTGGAATACAGTAGGTCTAACACCAATATAAATAAATAAATAGTTCATTACAGTACCTTGAAGTGGTGTTTTGTTTTCTTTCGCTAACGGAGCTCACGAGTTTTCTGTTAAGTTTTGTGTTGTGAAGTTTTCAAGTTTTGGGTAAGGATTCGATGGACTATGGAATAAGGGGTGGCAAGAGCCTAAGCTTGGGGATGCCCAAGGCACCCCAAGGTAATATTCAAGGATAACCAAGAGCCTAAGCTTGGGGATGCCCCGGATGGCATCCCCTCTTTCGTCTTCGTTCATCGGTAACTTTACTTGGAGCTATATTTTTATTCACCACATGATATGTGTTTTGCTTGGAGCATCCTTTTCTTTTGTTAGTATTTGCTTTCTGTTATTTAGAATAATGTTTTGCATCTTTAGTTTCAATAAAAAAGTCAAGGATAGCCTTTGCCATGCTTATTTTGCTACTATACATGTTGCTGTTTGAAAACAGAAAGTTTACCGCTGTTGCAAAAATTTCCTAGAAAAGTCAGAGAGTGGTATAATGTTGAATATTTTTGCATATTGAGCTCTGATAAATTTATTACAGTGGGAATTTTAGTTCATAATTTTTGGAGTTAGGGAAGTATTGATACTCTTGCATTCTTCACAGACTGTACTGTTTTGGCAGATTGCTGTTATGGTTGCATTATTTGCATATGTTTGCTTGTTTAATGATTCTATTTGAGGATAGGAGTATTAAATATGCAGAGGCATTTAGTATGCAATGTTGAATAATAATTTAAGTGATTTGTTACAGTAGAAAATGATAAGGTTTTGCATTGGTTTATACTAACCTATCTCACGAGTTCTTGTTGAGTTTGTTGTGAATGAAGCTTTTGATAAAAAGAGAAACCATGATATGAGAGGAATTAAGGAGACACAAAAGTTCAAGCTTGGGGATGCCCAAGGCACCCCAAGATAATATTTCAAGAAGTCTCAAGCATCTAAGCTTGGGCATCCCACCTTTCTTCTTCAACAACTATCGGTTAGTATCGATTGAGCCTAAGTTTTTGCTTCTTCACATGAGTTGTGCTATCCTTGCATTGTCATTTTATTTTGTTTTGCTTGCTGTTTGAATACAATACCAAGATCTGAAATTCTTTGATGTTAGAGAGTCTTCACATAGTTGCGTAATTATCCGACTACTCATTGATCTTCACTTATATCTTTCGGAGTAGTTTGTCATTTGCTCTAGTGCTTCACTTATATCTTTTAGAGCATGGTGGTAGTTTTATTTTGAAGAAATAGATGAACTCTCATGCTTCACTTATATTATTTTGAGAGTCTTAAATAGCATGGTAATTTGCTTAAATAATCATAATATGCTAAGCATACAAGATTTGTAAGAATTCCTATGAGTGTGTTGAATACTAAGAAAAGTTTGATGCTTGATAATTGTTTTGAGATATGAAGATGGTGATATTAGAGTCATGCTAGTTGAGTAGTTGTGAATTTGAGAAATACTTGTGTTAAAGTTTGTGATTCCCGTAGCATGCACGTATGGTGAACCGTTATGTGATGAAGTCGGAGCATGATTTATTTGTTGATTGTCTTCCTTATGAGTGGCGGTCGGGGACGAGCGATGGTCTTTTCCTACCAATGTATCCCCCTAGGAGCATGCGCGTAATACTTTACTTTGATAACTTCTAGATTTTTGCAATAAGTATATGAGTTCTTTATGACTAATGTTGAGTCCATGGATTATATGCACGTTTCCTTCCTTCCACCATTGCTAGTCTATCTAATACCGCGCACCTCTCGCCGGTATCATACACCCACCATATACCTTCCTCAAAACAGCCACCATACCTACCTATCATGGCATTTCCATAGCCATTCCGAGATATATTGCCATGCAACTTTCCACCGTTCCGTTCTTATGACACGCTCCATCATTATCATATTGCTTAGCATGATCATGTAGTTGACATCGTATTTGTGGCAAAGCCACCGTTCATAATTCTTTCATACATGTGACTCATGAGTCATTGCATATCCCGGTACACCGCCGGAGGCATTCATATAGAGTCATACTTTGTTCTAAGTATTGAGTTGTAATTCTTGAGTTGTAAGAAAATAAAAGTGTGATGATCATCATTATTAGAGCATTGTCCCAGTGAGGAAAGGATGATGGAGACTATGATTCCCCCACAAGTCGGGATGAGACTCCGGACGAAAAAAAAGAAGAAAAAAAGAGGCCATAAAAAAAGAGAAAAGGCCCAAATAAAAAAATATAAAAAATGAGAGAAAAAGAGAGAAGGGACAATGCTACTATCCTTTTACCACACTTGTGCTTCAAAGTAGCACCATGATCTTCATGATAGAGAGTCTCTCATTTTGTCACTTTCATATACTAGTGGGAATCTTTCATTATAGAACTTGGCTTGTATATTCCAATGATGGGCTTCCTCAAAATGCCCTAGGTCTTCGTGAGCAAGCGAGTTGGATGCACACCCACTTAGTTTCTTTTGTTGAGCTTTCATATACTTATAGCTCTAGTGCATCCGTTGCATGGCAATCCCTACTCACTCACATTGATATCTATTGATGGGCATCTCCATAGCCCGTTGATACGCCTAGTTGATGTGAGACTATCTTCTCCCTTTTTATCTTCTCCACAACCACCATTCTATTCCACATATAGTGCTATATCCATGGCTCACGCTCATGTATTGCGTGAAGATTGAAAAAGTTTGAGAATGTCATAAGTATGAAACAATTGCTTGGCTTGTCATCGGGGTTGTGCATGATTTAAATACTTTGTGTGGTGAAGATAGAGCATAGCCAGACTATATGATTTTGTAGGGATAACTTTCTTTGGCCATGTTATTTTGAGAAGACATAATTGCTTTGTTAGTATGCTTGAAGTATTATTATTTTTATGTCAATATGAACTTTTGTCTTGAATCTTATGGATCTGAATATTCATACCACAATTAAGAAGATTTACATTGAAATTATGCCGAGTAGCACTCCGCATCAAAAATATCTTTTTTATCATTTACCTACTCGAGGACGAGCAGGAATTAAGCTTGGGGATGCTTGATACGTCTCCAACGTATCTATAATTTTTGATTGCTCCATGCTATATTATCTACTGTTTTAGGCAATATTGGGCTTTATTATCCACTTTTATATTATTTTTGGGACTAACCTATTAACCGGAGGCCCAGCCCAGATTTGTTGTTTTATGCCTATTTCAGTGTTTCGAAGAAAAGGAATATCAAACGGAGTCAAAACGGAACGAAATCAACTGGAGAAGTTATTTTTGGAAGGAAAGCCACCCGATGGACTTGGAGTGCACGTCAGGAAAGAAGGGAGGTGCTCACGAGGGTGGGGGCGCGCCCCTGCCTCGTGGCCCCCCCTTCGGTCCACCGACGTACCCCCTGCACCCATATATACCTACGTATCGTAAAACTTCCAGAACAGAAGATAGATCGGGAGTTCCGCCGCCGCAAGCCTCTGTAGCCACCAAAAACCTCTCGGGAGCCCGTTCCGGCACCCTGCCGGAGGGGGAACCCTCACCGGTGGCCATCTTCATCATCCCGGCGCTCTCCATGACGAGGAGGGAGTAGTTCACCCTCGGGGCTGAGGGTATGTACCAGTAGCTATGTGTTTGATCTCTCTCTCTCTCTCGTGTTCTCTCTCGTGTTCCCTCTATGGCACGATCTTGATGTATCCCGAGCTTTTCTATTGTAGTTGGATCTTATGATGTTTCTCCCCCTCTACTCTCTTGTGATGAATTGAGTTTCCCCTTTGAAGTTATCTTATCGGATTGAGTCTTTTATGAGAACACTTGATGTATGTCTTGCCGTGTTTATCTGTGGTGACAATGGGATATCACGTGCCACTTGATGTATGTTTTGGTGACCAACTTGCGGGTTCCGCCCATGAACCTATGCATAGGGGTTGGCGCACGTTTTCTTGACTCTCCGGTAGAAACTTTGGGGCACTCTTTGAAGTACTTTTATGTTGGTTGGATGAATCTGAGATTGTGTGATGCATATCGTATAATCATGCCCACGGATACTTGAGGTGACATTGGAGTATCTAGGTGACATTAGGGTTTTGGTTGATTTGTGTCTTAAGGTGTTATTCTAGTACGAACTCTTTAATAGATTGATCCGAAAGAATAACTTTGAGGTGGTTTCGTACCCTACCATAATCTCTACGTTTGTTCTCCGCTATTAGTGGCTTTGGAGTGACTCTTTGTTACATGTTGAGGGATTGTTATATGATCTATCTATGTTATTATTGTTGAGAGAACTTGCACTAGTGAAAGTATGAACCCTAGCCCTTGTTTCCTATCATTGCAATACCGTTTACGCTCACGTTTATCACTTGTTACCTTGCTGTTTTTATATTTTCAGATTACAATTACCCATATCTACCATCCATATTTCACTTGTATCACCATCTCTTCACCGAACTAGTGCACCTATACAATTTACCATTGTATTGGGTGTGTTGGGGACACAAGAGACTCTTTGTTATTTGGTTGCAGGGTTGTTTGAGAGAGACCATCTTCATCCTACGCCTTCTACGGATTGATAAACCTTAGGTCATCCACTTGAGGGAAATTTGCTACTGTCCTACAAACCTGTGCACTTGCAGGCCCAACAACGTCTACAAGAAGAAGGTTGTGTAGTAGACATCACATGACTTCTCTTTTTTCATCTATAACTTATGCAGCTACACTAGAAGTACTCCTACTTTATGTATCATTGAACTTACTGTGTAACAAGTGTATATCTTTTTTAACAACATTCTTTCACTAGTTCGAACTGACACAACTACGCGGCATGTACTATTAGAAATAACATCATACAACTTGCAGTGGTAGCTGAACCTTATATAAAGCCTAGTAGCTACTTGGTCTGATGCATAAGTTTGTGTTTTTTGGCTTGAACTGAAGCTAGCATATTAGAGGTACTGACAGTACCCTCGACATCCAAATTGTGCATCAAGTGGCAGGGGTGTAATGAACTGATGCAAGCATTTGCAATGTACTATCAAGTTATGCATCATAGGAACATGTGTCACTGACGCGGCACACATGTAGTACTGATGAATCTGATAGTGTAACATGTAGGAGCATAGTGTGTGCATTTTTTAAACTGAATCTTCTTCATAGCAGGAACTGATGAACTGATGGACTGACACAAACATGGGAAGCAAACATTACCTCCAGTGGCATGTTCTTGAATCTGTCTTCTTCTTCTTCCTCTCGTGGGCGGCGTACTGGCATGTTCTTGGGAGGCGGCGCCATTGATGCAGCTCCTGCTTGTGGTGAAATTCCGGCGACGAGGTCCAGGGAGGCAGCACCTTGCGGGGATCACGGCCCCAGAGAAGGATCCGCGGCGAGGGAGGGAGGCTGGAGGCGGGGATCACGGCCCCGGAGAAGGATCCGCGGCGAGGGAGGGAGGCTGGAGGCGGGGATCACGGCCCCGGAGAAGGATCCGCGGCGAGGGAGGGAGGCTGGAGGCGGGGATCACGGCCCCGGAGAAGCAGCCGCGGTGAGGGAGGGAGGAAGGTGGCGGGGATCACGGCCCCGAAGAAGGAGCCGCGGCGAGGGAGGGAGGCAGGCGTCGGGGATCACGGCCCAGAGAAGCAGCCGCGGCGAGGGAGGGAGGCAGGACGCGGGGATCACAGCCCCATCGTTGGATCCGTCAGCGAGTAAAGGGATGGCGGCGGCGGATCCGTCCCCGGCCAGTCACGGCGCCGCGGGCTCCCTCGCTCCGGCTGCCGCCGTCGCTCGCTCGCCCACGACGGCTGCCTCCGGCGGAAGAAGGCGGGTTGGGTTGGGCCGGGGCCGGGGGGATTCTACGGTGGTCTGCGCGTCGCGCCTATATAGGGCGGGGTGGTAACAGAATATTATTCTGTTATGGGTAACAGCATAGTCCAGCCCTATGTGTATATATATATATATACTCTACTTTATTATTTTTAGTATGTTCATATACTATATCTAAGATACTCCAAAGTGATTTATATGAAAAATTTGCAAGTGAGCTCATAGTTTTATTGTATTTGTGAAATACGTACATATTTATACGCGAGATAGAGTATGCACAAAATGTGGTACATACCACTAAAAAGTAGTATATATACTACCTAAATATTCTTATATACTATATACTACGCGTACATACTCTCCGATATGATAGATACTACATAGAACGTACGAAAGAAAAAGTGAGAGTAACTACACCCGGTAGTATGAAAAAATTGTCATATATATATATATATATATATATATATATATATATATATATATACATACATAAACACTATTCTGATCACGGGATCAGAATAATATTCTGATCACAACCTGAACTGCATGAGTAACGCACCTAAACTTCCCTCTGTACGAACCTGACCTTTGGGCTATCTTCGCAACCGTGGCTTCCCCCGCGAATTATTCTGGTTATTCGTGTTCTATATGATGTTAGTGTAATTTAGGAACGTTTTTTAGCAACTAAATACCGGTTTTAAATAGGAATCTCGCTCGTTGGCGGATTTTGCTCTCGACTCGTGATGAACTCGCATTTTTTGCAATTTTACTGTCTGAGTTGTTCGACCTGAACTTCCCCCTGTGCTAGGTTGAACTTCCGCCAACATTGCCCAAACGGGGCTTGCTATATACCGTTGGAAAGCTATGGACACCAGTATCATGACCCCAGTTAAATTTTTGGCAAAATGTAAGCGGTTTAAGAGCATTTTTGAAAACTGTTTTTTCTTCATACAAAAAACGTGAATCGTATTTTCGATCGCGTTTTTAAACTGTTTATCGGAATGAGCCAAATAATATGGCGTTGGAAAGCTGCTGCAAAACCGCTCCCATGTTGAAAGTTTTCTCTAATTCCCTATGGATAAAGAGTAATTTGGAAAATCGTAGAATTTCGCAACCGGAACACCCAAGTTCGTATTTTCGATGTCATTTCTAAACGGCTAATCTAATTGAGGCAAATAATATGGCGTTGGAAAGCTTATGAAAATGCGCTACTTTTTCATGTTAAAAGTTTTTTCTAATTTTGAACATTTTAAAAGTAATTTAGAAAAGGGATAATTAGATTTATGCCCCTAGTTGTGTCCCACTCGTCTGTTTTACCCCTAATTCCCAAAAGTCACCAGTTCTGTCCGAGTCACTTTGCTCCTCTTATGCTTTTGCCCTTTGACCGTTTGACCGTCAGTTTGAAAACTTCATAACTAATTCATACTGAATCAGAAAAATGCAAATAAGATACCAAAATGTTCAGAAAAACATCACCTATATGTCAGTGTCATTTGTATTCATGAAAAAAGTGTTGGAAAGTGCACATCCGAGTTTTAACTCTTTTGATACCACCATGAATAGTGAACTCAAAAAAAATTCAAAAAAAATATGGTGGCGAAGAACAACAAATGTTCTAAGTGCTTGCCAAGTTTCATTAGGGAACGGCATTCGTGGAAGTCATGGCAAAAAAATAATCTATTTTGGAGTGCTGATTGTTTTTTTTGTCACGGCACCCACGAATGTTATTCCCTGATGAAACTTGGCAGGCACTGAAAACATTTGTCATTCTTTGCCACCAATTTTTTTCAATTTTTTGAACTTTTTTAGATTTTACTATTCATGGTGGTAGCATAAGAGCTAAAACTCGGATGGGCACTTTCCAACACTTTTTCATGAATGCAAATGACACTAACATATAGGTGATGTTTTTCTGAACATTTTGGTATCTTATTTGCATTTTTCTGATTTAGTATGAATTAGTTATGAAGTTTTCAAACCGATGGTCAAACGGTCAAAGGGCAAAAGCATAATAGGAGCAAAGTGACTTGGACAGAACCAGTGACTTTTGGGAATTAGGGGTAAAACAGACGAGTGGGACACAACTAGGGGCATAAATCTAATTATCCCTTTAGAAAATGATACAAGTTCCACCGAGTTCGTATTTTCGAGCTAATTTTTTAACCGTACGTCCGAATGCAGCAAGCGATATGGCGTTGGAAAGCTTGAACAAACGGGAAACTGTTTTGTATATATTGTTTCTCCCAATTCTTTACGGTTGTAAGTCAATTTTGAAAATGGCTAAAAACGTATTTTCCCCGTAATTTTTACAAACTTTATCGGAATGAGGCAAATAATATACCCCTGAAAAGCTACGGAAAATGCGAAACTTTTCCATGTTGATGCTTTTCTCTGATACCTAGCCATTTTCCTGTAATTTCGAGATCATTCGTTCTGCCTTTATCGCGAAACAGATTCTTCGAAAATGCACCACGTGAAGAACCTGAACTTCTCGGCGCGTGTACCTGAACTTCACTCTGTTTTTCACGTGATTTTTTTGCTCATAGCTCTTCATCCACTGCTCGTAGCTCTCCATCCACTCACCGGAATTGAGCAAGTGATATACCGGTGGAAAGCTGCCGTAAACACGCAACTTTCCCGTGTTGATCATTTTTTCATACTCGTGACGATTTTAAAAGTTTTTCATCTGATATTCATTCAGTGTAGTAGGTGAACTTCTGCTGTTTTCACGTTGAACTTCTGTGACGTATTTTTCATTTGTAATTTTCTCATCCATTCGTCAAGTGTTACACAAATGGTATTTCTTTTGTATAAACCTCTCTCACATTTTTTTAACTTTCTCCGACGGAGGACTTGAACTTATATCAACAAACTTTTAGTCTTTGTTTTTTTATTCTTTTTAATACAAAATGCACACCGTGTAGTACGTGAACTTCTGGCAGTTATCAAGCTGAACTTCTCTCGGTTACGTGAAAATATCTGAGTTTTTTATGAATATTAATCTGAATTTCTTAATATTTTTTATGAAATTTTGAAGTGCTCTATTTTTAAAAGTTGAACTTCTTCTTATTTAATTTTTGAACTTCTTATTTCCGTTCTTTAATAACGAGGAAAATCGGAGTTTTCTATAATCATCGAACTTCTCCATCTTTTTAATTTGGACTTCCTGGTTTTATTTCTTAATGTTTTTTATGAAATTTTGATGTGCTCTATTTTTAAAAGTTGAACTTCTTGTTATTTAATTTTTGAAGTTCTTGTTTCCATTCTTCAATAACGAGGAAAATCTGAGTTTTCTATAATCATCGAACTTCTCCATCTTTTTAATTTGGACTTCCTGGTTTTATTTCTTAATCTTTTTTATGAAATTTTGAAGCGCTCTATTTTTAAAAGTTGAACTTCTTGTTATTTAATTTTTGAACTTCTTGTTTCCATTCTTTAATAACGAGGAAAATCTGAGTTTACTATAATCATCGAACTTCTCCATCTTTTTAATTTGGACTTCCTGGTTTTATTTCTTTTAGTAATGAAAAAAATCCAACTTTTTGATAGACATCGAGCCGTTCCATTTTTAAATTTGAACTTCTAGGTTTATTTTAACAGAGAAATCCTTTTTTATAAAATTGTTTGAGATGATTTTTTTTTAATTTGACCTTCTTTGGGTTTGTAATAAGCATTGAACTTCTTCGTCTTTTTAATCTGAAACCTATAGGCTTTTTTTAGAAACGGGGAAAGCTTTTTTTATAATTTTTGAAATGATCATTTTTTAATTTGAACTTCAATGTAATAGTATTACACAAAGGACAACTCAAAAAAGCTCCAACTTTTCCATGGCACTATCACATGAGCAAACATTCCGTGCATGGTATGGCATCCAAAATGAGAACTTCTGCACACAGCGACACATGTATCTTGCACAAGCACCTTTTCATGCAACCAGATATACACAAATTTGCATTGAAGCTAATCGGGTGGGGCGAGAAACGAGAATGGATCGAGCTTCTTTGAATCTCTCTTCAGAGCTAGGCGTTTGTGCCACAAGAATAGAGAGAAGCTGCCTATACGTGGCAACAAAAAAACACGAGAACACTCTGGCTCTGGCTGCTAATGCATGTACTTAGAAACACTCAGAGATGTAAATGAAGTTCATCAGCAGCTTGTATAATTTAGAGGCCAAATCACACAAACAAAAGACCGGAGTGCATTTCCGATCCCTGCTTTGAGAAGTACAAACAAAAGAGCGGCTTTTGATAAACAACAAACTACTAAATTATTTAAATGTAAACTTCTACATAAATGAAGAATGAATCTCTCTATCCATCACCACAAAATACGCGAACAAATCTCTCGGGATTTCTAACACAAACACCCTACTCTGCACATGTTATGGGCATCCAGTGATAACTATGCATCAAATGGCACATCAAAAGGAAGAAAATGCATCAGGGTCAGATGCAACAACACAAAAAAAATTGAACCTCCAGGAGCATCACGGCGAACTACATGCTGGAGCTGCGAATAGTGTTGGAAATTTAATGGGCGGTCAAACGGCATCTACACGCGGTGGGTCGGGGGCACTGCAAAGGGCGGGTGGGGCAGGATGTAGGAAATGTGGACTGCATCTCGCGATGGGCTTGACCTTCCTACAACCACGGGGCTGGACTGGGATAGCATCACCTTTTCCTCTTGCCTGAAAAAGAAATGATGCGCATGGCTGTGTGAGAGAACTAAATGAAACAACACTTAACTCTCTCAATGTATACAGAGAAATAGGTGAGCGAACTAAATGAAACAACACTTAACTTTCTCAATTATACATATAGGTAAAATTGAAAATATTAGGATTACGCCCTAAAAAAACTAGGATTACTGGAGCAAATTGAAAAACAAATGACCATTCTCAATGTATACTAAACGAAACACAGGCATATTCACCATGATGAAAAAGCAGTGTGTCTTTTCAGCCAAAACAAAATGGGCATCTCTGAAGTTCGAGTATGCTAGTACATGCATTTTTGTCTGCAACAAAATATTTTTACTTTGATTGAATCAGAGAAGAGAAACATTGTGCAAAGTGTGGATTCACAAAAATCAAGGCAAAATGAAGAGGCATGCTGGCATCATAATCAGTTTTCAAACAACAACAACAAAATTTCAATTCCAGGTGACTCGTGTACTCCACGCCAGCGAGCTCGAACAGCCTTCAGAACTTGAAGGTGGCAAGGATTGGGGGAGGAGGCTGTAGCAAAAATCCAAGGAGGAGACGTCGAACAGCCGTCAGAACTTGAAGGTGGCATGGGGGTCAAGGAGCAAGCAAGGGTCTGGTCGGCGGGGCCATGGCCTGCGCTATGGACGACCAGATGAGGGGTCTCTGGTTGTGGCGGATCTGGCAGCCGCCATGGCCGGTGTCTGGCCTGCTGGATCTCCCTCTCCTCTATTGGTGAGGGGAAGGGAGGGGCGGCGGTGGGAGACGAGCTCTCCGGTGGTTGTGGCGGCGGCGGCGGGCGGTGTTGATGGGGGCGGCGGCACGAGAGGCTGACGGAGTGTGGTGGTCTGGGTTGCAGGGGGCAACGGTGGGCGGGGTTGCAGGAGGATGGTGGCACGGGGGGGAGGGCGGCGAAGGACAGCCGTGGGGGCTCGCTGGTGGAGGAGAACAGGTGAAGGCCGGGGTGGCCGCGCGCCGGAGCCAGGGACGGCGTCGGTTGCCTCGGGGGGTGGGGGGTGGGGGAGGCGCTGGATCTGGGAGGGGAAGTGGTGGGCGTGGGGCGTGGCTTTTTTTCATCTGCAAGTTTTGGGAAGTTCGGGAGTGAGTTGTCAGGCCCTTATAGGGCCGGCTGTGATCCAAATAACTATTTTAATCCCAGGATTAAAATAGTGTTGTCCTATATGTGTGTGTGTGTCAACAATAATATAAGACTAAATTATAGTTGAGTATGTGGACTTGCTGAAGACCCTTCCTGAAAATATGATGAATTGTAACTGCCTTGTTTTCTGAGAACATAGTTTGTTAGTTTTCAAGAAAGTTTATGATTTGTACTTCGTTGTTGTTATGAATTGTTACTTGCTCATGAGAAGTTTTATGATAATATATATTGTTGCTATGATAATGATCATGATGCTACTATGTCCGTATTTTGCTTTTATCAACACCTCTCTCTCTAAACATGTGGTCATAATTATCGACATCGGCTTTCACTTGAGGACAAGCGAGGTCTAAGCTTGGGAGAGTTGATAGATCGATTTTGCATCATGTTTTCCTATTGTATTTATGATGTTTTTTTATCAATGTAATACTTTGTGGTGCAATTCTAATGCCCTTTCTCTCTTTATTTGAAGATTTACATGAAGATGGACAGTGCCGGTAGCTGAAATTCACCTGAAAAAGCTATGCCAGAGATACCTATTCTGCACAACTCCAAATGAGCTGAAATTTCACGGAGAATTGTTTTTGAATATATAAAAAATACTGAAGAAAAGAAATACCAGAGGGGGCCCACCAGGTACCCACGAGGCACGAGGGCGCGCCCTCGTGGCTCGTGGGGCCCCTGGCCAGCCTCTGAGGCCCATCTTCTGCTATTTGAAGCCATTTTCCCTAGAAAAATCAGGAGAGGACTTTCGGGAAATGCCGCCATCTCGAGACGAAATTTGGGCAGGAGCACTTTTGCTCTCTGGTGGAGCGATTCCGCCAAGGATACTTCCCTCCAGGAGGGGGAAATCGAAGCCATCGACATCACCAACAACCCTCACATCGTGGGAGGACCAATCTTTATCAACATCTTCACCAGCACCATCTCATCTCAAACTCTAGTTGACCTCTTGTATTCAATCTTTGTCTCAAAACCTCAGATTGGTGCCTATGGGTTGCTAGTAGTGTTGATTACATCTTGTAATTGATGCTCGTTGGTTTATTTGGTAGAAAATTATATGTTCAGATCCTTGGTGCTATTCAATACCCCTCCGATTTTTAACATGAATATGATTTATGAGTAGTTTCTTTTGTTCTTGAGGACATGGGGGAAGTCTTGTCATAAGTAATCATGTGAATTTGGTATTCGTTCGATATTTTGTTGATATGTATGTTGTTGTTTCCCTTAGTGGTGTCGTGTGAACGTCGACTACATGATACTTCACCATACTTGGGCCTAAGGGAAGGCATTATGAAGTAGTAATTAATGATGGGTTGCTAGAGTGAAAGAAGCTTAAACCCTAGTTTATGCGCTATTTCGTAAGGGGTTGATTTGGATCCATATGTTTCATGCTATGGTTATGTTCATCTTAATTCTTCTTTCGTAGTTGTGTGCGAGAGGGGGTAATCATAAGTGGGAGGCTTGTTCAAGTAAGAACAGCACCCAAGCACTGGCCCACCCACATATCAAATTATCAAAGTAGTGAATGCGAATCTAACAAACATGATAAAAGTGACTAGATGAAATTACCGTGTGGCCTCAAGGATGCTTTGCTTATTATAAGAGATTGTCCTGGCATGTCCTTTGCTACAAAAAGGATTGGGCTAGCTTGCTGCACCTTTGTTACCGTTACTACCTGTTTCTTGTTACAAATTGCCTTGTTATCAAACTATCAACTACCGATAATTTCAGTGCTTGCAGACAATACCTTGCTGAAAACTGCTTGTCATTTCCTTCTGCTACTCGTTGGGTTCTAAAACAAGTGACTTAGTTCTTTACATAGCCAGCACCATATACTTGTTCGCCAGATCAACAACATCTAACTGGCCAATTCTATCTCCAATCTACTTGTTTCCTTTCCTAAAACTACAACTAAACCTTCTCCCTCTTCTTGCCCATCTTCCCCCAACCAAACTCCTTATTCTATTTTTTCATCAAGAATCATGAAAACAGGAACTCTGGAGTTAATTGCATGCTTATGTAGAACAGAAACATGAAGAAGATCAAAATCTACTACCTGTGCCCTCCAGCCCCGCCACCGGTGCAAGGGAGATGGAGGTGCCCTGTCGGCGCCGCTGCTACACTGCCGCCACGCCTCTGGTGGATTGTGGAAGAGATCGAGCCAGGTACCCCCAGGTATTAAGTATTTTGGCTCAGCAACAGACAAGTGGGGCCGTCCACTGAGAACAATTTCCCCAACTAAGGCAGATACACATTTCGCTTCTCTCCCCCCTCCGCTCGCTGTCGGCAAAGTAATCGCTGGCCGCCGCTGGATCGGCTCCAAACAAAAGGTTCCATCCCTTCTCCCTTCCAATCTGCCTAGGTTGTACTGCCCTCTAACGTCTTCATCTGGCAGCTCCCTTCGATTATGTGTACAAGCAACACCTGTGTTTCTAAAGAAGTTGCTTGGTAAGAGTATTTTTGTAATATACTGAAATTGAAGTGTTCCTAGACTAGACATTTGATGAATAAATTTACTCCATGTAATCATAAGCACCCTGTCTTAAGTTAGTTGCAAAACAGAAGCTTGGGAAATCTCTTTTCATGCATGGTCGATGTCCTGGAATAAACTGAAACTAGTACTGCATTGTTGGATCAACTGAGTAGGAAGTTCTTGGTATGAGAATGCTGGTACGCGAACTATTATTGATGGTTTCAGGAGCCATTCATGCTGTGAACATGTCAGAAATAGTAGCCTTCTGGAATGACTGTTGTGTGGTTTCGGCTGTAGACTTGTAGTAGCCATTACTCAGTGTCTCAGTGTGTTCATGGCAATTCTACTCCGCGACTGTGTTCATGGCAATAAACATGGGTTTGGTGCCACCTTCACTAATTCCGGGAAGTACATGTTTAGTTCGTGGGAGATGCTTTTATTACTATTAGTGCTATAAGAAGTCCTTTTTATTAGTTTTGATGAGTTGCTGCTTGTTAGTAGTACCATGAAGTTCTGCTCTCTGTCGGGATAACTGAAAAAAAACTGATCACAAAGAAATGAGTGCAATTGGGAAAAGACCTATTTAAAGAACATTTTTAGACTTCTCAGAAAATTATTTTAATATATGTAAATTAGACATTCGCATCTCCTTCTCAGTTATGTTCTGAAGTCAACTTGAAGAAATGTGTGCATCAATTTGAAGAAATGTGGGCACATCAGAAATTATGAGACATGTCAACATGTCAGATTTTTCTTTCTTTATTTCTTTGACATGCTAGCACTACTGATTTTGTTAATGCTAGCTAGCAATGACCATAATTGAATTCTAGTGTTTTTTCTTTCTTTCATATATATGGTAGTAGTACTATTTTGGTGATGCTAGCTAGCAATTTACAGACTCAAATAATGCAATATGCATTGTCCTTTTCCCTGCACTGAGACCTGTCACCGTCCAAATCTTCTTCCCAGAATTGGGTAAGGCAGGCAGTCAAATGCAAACATGTCCTGGACCCTAGACATGTCAAATGCCAACGTCCGTTCATGCTGGCCCTTCCAGGTAGCACGTACATTGTTCATCAAATTTTTTTCTATCATCAGTGACTTCATGATTTGGTCTCTCTTTGAGGCAATGCAGAACAAACTAGGGATATTTTGATATAGGTTAATTTAGTTTTTTTTCTTTATAACAGAAATTTGTTAGTCGAATACCTACTAGTTCCATGTATGAATCTAGCATGTTTGCTGACCATAGTTGAAGTCTTGGTTCCACCAACTGCCCCGTTCTCGATTTTAAACTTACATTCTTTTCAATTTACTTAATTATGCATTCATCTATATTAATTAATATTAATTAATTAATATAAAAAGACCCAAAGAAGCAGATCCAATAAATCTTAGCCATCAGTCCACACTAATCTAACAGCCCACATCGCTTCAATGGTGAACACCTTAACACGTTTAGTGTTTGGATAAGAAGAATATACAAAACGCGATCTTTATAAACTAGGAAACGGCCGTAACAGAATAAAATCTTGTTTGGATAGCCTAACTAACCCGTGGATATAGAAAACTCGGTTCTCCATAACCCAGAATTTTGCGTTTGTGGAAAAACGACTATTAGTCGTTTTTGCAAAAACGCGATTAACATATACCTGCTCCTTGGTACCATTGCCCTCACGTTCTTCCTCCTATGCGCTGTTGCAACGGCGAGTCGACGAGACGTCGATGCCCAGCTAGCTCCTGACTGCAACTACAAGTGCTCAGAGATGTGGACGGTAGCAGATGCGCCTCGTCGCCGTGCCCGCCGAAGACATGGAGGTTTCCGGTGAACCTACGGCCGTCGCACCAAACCAAACGCGCCTGAATCGACGCTTGGATCGAGCGGCATCGACGGGCTCGGCTACGGCGGCGTATCTCCATCTGCATCGTCCGCATCGTCCTCTATGCTGGACGAAACATACTACGACAGAGCATCCCCCAGTCGTCCGTCTTGGCCTCGACGTCGCGCCATGCCCGGCTTGGCCTCTACGAGTACATGGCTTGCCATGCCCGGCTTGTCTGGCCATGCATCCGTCTCCACCATGCGCAAGTATGCCATGCCCATGCTCGACATCACCATGCCCAGTTTGCCGCAGCCGGCACCGTGGCACATGCTCTCGTGCTTGGGCTGGTGTTCAGTATCCTCGCCGCCGTCGTGCTCCTTGCTTACATCGAAGGTATCGGTGTGCTCCAACAATGTCTCGTTGTGCTGCTGTTGTATATGCATAAGACAATCTCTTCTGATCAATCAACTATGGTAGTAGGCAAGTGAGCATGTGTGAATAGCATGCTGGCATGCAAAGGAGCGGGATGCCAGGGCCGCGCGATGTATGCATTCCATGATCTTGAGGTCAAGGCGACGAGCGAGACGGAACATCATGGCCTCGTGGGAGGAGCACGAAGCAACTGCGTACGAGATGGCCAAACAAAGAATTGTGTAACCGTGTTTTCCTTTTTCCCCATCCAAACAAGAAATTGTATAGACTCACCGTAACAGAAAACTAGCTAAAACTGGTTTTCCTAAAAATCCTCTAAAAACTCGTTTTCCAAAAACTTGCATCTAAATCTAGGTATCCAAACAACCCCTAATCGTAGCCCGTGATCTCTAATTATCAACAAACGAGATTATCTCAGTGATGTAGAAACGACCAGCGCTCGGGCCACGATCCCGCAGTCTCCTCTATTCCGCCCACAATCCCGCAGCCCCCAACCAACCCCATCCTCACACGAGGGCGGTTCGCAGGCGATCTCCACTTCGGCGAGGCCGGGGGTCCTCCCCATTTCCAGTGGCCGTTTTGGCAGCCGTCTAGGTGCAGACGGCGGTGGCGTTCGGTATAAAGTGTTCCCGGCCCTTTCTTCGCCCGTCCGTCGTCATCCTCGGCGCCGACGAGGGGCTGTGTGCCTTTTGATCTCGGTTCTGGGCATCTGGGTCCTGCAAGTTGGGGCTCCGTTGATCTCCGCTGCACTCTTCGCTGTGGTGGTGATGTACTGATGTCGAGCCGGGCCTGTTTCTCTGGCCTTGGGCGTCAGCCGCTTCGGTCTTCGACGGTGGCGACGGTGTCGGCTGCTCTTTTGGTACTTTCATGGCTTCGTGCGTGGAGGGGAGTTGGATCCAGCTGCTCTCTTCATCGGGCTCCTGGTTCGTGCTCTAACCCTTGCTCTCTGGTACTCCGGTCTCCGGCGATGTTCACCTACAACATCGTCTCCGGCTGGAATAGAGTATGGCGACCTCTCCCCGACCTCCCTCTCCACCAGCAGCCCCTTGTACCTGAGCATTACCAACCCCTTGTACGGAAGTCGCCCTACCTCCATATCAAGTTCCCTGAAATTCATATGCCTCCCAAGGCTAGGATATTCCTCAGCTTGCGACCCTATTTTTTTTCACTTAAAGAGAGATTTTGTTACCCATTCTCGTGACAGCAGGAGCAGTCTCTATTGTGTTTCTCACTAATTGCGTCAATTTCTTTCTTTCTTGCATCGGATTGTTTGAACCAGTCCATTTTTTTTATATGGTGGACTAGAACTGGGTAAGTTACTATGATTCTAATAATGCCAATGTCGATGAACTGATGCAGGTAAATTTAGTTGCAACAGCTCAAGTTTTTGTCCTTGGTTGGATCAGTCATAATCTAATTTATGTGATGGTATTATGAAAATAACAAATGGCGGGTTCATATTGCAAGTGGGAAGAGGAGTACGCATTAATTTGATTCTTATAATGCTGGTCTTGTTAGCTTTCAAAGTAGTCTGCTTATACGTTTATCACAACAAATACTCATGGAGCTGATATATGGTAGTGCTCTTTGTGTTCATGATATTGTAGCCTCCCGCATGGTTACTACGTATTGCTTGTTAAATGGTTTTTCACAACAAGATAAATGGTTTTAATGCTACACAACACGCCCCTCCCTGCACGTTGCCTTGCCAAGTTGAGCAAACTCTGTTTTGTGCTTGTTACTGCATATTGCTTGTTACGACCACTGTACAAAATTGCAACTAAAAATGAGAATGAGACCCGCTTTTCCATTTTTCAGAGATTATGAGACCCACTTTCGTTTGGAAACGAGAAGGGAGGACAGAGATAATCAAAACAAAGGAATGTAACCCTCAACTTATTACATTTTTTTTCAAGAACTAACACTGTTGCTGGAACACATAAAACCTGTATCTTTTTAGTAGAACATCCATTATTATTCTCAGCAACTCATCTGCAGCAGTACATACAAATAAATTCCTAGCAGGAGGCAAAAAATATGTGAAGCCCCTTAAAATCTGAAAAAATGGGTTCCTGATGTGGTTCAGGAAACCTGCTCTCTGCTCTCTCCATATGAAGATTATCCCTATCCTAACAAGCTGAGATGTGAGTTGGAGACACCCTGATTATCGAAGTTAATGTTGATGTGGCGTTCTGAGGTGCTAATGCTGAGAATAATAAGGGTAGCTTTGCAAGATATACTGGAGGTAAGTTCATGCTAGCAGCTGCTCAGAGGTATGAGTATTCTACTCTGTGTTTGCTGAAATACTTGCTCTCCAAGATGGGGTATGGCTTGCGAAGGGGGAAGAATGGCCTGATGTTGCCTTCAAATCTGATTGTCAGGCACTGGTGGAGATGTGGAACTCAAGAAAACAAACAGATAAGAGATTATGGGCCTCCTGTGTGGAATTGAGGAGATGGGCCAGGATTTTTGTTCAGTACTGTCTTTTATTTGCAGAGAGGCTAATTTCTATGCACCACTGTGTGCAAAGCTACCCTTGCAAGTTACTGACCCGAGGCTGTGGCGTAATGCCGCTCCGGACGATCTTGCCTTTTTTTTTTCAAACTGAGTAATCTTGAGCAATATAGTGAGCTCCTTTGATTGTAAAAAAAAAAAGAACACCTTAAAATCTGTTGGTGTTAGGATTGTAAAACTCCTTAAAATCTATTCAATGCCATTGATATTTTTATCTGGGGTATATCTTTTTCATTTTAGTAGTCATCAAGCTGAGTTCTGAGCATTTGCAACATGTAATCAAGTCCCGGAAATTTCATGCCATTTCCAGATTTACATAAACATTTGGTTAGTAATCTCATATCGATGGATCTAACTTTATCCCTTGAACTTTTCTCATATTTTAGTTATCAATTGCTTACAACATGATATTAATATCCTTTTCGAAGATTAGGTATCAATTGCTCACACCATGATATTAAGACCAAAGGATTGCATCTCCATGTACTAAAACACAGCGCAAGGCTACTATCCAATCGTAACCAGATTTTTTTTTATCTTTTACAACCTATTAAGCACTGGGTATTAAACAATATATTATTGTCTCCATGCAACAACATCATCACATGTAGTCTCTCTTCTAAGGAACAACCTCAGTGAACTCACAAACATTGTGTATCCATTTAATTCATATATTTTAGAACTCCTTTTATTTTATTTTATACTTACGTGATTTCACCTCCCAATGATTAAGACGTGCGTTGCACGTGCAAACTTACTAGTTACAATAAGTAATAATAATCTTGTTTACATTGATGGAACAAGGATGTGCTAAGGAAAGAGAAGCAGAGCAAATTGTACAACCAAGGTAATAAACATATGCTCTGAACTATTCTTTTCACAGCTAATAGAATCCTCTAATGTTTTATGTTTTCTTTATTATTATTTTTCATACAGTGCAATCAATTTCAGCATGTTGAATCATTTCTGAAGCTTGCATCTTGAGTTTTGTTTGGGTAAAATTTTCTGGCTAACTTTCCACATGTCATAGATGTATTTGTTGTGTTCTACTTCTTGGATGGACCTGGTTAATTTTGGCATTTGAGAAGCCTTTCTGCAAAGTGATCCAAACTTTTGAATCCTGTGTCATTGGTGGCATGCAAACAAACTATGTTAAAAATTGTTGCTGGCACGAACTACTATTTTTTACATGTTCTGCCCATAGGCATTTGGATAATGGTCTCTGTCTACTTGTTTGTTCTGTTGCTCCTAGTGTTATACAAAGTGATATGCTGCCGGTTGAGGAGAATCACAAAGTTGCTCGTAAATCTTCTTGGATGCCTCGAACACCTAGTTATGTTTGAATTCAAAATCTTATCAGTTTTGTCCATTTCTTGTTGGTCGCGAAATTTTATGGGTTTCACCTCTAGCCTATCGCAACTTGTTTGGGACTAAAGAATTTGTTGTTGTTGTTTGTCCATTTCTTCTGCATCTCGGATGAGTTCACCGAGATGGCAACCTCACTAAGAACAAAAAGTAATGCAAATAAATGGATCCAGAGCGGGAGGGGCGTTTTGGCTCTGGCCTTGGAGATCTGTACTGACAAATCTTCAATTCCATATACAGGTCCTGAAAAAAATCTGCAAGTCAAAGAATACGCTGTACCATCGTAGTGTGCAAGTGGAGTCAGCTAGCCACGATGCAGCCACAAGCCAGGAATTCACAGTAGCTTAGAGTTTGCAAAGATTTATATTGTCTGTTTAACTCTCTGTTTATCTTCCTTGATTGCTTCTTTGGTAGCAGGATCAAAATGCTACGGAAACTGTTCTCCTTGGTCTATTTTCCAACGGCAAAACACATCAATTACGTCACTTTTGTACAGCAACAACCAATTAAGAAATCATGTCCAACCAAGTTCATCATATCCACAGTGCCTACAATTATTTCTTTAGGGCACACTGCTAGTGAAAAATAGAAAGCAGAATTTGTACGTAAAACACAACTAGGCAACCATTATGTCCATGATGTCACAAAAAAGGCAACCATTATGTCCATGCTTACAAGTTACTAAACGAGATTGCAACAACAAAAATATGAAGGGACAATCTTAGGCTCAATGTCTCGGTGCATAAGAAGGAAGAGCTTCAATAGGGTTGTTCACCAAACAATAAGTAGAACGCACACACAAACAACCATAGGCTGTACAACTAGTTAAGCACTGCTGCAAAACACGACCAGGATCCACCTCCATTGCTCCAGAACCCAGAAACTCCCAAGGCTCCACAATCAAAATTCAGGCACACCTGTCTCTACATGCAGACACGGTTAAGTGAGATTAAACCAACCTAGATCTCACACACGCTGCCTGATGATTGCTCCAAATTTTGATAGAAGTCATCAATAGTCTGCAGAGAGAAAAATATAAATGTTAGCACTTCCACAATTTTCAAGGATTTATATAACCCAAGAAACTAAGGCCCTACCACTGTCTCTGGAAAGAATTTAAACAGCATTCCCTTTAATTGGCTTATCTGGATGGCTTTTGGGGAGCCAACTAAACCATAAACCACTCCAACAAGTTTTCCATTCTCAGCAAACACAAGAGCTCCACGGAAATAAGCAAAATGTTGTTTAGCATCAAAAATGAAATGATGCTCATCTGCATAGCTGGGTAATTTAATAATATTTTAGTATGAAATTCAGCAATCCAATAAATTCAGAAAGAATTAGTTTAAAAACCTTACTTGACAGTGCCTTTAGTCAGAGAAGAGATACCCAATCTGAAATAAAAAAGAAACACTTTCTGATTGATGACAACATCCTCGCCAAACCCGATTGGCTGACAGCCATTTTCAACTGCCTTACAAGGTACTGCACCCAATGTTACTCGGTCATCGCCAATTAAGGTTTCCCTTAATTAATTCCATGACAGACTGTGTAAACTCGACAACATCGTTATTGGGAAACCTTAGTTGACAGACTCTACTACCAGAAACATAATCTTTTATTAAAGAACCCTCAAACAGTAGGCAATGACAACCTTCTTGAACCCTAAGAATCACTGCTGGAGCATGTTTGGTGAGCGATATGGATAAAGAATAGGTAAGCTCGGCAATCGATTGGGTGAGCCGATCGCGAATATCTTCATTGAGCAGCTCTGGATTATAAGGGGGCACATGCCTGACTCTGACTGCATGGAAGAAACAACAACTTAAAGTAAACTACGGCAGAACCATTTGTGACCATGTGAATTTTAAACTACTGCAAACAAATACAAAACATACCACGGGGAACATAAGGAATTCTAGGCATTGGATTCCGGAACAACCTCCGGAACAAATACCACTTGGGATGGATCGGGTTTCGCCACATAGGAGCCATTATTATCTAGGGCAAATGGCGTTCTATTAGGACGTTGCAATAAAATGATTTGTACAGAAAATCAAGCAGCATATTCTATGACGGTGTGCATAAAAAAGCAGCATAAATGAAGAATGAGGAACAAAAAAACTGCAAGTCCATACACAGTAGCACACACAAAGTAGCACTAGGAAAAGAGCAGCATTTACCAAAGGTCAGTGGAGATGGGCGACGGCGGCCGAATCTGGACAGTCGTGGGGAAGTAGCCTTCACCGACCTTTGGGAGAATGCAGTCGTCGTCGCACGCGAACACAGTCGACGTCGCCGGCCCGCAGCAGCCCGAGATGGTCAACAGCGAACGGAGGGTCGTCGCCGGCTTGGGGAGAAAGCAAGCGTCGTCTGCAAAATCCGGATCCGGACTCCGGATGCTGGAGATGGTCGAAACTGAAGGTGCAGTGGCTGTAGACGGAAGTGCGGAAGCTGTGGTTGTAGACGGAAGAAATGGCTGCACTGCTCCCCGGCGATGCGGCGGCGAAGGCGACGACGGCGGCGAATTTGGTGGAGCTCTAGGGTTTAGGAGGGGGGATGCGCCAATATATACAGCGACCTTGTCGGGCCTAATGCGCCAGATGCAGAAAGTTTTTTCACTTATTTTCTTTCTATTCACGAAGGGCCAGGTAGCCAGCGCTTTCAGTTATTTTCTTTCTATTCTCCTCGTTTTTCAATTTCGGCAGGATTATTATAATTTTTAAATATTATTATTTATTCAATTTAAAAAATGATGATTTTTAAAACTATCGTGGATTTAAAAAATCAGGCATTTAATTGTTTTATGAAGATGAAAAATGTTCATGGATTTATAAAATGTCCACAAAGTCCAAAAATGATTGTTAATTTTAAAAAGGTTCGCTAAAATTTTAAAAAGATGGTAATGAGTTTGAAAAATCGTTCACGAACTTAAAAAACAATTTTTTTTTTCACATATTTCAAATATGTTCACGAAGTTGAACAATGTTTGCAAAATTTAGAAAATATTCATCAATTTTAAATAAAGTTCATAAACCAAAAATATTCACCAAATTTAAATTTCTCATGTGTTTGATATTTTTGTGAATTATGAATATGTTCACGGAGTTGAAAAGGTATTTGTGAATTTTAAAAATTTCCAAACATTTAAAAGGAATTGTAAATGAACTTGAAAATGTTCAAGGGATTTAAAATTTTATTTCGGAATTAATAAAATGAAAATCTGTAGGAATTTTATTCATGAATTGAGGAAAAAATTAAGAGGAGAAATGAAAGAAGAAGGAGAAATAATAAAGAATAAATAATGAATTGAAAAGAAAAACTAAATCAAAATAAAAATAAAAAACCGAAAGAATAAACAATAAACCGCAAGGAAGTATGGAAAAAGAAAGACGAAGAAAACAGCCTAGAAACTTGCTAAAACCATAGCTAGTTGGGTTTAGGTGACCATGCAATAGTGCTCATAGGAGGCGACACATTGCATTTGTGTAATTTTCAAACCCCCCCCCCCCAACGCCCAATCCCCTTTGATAGATCCAAACGGTCGTAAACCCCGATACCGTATAACTTACACCCAAAAATTCACAAAACAAATTTAGTCCCGTCTTGATTCATTTTGCTCATTTGATAAGTTTTATCTCTGCTATTAAAGGGCAATTTGCGGTCATGATGGTCGTTTATACGTCGTCATTAGTTCATCTCGCCTGCTCCCTCGAGATTTTGCTCCCTCCTATGATCGCTCCACCTCCTCATCTCCCCGTTGATTTCTTTACCAACCAAATCCACCTCACTTTCCTTTTTCCACAAAGGGTTTAAAGAGACGAGGACACAACTGCCTCCTAACCACAGCTTCGGTTCGCCCCTCTCCTTCGTCTGGTGGCCTCGTCGGTGTCGGGTCTAAATCCAGCAAATCTCGAGTAGGGGGTCCAGATCTGATTGTCTTGGCACGATGGTAATAGGAGATGAGATTTTCACCCAAGTTCGGGCTTTCTCTAAGAGATAATACTCTACTCGTACTTTGTTATATTGATGTGGATGGGGTACAAAGTACAGTGATCTACTGCGAGATCGTATGTGAATGAATCTATCCCTATGTGGCCCTAGCACCATGGTTTATGTTGATACCAGGGGTGTCTAGGGTTACACATAAGTAGATTATGCCGAGGGGAAAGGTGTCAGAGTCTATCTCTAAACATTGGAGTATGTGCCAAGTCTTCGGGTCATTCCTTCTTGGTGATCTTGACAAAGACAACGAGGCCCACCAGTTGATGGGCTTAGGGTGGCGGGTCCTCGGCCTAGCCCAAAGGACTAGTAACCGACATGCCAAGCACCCCCTAATCCAGAACTCCGCCAGTAGCCCCTGAACCGGTCTTCAAGCCGAGGACGTTCTTCGATCCCTCCGAGCTGCTCTCAATCTTTGTTCTTCGGCCTTGCAAGTTTCTTCATCCACATGCGATTTCTAAAGTAATTTATCTTGGACGAGGAATCGTATACCTCGGACATGTGAGGAACCCGTCCTAGTCTTAGGGGAAAATCATCTTATCGGGGCCCAATCAGTTTAAATAAATATGTAAACTATTCTAAAATGTTTGAAACTTGTTGGACTAGCCCAAAATATTGCCTAGAACTTATGTGATAGTTTTCACATTTAACAAAATTCATTTAGTGGGAAAATAAAATGCAAACAGTAAAGAATAAAAGAAACGGAAAAAGAGAAAAGAGAAAAGAAGAAGGAAAAGGAAAATGGCACTGTGCACACGGCCCAGCCACGGCAACCGTGCCGACCCAGACCGCTAGCGCCCCCTCCCCCTTCCCTGTTCACCTCGTCGCGCTAGATGCCATGCGCCCGTCCACGCCACGGATTCGGCCGCATGGTGGCCATCCGCCGCACCCCGGCGCCCTTCAAGTCGCCAGCGACTCCTCCCTCAACGCCCCGAAACCCTAGCGCCCCTCTTCTTTCCCCCTCGCTCTCTTCCTTGTTGAATCTGCCCTGCCTCGACGACACCGTCGCAATGGATCTGTTGTAGACGCAGCCACAGACCTCCCCTCGCCGCCCCGTTGAGTCCTACTGCCCCGCCGTGCTTCGCTGCTCCGTCCGCACCACCGGATCCACGACGGGGAGCCCTAAACACTGTCGCCTGCATCGTCCTCTTCCAGCCGGCCCCGCCACTGCCTCGCCGCCGTCTTGCTACTCCGGCGCCTCCCCGACTCCTCACCCGGGCCCACCAACCCCCTCCAGGTGAGCTCCTCTCTCGATCCCCCGCTTATGGTCACTCGTTTCAGTCTCCGTAAGCAGCCGCACCATCGCGCCCGAGCTCCCGGCGAGCTCGCGGTCGCCACGCCCGTGGCCGCGTTCCCGCGTGCCTCTGGCTCCCAGCCCGCGTCCCTGCACTGCCGTACGCGTGCGCTTGCCCAACCATTGTCGCTCCCGTTCACGCGCTCGCCCGCTCCCGCGCTCGTCGGCTGTTGCGCACCGGTGCTCTCCTACACCCGAGTGCCACCGTCGCTGCCCGTCGCTGCTCCGGCCAACTCCGGCCTCCTCGACAACTGTAGCGACCACCAGCCGATGCGGCGCCTCCCGCGTAGTCGAACCCGCCCAGACACGCACTCGTTCGTGGTCTGTAGGGCGATTCTGGCATGGTCCCACATGGCACCACCGTGTTCTGCCTCGCGGGCGTGCGCCGGCCGTTCAAACCGCCTCGTGGGCCACCGACAGGTGGACCCCACAGGGTTAGCCGCTAATCAGGGCGCTAACTACCCCTCTTTGACACTGACTGCGGGTCCTTGATAACCCACAAGTATAGGGGATCGCAACAGTTTTCGAGGGTAGAGTATTCAACCCAAATTTATTGATTCGACACAAGGGGAGCCAAAGAATATTTGCAAGTATTAGCAGCTGAGTTGTCAATTCAACCACACCTGGAGATTAATTATCTACGGCAAAGTTATCAGTAGCAAAGTAGTATGATAGTTTTGATAGTAGTAGCAACAACAATAGTAACGGTAACAGTGCACTAGTACGCATCAGTGCTATACAAATGGTTTTTAACCCCTTTTCGCGACGACATTTGGAACGTCGCCTAGTGAGTGACGGCGATAGGGGGGTCCTTCCCACACGACCCAGAAACCGTCGGGGATAGGGACCCTACAGGACTCCTACTCGTTTCTGCTCGCATTGCCATCGCAGTCGGTATTCTGTGGTGCTATGTTTACAATGCGCGACCCATCACAAAAGGGTCACTATTATAGAACGTATATGATGCGCTGCCCATCACAAATGGTTCACTATTAAGAAGATTAGCTAATCGTCATACGAGTGTCGGATAGGATTACGAAACGTCGGACCGTCGTAACATCGTTGTACACGACAAATATCGCACATGCTATTCTGTGGTGCAACGTTTACGATGCATACTTCATCAGAAATAGTTCATGGTTGCGAATCGTGTGCTATAAGGAAACTAACACAAACGTTTAGTTTGCCCGCACCGTTTGTGATATTGTATGACATCGCACACGCTTTGCAAATGGCAACTACGTGCATGCTTGCACACGTTTCCTCTCTGTGAACCGTCTCGGATTATGGTGTATATCGCAAACGTTTGTGTTTTACCAACCATGTGTGCTGTAACAACCCGGAGAGCATAATTTCACCGTAATTTAATTGCTGCTATTTCAAATTGTACCGGATTTGAATTTGAATGTATGCTACAGCTTTATTCATATCCATCAGGTTCAAACAACCAATGCATTATTCGATTCATAGGTACATATGTTCAAGAATTATATAAGAACCAAATAAAGAATGATGAACCATAGTTGTATACTTGTACTATTAAAGACGGTAAAGAAATAGGTGAAATACATTCTAGTTGCTGAACAAGGTGAAGCGGAATGCCCATATTGTGCCCTCCTCCATGCAGAAGGCACGCACGACTCTAGTCCAACCCCTTGTGATGGCCGACCGCCCATCCTTCACGGTCTTCATGAAAACATCTAGATAATCATCGTGTTCTGGTAGAAATACTTTAACCTTTGCATGCCCACCAATCATGTAGTTTGAGAGGTAATCTTGAGTAAAATGCTTTGGCAACCACTGCAAAGGAAAAAGATCCAGACATTATCATCTAACACAACTCATTATGGGTAGTAAAAACAAGGCTGCAGAGTTCTTACGTACCATCCTGCAGTTCGCTGTTGTCTTGGATAAAGTGTAAACAAATAGTTTAATTGCCATCTTTGGACCCATTTTACTAACAATCTTTATCAGCTTCCTCACTTGATGCTGCTTCATCGATATCTCATTGCCCCATACGTAGAAAGGGTCGAAGCGCGGATCTTTACCAATGACATATGTACCTAAAAACACCAAGTTAATATTAGAAGCTAAACAACAATTGCACAATGATATAGTACAACACTATTTTATAGTACTCCCTCCGTTCCTAAATATTTGTCTTTCTAGCGATTTCAATAAGTGACTACATATGGAGCAAAATGAGTGAATCTACACTCTAAAATATGTATATATACATCCGTATGTGGTAGTCCATTTGAAATCTCTAAAAAGACAAATATTTAGGAACGGAGGGAGTATCTTATAACATCCAATATACTCACATATTAGATGAATTAACATCTTATATTATGGGACGAAAGGAGTTCAGTGCATTCTTACGAATTATCGGCTGATTAACTGTTGTTGTATCCATGGGTTAGAGTTAGTTTGAGCTAGTTCGGGCTCAAATAGCCCTAAAGTATATCTAAACATGAGGGCTAGTTTGAGCTAGTTGCATCTATAACCCACCCAAAAAAAACTATCCAACCCAAGAGGTGCTAATTGGAGCTAGTTCTCCTAGTGCATTTATTGTCAATCTAACCCTGCCATCCAAACAACTCTTTGGATGGAGTTAGTTCAGGGTTAGTCATGAGCTAGAAACTAAATCTAACCTCTAGCTAAGTTGAGTATCCGAACAGGGCCGTGTTGTTGTTGTTGTTGTTGTTGCTGCTGCTCTTCTACGTATGTCTAGACATCATTAGAACATTAATGTAACACTCTTCCTTGTTGCTATGTAGCATAGGATTGCATATTTAGACATTAAGTACAGTGCATGTTGCTATGTAGCCTCAGATATATTACATATGGCCCTAGTTAACCTAGAGATAAATGGGTTGCAGACATATTCAGTTAAAAGTCCGATTCACCGATTAGTCCCTTATCAGCCCCCGGCATATATGGTACCAGCTACCGATATCCTGAACAGGGAGCAGATATAGGCCATGGGATGAAACTAACCTCGATGGAAAACAACAGTCGTTCCCAAATTGTCCTGTGTAGGTACATCGAGAAGCATGTTAAGCACAACAGGCTAAACATCAACCAAAATTATCCATGGCAGACAAAATAATCTCCAAAAGATAGCTTTAGTGTGCAGGTTTAAGCACGCTAATAAAGCAAAACAAATGGAAAGGTGTGTTAACTGCAATAGGCCTAACATTTAACAACAAGCAAACATAGAGCATAATTCGTTTGGTGCCAAAAATTGGCATGCCAATGTTTGGCATTGTGCCAAATATTGGCTACTACTTGGTTGGTTACCGAGTTGTCTTGTCTATCTCACACAAAGTTGCCAATAGTTGGCATGTATTGGTATTGGCAATATTTGGCAATGCCAACATTTGGCTTGCCAAATATTGGTAGCAAACCAGTCATGCTCATAGTCATTCAAACTGGTATTGTGCCAGTCTAATTGTTAAATAAAAATGGAAAGGCGTGTTAACTACAAGATGCAGCAACCAAATGTAGTCATTCATAGTGGTATTGTTGAAACTGGTACTGATGAAATTGAACTACACAGTTCATACTTGCACATATAGAACATCACGTTGTGAATAACTGGAATAAACAAGGCATACTACGAACAACCAAAGATAGCATTTGAAACTGGACATATGCTAACTACAAACAACCGAACAATCAAAAAACTTTAAAAGAGGCATATGCTAGCTATAACAGGCTTAACAACAAGCAAATATATGCATTCCTATCGGTATGTTTAAAACTGGATTGATGAAATGTACTGCACAGTAAATAATTGCACATATAGAGCATCACATTGTGAACAACTGAAATAAACAAGGCATACTGCAAACAACCAGATATAGCAATTAAAACTGGACATACTCTCACTACACTACAAAAGGGACTCGACAAAATAAATCATGGGTTTCCCCCTGTGAAGAGGCACGGCAAAACAAATCATGGGTTTCCTCACTTGTCACAGATGGGCTCGCCCCCGTGGGAAGAACACGGACCCTAGATGCGCTCCATGTTGTCGCAGATGGGCTCCTTCCCCTTGGAAGAGCACGGATGTAGGGTCCCCTCCCTGATGTCGCCGACGGGCGCTTTCCCCTTGGAAGAGCAGATGGGCTTTTTCGCCTTGGAAGAGTCGGAGAGGGTGCCCTCCTCGTGGTCGCCGTCGATTAGGTCTGACTTGGAAGCTGTGGATCCCAAGCCAGCATCGTAGAACGTGTCCTTCATAAATACAAAAGGGGCTTGATGGCGATGTAGGATGGCAAATTGTTGACAGCGAGCTAGAGGAGATCAGCGGCGGGGCCATGGATGTGATCGACGGCGGTTGAACCCGAGGGGTTGGGGTGGGCCACTTAACCTGTGACATAGCCCGCCTCAGGCCGTCGCTGTCGATGACCTCGATGTCAAAGCCGGCGGCTGAGACATGCCCGCAGACTCTAGCCCGCTGCTTGAGTGCTTGCCGCCAGTAATGGTCATTAGCTTCCTCGGCGACGTCGGGCGAAGAGACCGCGATACGCCTCTTTTGGGCCAGTCGCTCCTCGAGCTCCACCAGAAGCGTAGATGGACTTAGGCTGCGACGCTCCGGAGTGGAGGATGGGGATGAGGATCTGGGGGGAAGGGGGCATTTGGCAGGCGTCATCTAAGAAACTCAGGGTGACCTGGGTATGGAGATCGGTGGGTAAGCTGCACGGGAAAACCGGCAGATGTTGACAATGGAGGTCTTGCGGCGGTGGCGGGGACCTTGCTAGGGTTTCAAGCGAGGGAGGTGGTGTGTGTATGTGTGCGCACGCCTGACGAGGTTTTGGTGTGTGTGTGTGTGTGGAGGGGGGTCTTTGAGGAAATGATGCGGGTACCGAAAATTTTACTACGCGAGAGTCAAACGCGGGAGTGAAATGCCGGGGCTATTGAAAATTTTGATGATAGTGCATTGCACACGGTCCGGAGATAACAACCGTGTGTTATGAAACAGAAAAACCCTCGAGGCAGGCAAATATTTTCTAGGGATGCAGGTGGGATTGGGAACAAGAAACATCGCACACGGTGAGGAGACAACAACCGTGTGTTATGAAACAGAAAAACCCTCGAGGCGGGTAGATATTTTCTAGGGACGCAGGCGGGATTGGGAACAAGAAACATCACACACGGTCCGGAGAACACAACCGCGTGTTATGAAACAGAAAAACCCTCAAGGCGGGCAGATATTTTCTAGGGATGCATGCGGGATTGGGAACAAGAAATATCGCACACAGTCCGGAGATAATAACCGTGTGTTATGAAACAGAAAAACCCTCGAGGCGGGCAGATATTTTTGAGAGGGGGAGCCTCGTGGAGCCCAATGTACTATGCGGATGTGTGCGTGACAGGGGCACCGGCGTGGCAAACGGTTAGTTTGAGTGAACCGTGTCTGTTGCGTCATCCGACTTGTCTAATGTTCATAAATTTGGCGAAAAATGACGCGGGGGAGGGTCAGAACACGAACACACTTGCATGTGGACCAAATTTACGTATGAAAAGGGTGGTTTGATTTTCAAATACCAAATGCAACTTCGATGTGGCACCTATCTCGCAAAGTGCACGGTATTGCTTGCCCCCCTCGTGTCGGCACGAAGGGGATCCTAAGCTATGAATGCATGCCCCTCCCCCCAATCGAGGTTCACCTAGCAAAGTGTGAAGTAGATAGCAGCCCCCCTTCTCCCTCGTGTCGGCACAAAGGGAATCCTAAGCTATCAACGCATGCCCCCCCAACCGAGGTTCACCTAGCAAAGTGCAAAGTAGCTAGCAGCCCCCCCTCATGTCGGCACGAAGGGAATCCTAAGCTATGAATGCATGCCCCCCAACCGAGGTTCACCCTAGCAAAGTGCGAAGTAGCTAGCAGCCCCCTCCCTCGTGTCGGCATGAAGGGAATCCTATGCTATGAATGCATGCTCCCCCCCAACCAAAGTTCACCTAGCAAAGTGCGAAGTAGCTAGCAGCCCCCCTCCCTCGTGTCGGCACAAAGGGAATCCTAAGCTATGAATGCATGCCCCCCAACCGAGGTTCACCAACAAAGTGCGAAGTAGCTAACACCCCCTCCCTCGTGTCGGCACGAAGGGAATCCTAAGCTATGAATGCATGCCCCCCCCCAACCGAGGTTCACCAACAAAGTGCGAAGTAGCTAACACCCCCTCCCTCATGTCGGCACGAAGGGAATCCTAAGCTATGAATGCATGCCCCCCGAACGAGGTTCACCTAGCAAAGTGCGAAGTAGCTAGCAGCCCCACCTCGTGTCTCCACGAAGGGAATCCTAAGATATGAATGCATGCCCCCCAACCGAAGTTCACCTAGCAAAGTGTGAAGTAGCAACCCCCAGACACTTTCAGTCGAGGGGCCAGAGAGGCATATCTCACCAAGATGGATCATAAAACGGACCAAGAATAATCGACTTTGGTCGTACAACCTCTCTCTTGTTGTTGGTCAAAGTGATGGCCGTCCATGCGACCCCGGAGATGGGCTAGCTCGCCAATAATCACGCAAATAGCTAGTCCCCGAAGACAACCACTGCATGCGTGTGGCCCAAACATATGTATGGAGAGGTGTGTTCTTGAGTAACAATGGAACAACTTTGATGTGGCACCGTGATTTCGAACTAGAAATCCCCACACTGAGTGAGGGTTAGGTTGACGACGCATATGTATGTTACACCACACCTCAAGCCAACGACGGCGATTCATGCATGCATGCGTGCATAGTATATGCGCTCAAACTTAAGGTCTGAATCTCACCATGACCTATACTACGATAACACGAACCAAATGAAGAATCTGCCATGGTAACCTATCTTGTTGTTGGTCAAGGTGATCATGGATGTCCACGCGAGCCCACGAATATATAGGCTTGTTGCCGATAACCACGCGAGGGAGTACTGTACCATTCGAAGGCAACCACTACATGCATACATATGGAGGTGATGTGTGCATGCATGTTTGAATACCATTTCACAACATTGATCTGGCGTGTGCGTCAAAAATCGTACACTAGCTCCCCACACAGAGCGAGATCGGTTCATGACGTGTCGTTGTACTAGGCACTTCGACTCAATGGGAGGGATTCACGCGTACACATGCATGTGTGTGTGCTCAAACTGTATCATGCATGTCATCCCAGAGCATGACATATATATATATACCGTATATTACAAGCAAAAATAATAATCCCCTCCTAAGTCAAATTAACCTCTCTTGTTGTCAGGCAAAAAGTAGTGATGGACCAAGCGGGCCCACAGATGGAAAGCATCGATATCGCTGATAACCTCTTAAGTGGGTGCGAGAGGACAACCACCACCGCTTTGCATGTGGGTCAAACATATATATGTTGAATACCCAAAATGCACAACTTTGATGTGCCACATGCCTCAAAACCGTAAACCATGCACCCACACAGAGCGAGGTTCATCAAGCGTACTACATATGATGGTCCCCTTCCCCCTCTTCACCGTGTACTATATGCTCCTGCCGTAATATGTACAACCCAAAAGAATCCTCATCATCGATGGTGAAATTAATTAACCTCTCCCGATGTAGGTCAAAGTGCATGCATCGACGATGGCCTCGTGGGCCCACAGATGGAAGCGTCACACGTGAGTGTCCTAGCCAGGATAACCACCGCGTGCATGCATGTGGCCCAAAAAGGTGTTGTGTGATGTTTGAATACCCAAGTTCACAATTTTGATGTGGCACGTGTCTCGAAAACCAAAAAGTCCCGACACTAAGTGAGGTGTACTTGTTCACAGACGCGTATGTATAGTATATATGCTAGTCCCCTCCCACCTCTTCGACGCATACTATATACCACCATAACACAAACAAAAAATATTCTACCTTGCTGGTCAAATTAACCTCACTGCCGGCTATTCATCAAAGTGACGGACGACGACCTCGCGGGCCCACAGAAAGCATCACACACGAGTATCGAGTGTCGTGTAGGACAACCATCGACTGCATGTGGCCAAAACATGTATGTATGAAAGGGTTGTGTAATGTTTTAAATAACGATTTCACGACTCTGATGTGGCACCGGCCTGCCTAACAAAACGGCAAACACACATGGTGGCTCACAACTCATAGTGTATTGCGAGCCACCCGCCACCCCCAGACGCACACACCCACACACACCGCGAATCCACCGCAACTACGATGCATGTTAAATTAGTTATCCCACGTGAACATATGTTACCAAAGGAGGGACGTTTTAATTTTGAAAAAATCACAGAGATCATTAAGACATTTTAGTACATTAATTGATTGATTTTCTACGGGTATAATGTGAAAAAATCAAATTTGAGCTACAGGCACATGTGACAGTGCACCTAAATGGATTGCAAAAACACATGTATCTCACTGGGTGCATGTTTACTCCCCGTGCAACAAATTTCAAACTTTGAGAATCTTGATTTTTAAATTCTAGTACATCCAAAACTTATTTGAAGTTCATGAAACTTATCGTGTTGTCATATGGACACCAATACAAAGTGGCATTGTACTTTTTTTTGTCAAATTTGAGACCAGTTTTGATGTAATCTTTATCTAATTACAAATGGGAGATTATTAATAACCGGGAACCAATATCCCAAACGGATTATTTATTCGAACCGTGAGCATTAGACCAACAATGGATACGTGCCATGCTTCAGTTAAGCAATAAAGTGGCAGCCTTAATCATCCAAATAGAAAAACAATATACGTGCCGCCGCGCGACCCGTGTGCCGTGCGAGCAGGCGTGAGTTGACGGGACGCATGCGAGCAGTCCGCCGTGCAGGTAGACGGGGAGGCGTGCGTGCAGGTGTGTGAATTGACGGAGGCGTGCTCACTGCGCAGTATCATCGGGAGGCGTGCGAGTAGCTGTGTGAAACTTAGGTAGGCATGCCAGCAGTCCGGTGCGCAGGCTCACTGGGAGGCGAGCCATCAGTTTGACCGCCGCCTGTCGGTGTCAAAACCGGCGGATCTCGGGTAGGGGGTCTCGAACTGTGCGTCTAAGGCGGATGGTAACAGGAGGCGGGGGACATAATGTTTTCCCAGGTTCGGGCCCTCTCGATGGAGGTAATACCCTACTTCCTACTTGATTGATCTTGATGATATGAGTATTACAAGAGTTGATCTACCACGAGATCGTAGAGGCTAAACCCTAGAAGCTAGCCTATGATTATGATTGTTGTTGTCCTACGGACTAAACCCTCCGGTTTATATAGACACTGGAAGGGGCTAGGGTTACACAGAGTCGGTTACAAGGGAGGAGACCTACATATCCGAATTGCCAAGCTTGCCTTCCACGCAAAGGAGAGTCCCACCCGGACACGGGACGAAGTCTTCAATCTTGCATCTTCATAGTCCAACAGTCCGGCCAAAGTATATAGTCCGGTTGTCCGAGGACCCCCTAATCCAGGACTCCCTCAGTAGCCCCTGAACCAGGCTTCAATGACGATAAGTCTGGTGCGCATATTGTCTTCGGCATTGCAAGGCGGGTTCCTCCTCTGAATACTCCATAGAAGATTTTGAACACAAGGATCGTGTCCGGCTCTGCAAAACAAATTCCACATACCACCGTAGAGAGTATAATATTCCACAAATCTAATCTGCTAACAAATTTCATAGCGTGGCATCACGCCATGGCCCGGTCATTATTCGAACAGTTTTTCTCAACCAGCTACTACACATATTGCGAGGCGGTTTTCCTGGCACGTCTTGTCGAAGCAGAGATCGTGTCCCCTTATCACGGGATTCTCATCAATACGGGTGTGGGTAACCCAACCGCGCCATCAATCACGGCGCTTGGGGAATAAGCGAGTTTACCAGGCAAGTGAGGAGGCGTACAGTTTATACCGCCCTTATAAAAGGACAAGGACTCCTCCTTTTCACCCACGCCTTCTTCTTCCCTGCCCATCTATTCTCACGCACTCGAGCTCCAGCGCCCAAGTTCGCATTTTCTCCGCAAAACCACTCCAAACATGTCCGGAGCGGGAGGCAGTGGATGGTCTCCTCCGTTACAGAGGAGAACATTACTAAGCTCCGGGAAGCCGGATACCTGGCCGCAGACATCGCGCACCGGCTTCCAGACGCGGGGCAGATCGTCCCTACTCCAGAACCCCACAAAAGGGTTGTATTCCTTACCCACTTCGTCCGCGGGCTGGGATTTCCCCTCCACCCATTTGTCTGCGGGCTCATGTTCTACTACGGGCTGGACTTCCATGATCTGGCCCCCAATTTCATTCTCAACATCTTGGTGTTTATCGTCGTGTGCGAGGCCTTCCTCCGCATCAAGCCCAACTTTGGCCTGTGGCTGAAGATCTTCAACGTGAAACCGAAGGTGGTGGTCGGCCAGAAAGCGGAGTGCGGAGGCGCCATGGTGGGCAAAATGCCCAACGTCACCTGGCTCGAAGGCTCCTACGTGGAGACCGTGAAGGGGTGGCAATCGGGGTGGTTCTACATCACCGAGCCGCGCGACACCAACTGGGTGGCAGCCCCCGAATTTCGATCCGGCATCCCCATGCGGATCACCTCCTGGAAAGAGAAGGGCCTATCCCGGGGCTCATCGGTGGAGCTGACCGGACTCCAGAACTGTGTTAAAAACATGATAAGCAAGAAAATCAAGCTTGTCAACGTGGTCCAGGTCATGCTCTTCGGCCAGATCCTCCCGTGTCAAAGATGGGCATTCAATATGTGGGAGTTCGACCCGGCCAAGCACCAGACGTTGCGAGAGCTTTTTGACACGACGCACCAAGACATCTGGAAGGTGCTGTTCAAGTCTGCCGAGGTGCCTCCTCCCCTTACCAAGGATCGCGGACTCAGCGCCAAGCGCCCTGCCAATCCGGTAAGCTCCTTATATCTTATAAGATGTTCCTTTCCCTAGTATAATCATGTGAGGGATCTGAGCCTCCACGCCATTTAACAGGACTGGGTCGCGACAGCGGAGCGGATCGATTGTCCGACCCCACTGCCCGAAGATCCAGCAAGGGCTCTCCTGACGGAGATGCTGGTTTCAGCGCCCTATGAGGCGCCGGAGAAGAAGGCCAAGAAGAAGGCCACGGGGACCAGGAAAGGTCTCCGGCGCAAGGTTGTATCGGACTCATCGTTCGATAACACCGAGGCGCCCAACGTGGGAGGAGGAAGAGGAAAGTTCTCCCCCCCAGCCGGGGGAGACAAGAAAAGGAAGGCCGCCCCATCTGGGGAGGCCGAAGGGTCCAAGAAGGGAAGGACCCTCCTTCCGGACTGCTCCACAGCGGCCGCTTTCAGCGACGAGGAGTGGTTACCCAGGGACAAGCCCCTGGCGTAGTCGTAAGTATCCGGATATCATAATAGTTCTGGTATGTTTCGTTTTCTTGCTTCTTATCATGCCAAACATGATCATGCAGTCCATCCAAAACCCATATCGACGTATCCTCTTCGGATGAGTCTTTGGGCCAGTCGGAGATGAACAGCGATTCACTCCCGACCGCCTCCTCCCCCCGCCCTACGGACGACGTCGAGGTGTTGTCTCAAAGGGCACCGAACCAAAGGGAGATAGTTCTGGAGGTGCCCCAAGGCGACATCCCAGACACTGGGTGCATGGGGGGCAAGACTCCCATGGGCTCTAATGACGGGGGCAGCAAGTTTAGCCCCCAGCCGAATACTGCGCCGGAACCTCCAGTGGTTCCGGATTCTGTCAGGCGACCCCCCGCAAAGGGGGGCGAGCCGTCTGTGCCGATGGCCTTTGTCCATCCGGAGCCATCGGACAATTTGCTGGAGGCGCTTCGCGGCGCTTCCATTGACGAAGAGCACCGCACTATCATGAGTGCGGTGGTCGAGAAGGTTCGGTCCGCCAAAAGCGGACTGACTGAAGCCTGCGCCAGCCTTCTAACAGGCTGAGGTAAGTAATCAAATTATGAGAAAATGTTACAGCATAGACAGTAGCCCCTGATGCTCTGTTTGGTGTTCGCAAGGGGAAGTCGAACAGAGGATGAAATAATAATCGCAGGAGTCTAATCATAATGTGTCTATGTGAATAAGCAGGCTTCGCTGTTGGCCGCTGCCGCCCGTACGGCGGAGGTCTCCGCACTGAAGCGGGACCTTGAGCGGTCCGAGGAAGAGCTCGGCCTTACCAAGAGGCAGCTCGAAGAGAACAAAGGTAAGTGATACCCGGTCTGTATATCAATAAAAAAGAAGGTGGTTGTTGGATCATAGGATCGTCATGAATTTTGCTAGGAGCCACGACTGAAGTGGCGGCCCTGAAGAAGGCGCTGTCCGAGGCCGAAGACAAAGCGGCCAAGGAGCGCACCGAGCACGAGAAGCAAGAAGCCCGAGTCGGCGAGGTTCAGCAAGAGCTCCAGGATTTTGTCAAGAAATACGAGTCCTTGGAGCGTGACTCTAAGACGCAAGGGTCCGAGCTTGCGAAGGCCCTCGAGAACGCACAAAATGCCAAGGCCGAAGCCCAAAAGGCCCTCCAGGAAATTCAGGCGGTCAAGAAGATAGCGGCGGGTAAGGCATTCATTATGCAAAGCAAGCATGTGAAGGAAACTTTTCTTTTACTTACCCGAATTCGGAGCTCTCCAGGAGCGTTCGCAGATCTACCCCGCAGCGTATCGGATGCCGCGGAGTTCTACCGGGCCGAGGAAGGGAGCTCGACGGAGAAGTTGTTCTGGTCTCAGTATATGGGACCGAACATCCGATGCCCTTGAGCGACCAGTTGAAGCAACTGGTCGAGCTTCACAAGGTGGCCAAACAGGCCATGAAGGATCTCATAGTCCGGATGTGGCCTGGCGAGCCCCTGCCTGGCAGCTACTTCGGCCTGGTAAAGCGCTTGTGAATGCCTGCCCACGGTTTGAAGTCATAAAGCGGTCCGTCTGCATTGAAGGTGCGCGCAGGGCCTTTGCCCGGGCGAAAGTGCACTGGGCGAAGATGGACGCCGAAAAGCTGGTGAAGGAGGGGCCGCCGGAGGGCAAGGAGCATCGCCACCCCGAAAAGTATTATGACAGCGTCCTGAAGGGTGCTCGCCTTGTGGCAGAGGAATGTGCTAAGGATGTAATATTTGAATGAATGTACTCATGTGATCCTGTAATATGAAACGAGTTCATGTGCGCTATGTAACGCTTGTTAATTTAAAATATTACCTTCTGTGCGGCCGTTTATAAAATCTGAGAGTTGGCCAGTCGTCGGCTTCTGCCCCCATGTAACTAGTACTGAGGTGTTCGGGATAAACCTGATCACTCTTTATCCCAGTTTTGGGTCCTTCGAAGGAGGTGTTCAGCACAATGAACCAGGCAATCGGACTATAAAGCTTTATCACTCTCACTTAGCCATAGAAGTCTACAATTTTAAATTTTGGCGAAGCCCCTAGTATTCGGAAGGCCGAACTTGGGGCGTTATGTACGCCTAAATCGGACAAGGCCGACTCCTCGCCCGAAGCGGAAAAAATCTTTAAGGATTTGAGACCTCTCGAACAGCGACCAGCTCTCGCCGCATCATGACAGTCAGTTTTCGGCTTTCTCTACTGAGGTGCTCGTCCGGAAGAACCGGGACACAATCGCAGTAGTTCTCCCAGTGCTACCTTAGCCGATATAGCGGAACGTAAGGTACCAAAACATGGGAGCCGGGCAAACCCAACTATTGACCCAAGACATGATTCGGAGCTGATGCATATAATGCTATAAGTTCGGGGTGCCGCACTGTCGAAAGTGTTCGGACTTTTCATGCCGTGTTATGGGGTACACTGAAGCCCCTGGCGCACTAGACGTATCAGAATGTACGGGTGCAATTTGTCGTAAATAAGCAGACAGGGAAAAAAGATGAAGGAATGCAATAATGAGCTAATGTTGTACATTGTTATTTAAATGATACGTCAAAGCGTATGCATACAGGTAGTGCAATAAGTAAAAAATAGGACTATTTGACATGTCCTATCCAAGGGCGAGCTGCGTGTGGGTATGCAAAACAGGTATAGCGATCGTTATCAGAGACCACCTGGGGATTCCCTTGTACGTCAAAGCTTCTTGCTTCCTTGGTGTTTCCTTCCCGTGACGGGTCCGACAATCAGACGATCGGAGAGGGCCTTCAGAGAATAGGGGCCCGAAAGGAAGAAAATATTAAAGGTATACGGGTCCTGAAGCGGTCGAGCCGCATTGTGGGCCGTGCCGTAGCCGTGCCTCCGCCTATGCCCATGGTATCTTGAGTGCGTAATTATGTACGCGCGGCGCAAATTTCGCCGCTTGACTGGGACTAGCACGGAGGCCGAATTGCTAGGCGAGCTCTGAACGTGCTTGGTGAACCTATTGCAGGGTACTCCGGACTCGCTTGAAGGTGTCCGGGGGCTTTTTCGCCGAATTGGCGGTTTGCCTCAGAAGGCTGCTTTGCACTTCTGCTGCAAGGGCAGCGGTGTGCTCCTCCGTACGGAGCGAGCGTTCTGTGTTTCCATTAACTGTTATAACCCCGCGAGGTCCTGGCATTTTGAGCTTGAGGTATGCATAATGCGGTACCGCGTTGAATCTGGCGAATGCGGTTCGTCCGAGCAGTGCGTGATAGCCACTGCGGAAGGGGACGATATCGAAGATTAACTCCTCGCTTCGGAAGTTGTCCGGAGATCCGAAGACCACTTCCAGTGTGATTGAGCCCGTGCAACAGGCCTCTACACCTGGTATAACACCTTTAAAGGTGGTTTTTGTGGGTTTGATCCTCGAGGGGTCTATACCCATTTTGCACACTGTATCCTGATAGAGCAGGTTCAGGCTGCTGCCACCATCCATAAGGACTCGAGTGAGGTGAAATCCGTCAATGATGGGGTCAAGGACCAATGCGGCAGAACCGCCATGACGGATACTGGTGGGGTGGTCCCTGTGATTGAACGTGATCGAACAAGAAGACCATGGGTTGAACTTTGGGGCGACTGGCTCCATCGCATAGACGTCCCTTAGTGCACGCTTCCGTTCCCTCTTGGGAATATGGGTTGCGTATATCATGTTCACCGTTTTCACTTGGGGAGGAAATTTCTTTTGTCCTCCTGTGTTCGGCGGCCGGGGCTCCTCCTCGTCGTCACTATGCAGCCCCTTTTCCTTGTTTTCGGCATTCAACTTGCCGGCCTGTTTGAACACCCAGCATTCTCTGTTGGTGTGGTTGGCTGGTTTATCGGGGGTGCCGTGAATTTGACACGAGCGATCGAGTATGCGGTCCAAACTGGACGGGCCCGGATTGCTTCTTTTGAACGGCTTTTTCCGCTGACCGGATTTAGAGCCACTGAATCCGGCATTAACTATCGTGTCTTCGGCGTTGTCGCCGTTGTTGCGGCGCTTGTGTCTGTTGCGACGCGGCCTGCCGTTGCTATCTTTGGCATCTGAATTGCCAGGGTTTCTTGATGTGTTGTTGCTGCGAGCCAGCCAGCTGTCCTCGCCCGCACAAAAGCGGGTCATGAGTGTCGTGAGGGCTGCCATGGACTTCGGCTTCTCTTGGACAAGGTGTCGGGCGAGCCACTCGTCGCGGATGTTATGCTTAAATGCCGCTAAGGCCTTGGCATCCGGATAGTCGACAATTTGGTTCTTTTTAGTTAGGAACCGAGTCCAAAATTTCTTGGCTGATTCCCCCGGCTGTTGGGTTATGTGACTCAAGTCATCGGCATCCGGTGGTCGCACATAAGTGCCCTGGAAGTTGTCAAGGAATGCGTCTTCCAAATTCTCCCAACTGCCAATGGAGTTTGCCGGCAGGCTATTCAGCCAATGCCGAGCCGGCCCTTTGAGTTTTAGTGGGAGGTACTTGATGGCATGTAGATCGTCACCGCGGGCCATGTGGATGTGGAGGAGGAAATCTTCAATCCATACCGCGGGGTCTGTTGTACCATCATATGATTCAATGTTCACGGGTTTAAAACCTTCTGGGAATTCGTGATCCATTACTTCGTCAGTGAAGCATAGGGGGTGTGCGGCGCCTCTGTGCCGGGCTATGTCGCGACGCAGTTCATACGAGTCTTGTCTGCTGTATTCGGCCCTGCCGGATTTGCTTTTAGTATATCCGGCGTGACGGTCGTCGTCACGCGTTGGGGCGCGCCCCCGTGATCCGTAGATCGATCTTGCATGTCCTGCTTTGTTTTCCAATACGTCTCGCAGGTCCTGCGTGTTACCCCGGGCCTTGGTATTTTTGTTTAACTGGCGACGGGGTGCGGGCTGGACTTCGGCCTGATATGCCGCTTTGTCTCGGCCACGAGGTGGCCGGTCAGCCGCATCATACGCTGGAAGCGTAGGCTTTAATGCTTCCTCCTCGAGTTGGGGTAGCAACCTGCGCTTTGGGTAACTTTTGGTTGGGCGCTCGAGTTCGTATTCCTCGGCCGCCAGGACCTCAGTCCATCTATCCGCTAGCAGATCTTGGTCAGCTTGAAGCTGTTGTTGCTTTTTCTTCAGGCTTTTGCTGTGGCTATAAGCCGGCGCTTGAAGCGCTCCTGTTCGACGGGATCCTCAGGCACGATAAATTCTTCGTCGCCGAGGCTCACCTCGTCTTCGGAGAGAGGCATGTAATTGTCATCCTCTGATTCTCCGTCTGCTGCCTGTTCCTTAGGGCTAGCTTGCCCATCCTCCCGCTCGAAGCCTGGCTGGAGGGGATTGTCTTCGTCTTCGGCACTATCTGCAGCGTTATTGTCTCTTGTGCCGGTATCGCTGCTTTTGCTATGGCGGGGCTTAGAGCGGCGCCGATGACGCCGGTGCTTAGATTGCTTCTCGAGGGGATTATCCTCCGTTGCCTTATTGCCATCGCTTTCTTTGGGGGTGTCCACCATGTATATATCATATGATGAGGTGGCAGTCCAGCGCCCTGTGGGCGGTGGTTCCTGTTCTTCTCCTGCATCGTCGTCCATACCGTCGATGTCTTCGGAGCCGAAATCGAGCATGTCGGTTAAGTCGTCGACAGTGGCTATTAAGTGGGTGGTGGGTGGGGAACGAATTTCTTCGTCGTCCGCTTCCCACTCGAGCCGGACATAGTTCGGCCAAGGGCCTCCTGACAAGGAGAGAGACCTTAATGAATTCAGCACGTCGCCCAGGGGCGAGTGCTGAAAGATATCCGCGGAGGAAAACTCCATGATCGGCGCCCAATCAGATTCGATAGGCACGGACGCAGGCGGTTCGGAGCCCGTGGCCGGGGACGAATCCAAGGGTCCGGCAACACAGGTCTCGTAGGAGGTGAAGTCAGTATTCGGCTCTATCGCCGCTGAGTGTGCGGCCTCCGTGGCGGGGTCCATCCACCCGTCCTCGGACGGCGCAATCTGCTCCGGATTGAGGGCCGGAGTAGCCACAGGTGTGATCTCCCGAACACCGTCCGACGGCAGAGCTAAGTCATGCTCGTCGTGACTGTGCGGCGCACCTGACATGGGCTCGAATCCGTCGAAGATCAAGTCTCCGCGGATGTCGGCGGTATAGTTTAAGTTTCCAAACCTGACCTGACGGCCAGGGGCGTAGCTCTCGATCTGCTCTAGATGGCCAAGCGAGTTGGCCCGCAGTACGAAGCCGCCGAATACGAAGATCTGTCCGGGGAGAAAAACCTCACCCTGGATCGCATCGTTGCCGATGATCGAAGGAGCCATCAAGCCTTTATCGTGACGGCACAGTGGAACTCTCAATGAAAGCACCAATGTCGGTGTCAAAACCGGCAGATCTCGGGTAGGGGGTCCCGAACTATGCGTCTAAGGCGGATGGTAACAGGAGGCGGGGGACACAATGTTTACCCAGGTTCGGGCCCTCTCGATGGAGGTAATACCCTACTTCCTGCTTGATTGATCTTGATGATATGAGTATTACAAGAGTTGATCTACCACGAGATCGTAGAGGCTAAACCCTAGAAGCTAGCCTATGATTATGATTGTTGTTGTCCTACGGACTAAACCCTCCGGTTTATATAGACAACGGAAGGGGCTAGGGTTACACAGAGTCGGTTACAAGGGAGGAGATCTAAATATCCGCATTGCCAAGCTTGCCTTCCACGCATAGGAGAGTCCCACCCGAACACGGGACGGAGTCTTCAATCTTGTATCTTCATAGTCCAACAGTTCGGCCAAAGTATATAGTCCGGATGTCCGAGGACCCCCTAATCCAGGACTCCCTCACCGCCCGCCTCTCTCCCACAACTCCCACTACTCCATATTAATGGTGCGCCCGAGCGGCCGCACCCCCCATCCCCGCCACACACACAATCCTCTCTCTCTACTTGCATCCTCGACGGCACTCTCAGTCCTCAAAGCCGTCAGTGTATGAGGATGCCGCCGAAGCGCCCCATCGGAGGGAGTGGCGACGCCGGGGCTGCTAAAGCACCGGAGCACGGCGTGGAGATGGATACACAGGTTGCCATCACCGCCGGCGAGTTATCGCTGCACCCTGACGTCGTCGACGGCGTCGAGCTTCCACAGCCGGAGGCGGAGTTCCACACCGACTCTGGTGACGACTAATAACCCACAAGTATAGGGGATCGCAACAGTTTTCGAGGGTAGAGTATTCAACCCAAATTTATTGATTCGACACAAGGGGAGCCAAAGAATATTCTCAAGTATTAGCGGTTGAGTTGTCAATTCAACCACACCTGGATAACTTAGTATCTGCAGCAAAGTATTTAGTAGCAAAGTAGTATGGAAGTAACGGTAACGGTAGCAAAGTAATATTTTTGGGTTTTGTAGTGATTGTAACAGTAGCAACGGAAAAGTAAATAAGCGGAGAACAATATGTGAAAAGCTCGTAGGCATTGGATCGGTGATGGAGAATTATGCCGGATGCGGTTCATCATGTAAAAATCATAACATAGGGTGACACAGAACTAGCTCCAATTCATCAATGTAATGTAGGCATGTAGTTCGAATATAGTCATACGTGCTTATGGAAAAGAACTTGCATGACATCTTTTGTCCTACCCTCCCATGGCAGCGGGGTCCTATTGGAAACTAAGGGATATTAAGGCCTCCTTTTAATAGAGTACCGGACCAAAGCATTAACACATAGTGAATACATGAACTCCTCAAACTACGGTCATCACCGGGAGTGGTCTCGATTATTGTCACTTCGGGGTTGCCGGATCATAACACATAGTAGGTGACTATAGACTTGCAAGATAGGATCAAGAACTCACATATATTCATGAAAACATAATAGGTTCAGATCTGAAATCATGGCACTCGGGCCCTAATGACAAGAATTAAGCATAGCAAAGTCATAGCAACATCAATCTCAGAACATAGCAGATACTAGGGATCAAATCCTAACAAAACTAACTCGATTACATGATAAATCTCATCCAACCCATCACCGTCCAGCAAGCCTATGATGGAATTACTCACGCACGGCGGTGAGCATCATGAAATTGGTGATGGAGGATGGTTGATGATGACGATGGTGACCGATTCCCCTCTCCGGAGCCCCAAACGGACTCCAGATCAGCCCTCCCGAGAGAGATTAGGGCATGGCGGCGGCTCCGTATCGTAAAACGTGATGAATCTTTCTCTCTAATTTTTTCTGCCCGAACACGAATATATAGAATTGGAGTTGAGGTCGGTGGAGCTCCAGGGGGCCCACGAGGCAGGGGGGTGTGCCCTGGGGGGGGGGGCAGGCGCGCCTCCCACCCTCGTGGACAGGGTGTGGGCCCCCTGGCTTTTATTCTTTCGCCAATATTTTTTATTATTTCCAAAAATAATCTCCGTGAAGTTTCAGGTCATTCCGAGAACTTTTGTTTCTGCACAAAGATAACACCATGGCCATTCTGCGGAAAACAGCGTCAGTCCGGGTTAGTTCCATTCAAATCATGCAAGTTAGAATCCAAAACAAGGGCAAAAGTGTTTGGAAAAGTAGATACGATGGAGACGTATCAACTCCCCCAAGCTTAAACCTTTGCTTGTCCTCAAGAAATTCAGTTGATAAACTGAAAGTGATAAAGAAAAACTTTTACAAACTCTGTTTGCTCTTGTTGTTGTAAATATGTAAAGCGAGCATTCAAGTTTTCAGCAAAGATTATGAACTAACCATATTCACAATAACATTTAGGTCTCATGTTTACTCATGTCAATGGCATAATCAACTAGCGAGCAATTATAATAAATCTCGGATGACAACACTTTCTCAAAACAATCATGATATGATATAACAAGGTGGTATCTCGCTAGCCCTTTCTGAGACCACAAAACATAAATGCAGAGCACCTTTAAAGATCAAGGACTGACTAGACATTGTAATTCATGGTAAAAGAGATCCAGTCGTAGTCATACCCAATATAAATTAATAGTAATGGATGCAAATGACAGCGGTGCTCTCCAGCTGATGCTTTTTAATAAGAGGGTGATGACTCAACATAAAAGTAAATAGATAGGCCCTTCGCAGAGGGAAGCAGGGATTTGTAGAGGTGCCAAAGCTCGATTTTGAAATAGAGATAAATAATATTTTGAGCGGCATACTTTCATTGTCAACATAACAACCGAGAGATGGCGATATCTTCCATGCTACGCACATTATAGGCGGTTCCAAACAGAATGGTAAAGTTTATACTCCCCCTCCACCAACAAGCATCAATCCATGGCTTGCTCGAAACAACGAGTGCCTCCAACTAACAAGAGTCCCGGGGGAGTTTTGTTTGCACTTATTTTGATTTGATTTGCATAAAGCATGGGACTGGGCATCCCGGTGACCAGCCATTTTCTCGTGAGTGAGGAGCGAAGTCGCACAATTTATTGGGATTAAAAAAGTGCAACGGCTGCATCAATGATTAACTACTCCTTTGGTTACTCATGAAGAATGCAACTAGTCCCGCTCCCCTTGATCGCTATCCCACGGTCCTTCCGACTAAAATGCTCGTCCGGATGGAGTAGGTCATGCACAGACCCACCGCCATCATGTGCCTATAATAAGGCACTCACATTCTGCCGCACGCCCCTCATCTCTAGCACTAGTCACACACGGATACGGGCATCAGCGATGATAGTGCAACCTAATAGCCTTTACAAGCTGTGTGTGTGATAGAAGTCATGCAAATAAGAGTGAGAGGCACCAGGAATTTCTTGGACATCATATTCCATTTGGGATAAGGTGACCGCCAAAATATTATAGCAATGTTGTGCAGTCAACCTAGGGAAAATATCAGATGCCTCCCAACCTCCAGTTCTCCTGTGATATGAGCTTATGTGGGTCAATCGATCTGGGATCCAACGATTACAAGTGGATCTTTTGCACCTACCCTCCCATGGCAGCGGGGTCCTATTGGAAACTAAGGGATATTAAGGCCTCCTTTTAATAGAGTACCGAACCAAATCATTAACACATAGTGAATACATGAACTCCTCAAACTACGGTCATCACCGGGAGTGGTCCCGATTATTGTCACTTCGGGGTTGCCGGATCATAACACATAGTAGGTGACTATAGACTTGCAAGATAGGATCAAGAACTCACATATATTCATGAAAACATAATAGGTTCAGATCTGAAATCATGGCACTCGAGCCCTAGTGACAAGCATTAAGCATAACAAAGTCATAGCAACATCAATCTCAGAACATAGCAGATACTAGGGATCAAACCCTAACAAAACTAACTCAATTACATGATAAATCTCATCCAACCCGTCACCGTCCAGCAAGCCTACGATGGAATTACTCACGCACGGCGGTGAGCATCATGAAATTGGTGATGGAGGATGGTTGATGATGACGATGGCGACCGATTCCCCTCTCCGGAGCCCCAAACGGACTCCAGATCAGCCCTCCCGAGAGAGATTAGGGCTTGGCGGCGGCTCCGTATCGTAAAACGCGATGAATCTTTCTCTCTAATTTTTTCTCCCTGAACACGAATATATAGAGTTGGAGTTGAGGTCGGTGGAGCTCCAGGGGGCCCACGAGGCAGGGGGCGCGCCCTGGGGGGCAGGCGCGCCTCCCACCCTCATGGACAGGGTGTGGGCCCCCTGGCTTTGATTCTTTCGCCAATATTTTTTATTATTTCCAAAAATAATCTCCGTGAAGTTTCAGGTCATTCCGAGAACTTTTGTTTCTGCACAAAGATAACACCATGGCAATTCTGCGGAAAACAGCGTCAGTCCGGGTTAGTTCCATTCAAATCATGCAAGTTAGAATCCAAAACAAGGGCAAAAGTGTTTGGAAAAGTAGATACGATGGAGACGTATCAACTCCCCCAAGCTTAAACCTTTGCTTGTCCTCAAGAAATTCAGTTGATAAACTGAAAGTGATAAAGAAAAACTTTTATAAACTCTGTTTGCTCTTGTTGTTGTAAATATGTAAAGCCATCATTCAAGTTTTCAGCAAAGATTATGAACTAACCATATTCACAATAACATTTAGGTCTCATGTTTACTCATGTCAATGGCATAATCAACTAGCGAGCAATAATAATAAATCTCGGATGACAACACTTTCTCAAAATAATCATGATATGATATAACAAGATGGTATCTCGCTAGCCCTTTCTGAGACCACAAAACATAAATGCAGAGCACCTTTAAAGATCAAGGACTGACTAGACATTGTAATTCATGGTAAAAGAGATCCAGTCGTAGGCATACCCAATATAAATTAATAGTAATGGATGCAAATGACAGCGGTGCTCTCCAGCTGGTGCTTTTTAATAAGAGGGTGATGACTCAACATAAAAGTAAATAGATAGGCCCTTCGCAGAGGGAAGCATGGATTTGTAGAGGTGCCAGAGCTCGATTTTGAAATAGAGATAAATAATATTTTGAGCGACATACTTTCATTGTCAACATAACAACCGAGAGATTGCGATATCTTCCATGCTACACACATTATAGGCGGTTCCAAACAGAATGGTAAAGTTTATACTCCCCCTCCACCAACAAGCATCAATCCATGGCTTGCTCGAAACAACGAGTGCCTCCAACTAACAAGAGTCCCGGGGGAGTTTTGTTTGCAATTATTTTGATTTGATTTGCATAAAGTATGGGACTGGGCATCCCGGTGACCAGCCATTTTCTCGTGAGTGAGGAGCGGAGTCGCACGATTTATTGGGATTAAAAAAGTGCAACGGCTGCATCAATGATTAACTACTCCTTTGGTTACTCATGACGAATGCAACTAGTCCCGCTCCCCTTGATCGCTATCCCACGGTCCTTCCAACTAAAATGCTCGTCCGGATGGAGTAGGTCATGCACAGACCCACCACCATCGTGTGCCTATAATAAGGCACTCACATTCTGCCGCACGCCCCTCATCTCTAGCACTAGTCACGCACGGACACGGGCATCAGCGATGATAGTGCAACCTAATAGCCTTTACAAGCCGTGTGTGTGATAGAAGTCATGCAAATAAGAGTGAGAGGCACCAGGAATTTCTTGGACATCATATTCCATTTGGGATAAGGTGCCCGCCAAAATATTATAGCAATGTTGTGCAGTCAACCTAGGGAAAATATTAGATGCCTCCCAACCTCCCGTTCTCCTGTGATATGAGCTTATGTGGGTCAATCGATCTGGGATCCAACGATTACAAGTGGATCTTTTTCACCTACATGTCATTATCAGACTTCTGGTTCTTTTTTGCAAAAATAGCCCAAGCCCCTCAAATGAATCTAGAGCATGGGGGCAGGGTTGCCGTGTGCTCCCACGGGAGAACGTGTTATAGGCCGAATAAACCTAGGTCCACTGCACTATATCGGAGATCCATGTAGTACTAGAAGCAATTGCGGGGTATGCTGCGTTGGGTTATTATATTGTGTTTTGTTTGTAGAATGTTTTTGCACCTATTTTTGTTTTTGCATGAGAATCCCCAATAGTATAGGTATACCAATCAATCGAAGATTGGTTACTATTAATTAGTCAATGTATCCAACTTGTTAACAACTTTGTCAGTTAAAAATAAAAATAAGAATCCTATAATAGCATGCACGTGTCTCAAGTAGGCCTAAACATACCATCGAAGCAATGCCGATATATTAAAGGTGAAAGTAATACATTAGTTTGAGCAAATGTATAGCACATGTAATATTGCACAGGTATAATAAAATAAGAATGCAGAGCAGAGGCTGAGCTAGGAAGCTTAAAATGGAGTCATATATATGTGTAGATCACCCAATGATCTGTAAATCCAAGAAACAACAAATTGAATAAAACATCTGATCCAAATGATTTTCCCCAAAGAATAAGAATGTTAGGAAAGTACAAATGGTTACACCTGCTTATGTCAATACTGTTGCATAGATAGCTTTTATCTGATTGCCTGCAATTCCTTCTTTGTGCTTCTCTACTCATCAATGGTCTTCTAGGATATAAATTGGTATTCATTGACAAATTTAGTGGACGGTAACTAGATGACGTGGAGGAAAAAAATAGGTTAAAAGTCAACGCCTCTAACACACACAGAGAGAGATGGGGGTCGGTCCTGAGATTTTGAGGGCCGGGGGCAATGGTAAAATTGGGGGCCCTTTAATATGATAATTATAGCAACAATAGTGATTACGAGATTTATACCGAGCTCACATTCGTTCATATGGGCCGTTGCGACATGATCCACGTTGTTGCACGAGTGTGATCCTCTCATGAGAGCCCTGGCCTATGCCTAGGGCACATCTCATAATTTTGGCATTGTGCGCTCGATGTGTTGTGCCAGTCGCATGTAACTATGTTGTATTGGGGTTCTAATGAATACTCACAAATATGAAATGGTCGATATAAACAGTTAAATACATCAAAAAGCAACACACCTTTCTTTGAAGAAAATTCAGCAGGTGCTAATTTTCATGATGAAGATGGAGTAAAGGAAAGTAACAAAGGTTCAAGTGAAAGAAAGAAAGAAGAAAGTGAAAAACATGATGAAGATGGATTATACAAAACTAGTAGCAACATACATATGTTGAATGATGCAAGGTACGCATCGTGTATGCCAAGGTAAAACACTAAACTATCCATATACATGTGTGAGGTAGGTAACGGTAATATGGTGTACCAGGATCGGTTGGATCATCGTAGATCATTGGATATTCGGACGACTGGCACTGAACGATGACGCAACGTGGACTGGCGGCAGGAGACGCTGGATTATGCATTGGCGTCCAGCGATCAGGGCCCCGGAATAGGTATCGCCTCGGCCTTGAGCAACCCGCCGGACTCGTTGATTGCTACCGGCGAGAGAAACCGGAACATCGACTGACTCACAATTGGGAGAAATGTATTTGGAAGGATATTACTTATGGGGTAATAGTAATCAGTGAAGCCCGCAAATCACGATTGGAGGAAAGCTATCATGGGGTACTACATTTAGGCTCTGGACCTGATGAGGTTGTTAATCTCTGTAACTTCGATCGTAGCTTTGCTACGTGAGGAATACAAATTTTCCCGCAAAAAAAAGTTACAAACTGGCGGCTGCACCACTACGGTAACCGGACTAGCTCAAGGGAAAAAAACTAGAAAAAAGGAAAAAAAACCGGTGAACGGACTGGCCAATGAGGCGCTCCGGGTGCGCGAAATATGCTCTCGCGTTTCCGATTGTCCTGCTATTATTGGGCCAAGCCCAGTAAGCGGGAACACGTGGTATTGGCGAAGGCCGAGGTCGAGCACGATTAGGTTTTCCGAGGCGGCCGTCCCACTCCGCTCCTGAGCTCCAGCCACATTTCTGCGCCGCTGGCCCCGCCGTCGCACCGCGAATCCGGAGGCGGTCGGCACCCCCAGCCTCACTCGCTCACCGCTAGAGGTTTGTATTTCTAGCCGCACCGACGAGCATTTACTTCTCATTTCTGCACGGAAATCATCGACGACGGCTGCGCTGCACCAGGCACCCGCGCCATCTGCCCTGCTTCTCACAATGCCCGCTGTCGCAGGGCGGAGCCAGACGATTTCGCGACCCCAGGCAGCCTAGACCCACGGGCCACTCCACGGCTCATCATCATCACCTGATCTCCCTCGCCGAGGTACAAATCTCATCCCTCCTTATTTTCTCTATAGTCTATACTTGTTCACGCAATCACCGAGGTCCTCAAATATTTCTGTTTGTTCACATAGCTCTTTTGGCCAAGGGAGCACCATGGACCTGTATCTGAATCCAAATCCTGCTGATGATACTACTTTGGTGAGTGTCAACTCCCCCCCCCCCCCCCCCCCCCCCCACCCCCAAATCTTCATTCGAAATCTGAGGATAGCCTATTGATTCTTCAGGAGTTCAACCAAACTGAGCTGGACCGTGTCTATGAGGATGTGCGCCATTACATAGTGGGAGTGCCTATGGATCCCGTTGCCGCAGGGTTTATTCTTGGTTCGACGAGGGTTCATGATGTCATTGCCCTTCACTCCTCTGTGGTCACTGCGTTGCCTGATGAGGTTCGGTATGCTAATGGTGTGGTAGCTGGTGTTGACAAGGTTGGACAAATTAATGGCGATGTTACAATTCTGTATGCAAAGCGCATGGGCAGTCCACTCCCACCAATTGGATTTGCAGATCTCTCTCCCAATGAAAATGAATGTGAAAAAGTGGTGACCTTGTTCCCATACAAGGCCGGAACCGCAATTTTCAAGGGACATATCGTGTATGTGTTCTTCCTCCAAATGCACCGGGTTTTTTGGATTATCTTCACAGCAAAACTAACTCTGTCTTTTCAGGTTAAAAGATTCCACATCCATGACGTCTGGGGTCGATGCGGTGGTCTTGCAAGCATCCGTAGGCACGTTTGCCTTTAGCTGCCCTTACGCCGCCGCTTACTCCACAAAGAACATGTATGAACTACTTGAGACGCAGGCTCTAACTGTTGGTGCAGCTGTATTCAATCTACAGGGCAGGGTCGTAGGTGTGCTGAGTGCATGTGGTATGACTTATGATGTGAAATTGGCGAACAAGACAGGATACCTGAGTGATCTGTTTCTGAGACTCCAAAACAATCAAGTGGATGTGAACTGGCTGAAGGTAACACCCAGCAAACTATTTATTTTATTTCTGAAAATCGCCAGGATGTTTTGTTTTAATTATATTGACTAGAAAACTATATGCAGGGGGAAGATGTACGCTATTAGGAGCGAGGGCGACTAATATCTGAAGATGCTCGTTGCTTTGTTACTTAACTATATAGCTGTTGTTACATCCTAGACTAGAGGTTTTTGGCGAGCATCATGAATCACGCACCTTCATTCCTGGTTGGTGGTAGTATTTCTGAGGCGTATCAGCTTGCTTGTGAGTTTCCTTAGCTTAGCACTGAAAGCACCAGACGGCTGTGTGGTGGTTGTCTCGTTGATTGACTTTCTCAGTAGCAGGATCCGGATATCGATCTTTTTGCATACCGATGATGATTTGAAGCGATTAACCTATATCGAGAGTTTTTGGTGCACTGTGCACTTAGGCCATCTTTGGTTTTATGTTTTAAGTGATATATAATCTTGTCAAGCATTTAATCCTAAGAGGGTCTACTTGATGTTGATGTCTTAAAACAGCATGGTTATGGTTATATGATCTTAAGACTTGCATTTATTTATATGAAATTTATGGTTGCAGAGCAGTGTTTACAGGTGCCTGTACATTGCCTGCATACATTCTGTATCTTAGCAGTCATGCTTAAAAAGCCTGAAAAGGATGCTATGCTGCTTGTTCAATTGTTTAGAATACTAATTTCCTAATTCTGGGATGTTAAAAGATCAGAAATTCCTAAATAAGTATTGAATACTAAAAGGTTTTTTGGCTTGAATTTGATGTTATAAAACATGATGTTGGGAGATAGGTCCATAGCTTCAATGGCAGAACTCCTCTTATATATTTTTTCTTACTTTAGCCTTTATTTCCTCCCCCCCCCCCCCCCCCCAGGTTTTTTGGCTTGAATTTGATGTTATAAAACATGATGTTGGGAGATAGGTCCATAGCTTCAATGGCAGAACTCCTCTTATATATTTTTTCTTACTTTAGCCTTTATTTCCTCCCCCCCCCCCCCCCCCCCCTCCTCATATTCAGTCAATTTGGCCTATTCTTCTACTTAAGTGTTACCATTTTCCTACTTACCCACTTTAAGTATCTCGTTGCAGCATCAGGAACGTTTATAGAAGAGTACTTTGAATTTGGGAAAATCAGTTTTCATTATAGGCCTACTTTTCTGGCAGCTTATCTTCTCTACTTTCTTAATCTTGGTGTTGCCCTCTGAAAGCTTATGAGTGACCAATGTTCTATCAGTCAGTGGATTAGATTGTGCCTGATTACTTATGGGCCAGTTTCTTGTGATCTTTACGTTGTCTGAATCATAATCAGTTGATAGAAAGGCCGTCCATGTCTTCGTTCTCTCCGGATCTTACTGTTCATCCTTTTTGTCTTCCAATAATTGTTGGAAATGTCAAGGAGATTCAATGTTCTGGTCATGTTCAGATCTTGGTTCTGTAAATACCATGGGATAATTTCTTTTGTTTGTTGTGGAAATCACCACAATTGTTTTCAGAAAGTTTCGAGTGTTGTCTTCATCTGCCTTCAGTTTTGAAGCGATGTTTGTTTTCTGGCAGTTCCTTCTAGGAAGTTATCTGAAAATTTCGAGTGCTAAGTCTTCGTGGGTCTCCAATTCTGAAGCATCTTATGTGGAGCTGGATCCTTGTGATATTTGAGGGGATCCTCAGTATACAGTGTCAAAATTTTCACTGCTGAAGTAAAGTAGTAATACAAGAGTTGTCTTGTTTGTGTTAATCTTGCTCCTGCATGTGTTCCCTTGTTTATTTGTGGATTGCATTGGTTTTTTTTTTTTTGCTGTCATGTGAAGTTTATTGTCAGAGTGGCACTCTGGTTTCTGAGTGTTTGAAGCAAACGTGCGCTTCACTGCACCATTCTTTAGTCATCGGTCCATATTGTCCCTCCTTTCACATGTGTTTTCTTAATTAACATGACATGTAAAGAAAATATTATTGTCTGCAAAAAAGGGGTGTGCAATTCAGATCAAATCATGTGAACAAAATGTATATGCACTCATTTGTTTTGAAGCTTCATTCATAATAATAATAATAGACAAACTTCATGTTGTCCAAGGAATCTGTTAGGGCCAGTTCTTTTGGCAGCTTAAAAAATAAGCGGCCTCCTCCCCAGCTTTTTTCCATAAGTCGCCTCTCTTATTCATTGGGGCTTCTAAACTAGTTATGGAATAACTAATTTAGAAGCGCCAACAAATTTTGGGGGCGGCTTATTTTTTAAGCTGGGGAGAGACAGCTTATTTTTTAAGCCGCCCAAAAGGACGGGCCCTTAGTGTGTTTAAGTATGCATGTTTGTATATTATTGATGGAACATAATGTTCCTAATAAAACTAGACGAAGCTTGTAAGCAACCATGAAAGCGTTTCATTTCGTACGGAACAAGTCTATTAGGGGTGTAACAAACTAACAACATACTCCCTCCGTCCCAAAATAAGTGTCTCAACCTTAGTACAACTTTACACTAAAACTAGTACAAAGTTAAGTTGAGACACTTATTTTGGGATGGAGGGAGTATTACATAATCCGAAGCAGATCCTCTGTGATCCACAAAGGATAAGCATGTTTGTGCAAAAAAAATGCTTAAGATGATCGAACTTTTTATGGTTGATCATTTATTTCAAACGTATGCTATTAGGGTTGCACAGGCAGAAAGATTGATCCATAGATGCTTGTACATAACTTTTTATGGTTGATCATTTATTTCAAACGTATGCTATTAGGGTTGCATAGATAGAAACATTGATCCATAGATGCTTGTACATAACTTTTTATGGCAGATCATTTATTTCAAACGTATGCTACTAGGGTTGCACAGGCAGAAAGATTGATCCATAGATGCTTGTACATAACTTTTTATGGTTGATCATTTATTTCAAACGTATGCTATTAGGGTTGCATAGGCAAAAAGATTGATCCATAGATGCTTGTACATAACTTTTTATGGTTGATCATTTATTTCAAACGTATGCTATTAGGGTTGCACAGGCAGAAAGATTGATCCATAGATGCTTGTACATAACTTTTTATGGTTGATCATTTATTTCAAACATATGCTATTAGGATTGCACATGCAGAAAGATTGATCCATAGATGCTTGTACATAGCAGAGATTGCAAACTGGTAGGCTGCAATAGATGCTCATGTGCAATTTATCAAACACATGATCGACACATACATTAGATGATGCTCACCCTTATAGATAGGAGACATCATCTACCATATAGTTTGATGTCGTGGATGTAACTATGCAAGGGAGGCGAAGGACGCTAGAATTAGTTTAGGATACAGTGATAGTTTATCTGGTTTGATGCAAGATTGGGGTGCATGGCACATCAGTGATGTGTGACCAAACTTTATTATATAATTGAATACTAACCATTTACAATATTGGGTTGGCATGTCTGGCGAAGGAGATGCATTTGCAAACAATCGTCTGGCAGTTTCAGTGCATTTGGAGAACTTAGATGTCTATTTTGCAGAACTACCATGGCATTTCTTTAATTTTAAGTGTAAAAGTCATTCAAGCTACACTGTAGGAGTAAGATCGTGTGGCGGTTAGGGCGTTTGCTGGCAGTTTCTCTCCGTTACAAAAATATATACCACCTCCAAAATGACTAATAGACATATATTTGAATGCTAACCTTTCTCAAAATATATACCACTTCCCATCGCAGAGAAGAGGGAAGAGAGGGCACATCAAACTACACCTTGGTGCTGCGTAGATTTTTCTTTTTGGAGGAACTTGCGTACACGCAGATCATCTATAGGTTTAGACCAAACTATTCCCTGTGCGTACACGTCGATCGGTAAAAAGGCGTGTGATCGTTTAGTTTGATTTATATTCCTTTCTCCATCTTGTTAGCTGGGAGATCTGGACGGAGCGAAATGCACGCATGTTCAGGATGAAGGCGGCACCAATGGCGGTGATCGTGCCGACTATCAAAGAGGAGGCGTCTATCTGGGCCCTTGCAAGAGCAAGACATTTGTGTAATTTGATGCCGCAAGAGTAGACCTTTGCCCCTTTCCCGCTTTTGCGGGGCTGTGATGTACTAATACAAACTCTTCTCCTTATTCAATGAAAATGGCAAATCTTTTGCCTCGTTTCAAAATACTAAAAGTAGACGCGCGCTTCGCTGCGCCGTTTTCTATCAAGCATTTTTCTATGCCGCCTTCTATCAAGCGTTTTTTACTGGTTACTGGTCCGCTAGAAGGTTCTTTGCATTTTTAATTTTTGTTCTAAACTTTTGTTTTTCATTCTTCCATGAGAGCTTATGTTCTTCCTTCTTCCATGTTTTTTACTGTCGGTATGCAGATGGTTGTGGGCATCTGTGCACGTTTTGCCCTGCCAATATTTTCTGGGAGGTAATATGGTTCTGTATTTTCTCGAAACAATTGCATAGTTTGTGGCAGGCTATTAAATTTAATGCAATATGATTTCTGGTGCACTTCAAAACGCTGGACACCTAAATGTACATCCAAAATTACAACGCCTCGGTTAAGTTATCAAGCATACATGTTAGGAAGCAATAGTTTTGATAGAAACACACCACTAATCCCTGATTTCCTTCAACATGATGTATTGTCTTCATCTTAAAGATGTTGAAGCTAAACTTACAATACATTCAAAATGTTTAAGTGCAAGGGACCAACATAGAAGTGCTGAAACAGGTGAACATTTTACTCCACTGTAAGATACGGAGTATTACATTATAGAGCTACGTAGAACACATCATACATACCCCATCGATAGCATCAAATGTGCTTCGGTACATTAGTGTTTCCTATCATACATAACACAACGGAGCAGAAGATACCAATGGTTATTAGTGAAAGGCAAAATTTAGACTCTGATTACCCAGATCCCATTATTTTTATTTATTAGATCCAGATCAATAGGTAGGAGAGGAAAATTACCACTAACCTACATAATACAGACATCACACATCAAAAGTTGCACCTAAGCTCATCATTAACCTACATAATGCAGCCATCACGTTTGGTTGCGAGCCTTCGCCCCACCGGCTGCCCGTGGCGTTGGATGAAACACTTAATCTCCCCTCCGGCGCTGCTCTCTCTTCAGCCTCTCGCTAGCCTGTAAACCTGTTGCTGTAACCAATCTGGGATGTTGCCCACAATTTGTAATTTTTATTTACTCTCATTATTGAAGCCTGTGTTGTCCAAACATGCTTCACTTTGTAGCGGTCTATAGCAAAATGACAGAAAAAGAAAATACTGCTACAGCTCTATTTATATGAAGTTCAAGAATGGAAACAGAAAGTAGTATCAAGGGGAACTCTAGAAACTAACCTGGAATGCATAAGTGACCCAACCTGGTGAAATTAGAATCTAGACCACCACATATGTTTATCCAAAATACAGAGAAAATCCTAGTGTTGATAAAAACGTAGCCTACAAATTAATCAGTAGGCGAGTTAATACAGAGACGTACATCTGAACGGTTCTTTCTACTTCCAGAGATGCAATCTTTCTACACCGGCTAACAACAAGGGAGGAAGAAAAATAAACGAACTCTACTACAAGTACATGGACTTTCAGGTGCACTTTTGAAATAGATTATACTTTTTTACTGAAACATTGTACACAATGAAGGGCACAGAGATTTAAAAATAGAGTACAATTATAGTTCAGTTTACTGCAATTGATGACTGAATTCCATTTATTATTCGTGGTCCCAAAATGATTCCAGAAAACTGAAGAGATGCTTACTAAATTAGCTCCTGATCTTTGAAAACAAGTTCCCATGTATGTGCAACAAATGTATGCAAGACTAATGTCTCCAAACCACGTGCTCTGTATGAAGTTTGACAATTTGATAATGATAAAAGAATGTTACTAAGATGCAATGTAGCAATTGCCAATAATGCTTGCGAGTCTTATATAAAAATAGTGCTGATCTTTTGGGCACGGAAACCAGTTCCAGCAAGATGGCACTTCTCCATTACGGCTCATGTTTCAAATGAAAATAAGAACACCAACTTAAATTGATGTTCTGAAAACTCATGGGTCTACAGAACAGTGAGCAAAAATGATGAACATTAACAATAAAGTGTAGCACGATGGCATCATTATTTTAATGCATTGCATATATGATGCAAAAGAAAACATCAGAAATATTGTAAGAACGATGAAAGTCAATTTAGAGAGAACTAAATAAAACATTAGAAATACTAAAGGACCAACAAAAGGACACATTGTTCCGCTGTGAATAATTTAGTGAGGACCAAGGCCATGGCTTATGAAATGCTACATCTATCAGAAGGAAAAATAAAATACTTAAATTACTGGGGATCTCATAGTCACATGGCATGTGGTAAAAATAGCACTACTATACCCATCCAAGCTTCTATTTTGCCAATACAACATAATAAATAGATCACTTGTGTTAATTGTAAATAATCAAGGAAGATCACCCCTAACTGAACCTCCAAATACACAATCAGCAAAGTCAGAGATTAAGGATATTATGTAAGTTTTCTTAACAACATCACAAGAGGTCAAAGACGATACTTATCTAAAAGAGTTTACTCAGAAGCTACAAACTGATAGAAACAAACATATGAGTAACTGTGATAACTACAAGAACTCGCAAATGGCATCCTCGAGAAATAGTTTAGTTGAAATGTGTGTAAAGACACATAGTCAAGAAAGATTAACATATAGATCTAGTGATAACACATTAAAAAGAATATGGGAACTACGTACCAATTCTGTTGAGAACTAACATTGCAATAATTTGATATCCCCTCCTTTTATCCATGACCAAACACACTGGAGGCAACTAATACTCCTATTATTTAATAAATGGAGCACTTGTGTTAACTGTAAATAATCAAGGAAGATCACCTCTAACTGCTACTTCCAAATACACAATCACCAAAGCCAGAGATTAATAACATTGCGCAAGTTTTTCTTAATAACATCTCAAGAGATCAAAGACGATGCTTATTCAACGCCCCCAGTTTGATCTCTCCTTGGAAGCACCCGACACGGACGCCCCGAGTCCCCGAGCACAGTGCCACCGGAGAAACCGTTTGTTGCTACTATTCAGTATTTGGAAATAGTAGCTGCTATTCATTGGCACAGTGCAAGAATGCTACAAATAGTAGCTCAAAAATCCTTTCACAGTACATAAAAAATTAGCTACTATTCAGTATTCACACACTGGAGTAGAAAAAAAAACCTAGAAAAAAATATCCACACTAGTATTTATTATTTATCGTCTTTTCTTTTGGACCCCAATATCTGGCTTCCATGCTGGGGAGGACCCCCCTCCCCCCCCCCCCCCCACACACACACATCGAACGATTTGTTCAACGGGGGCGGCTGGGGGGCAGAGCTCCGAACGATCGTTTGAATTGTTCACTGGGTAGCAGCCAGGCGACCCCCGATTGACCCAAAAAGGCCCAGCTACCTGTTTTTTATATGAAAAAATGCCATGAACCCCCAAAAAACATTTTCTTATAAAAACCACGTAGAAAATCTAAAAATTGAAAATATGCCATGCTCTGAATGTTTGAAAAATGTCGTCCTCTAATATCATAAATAAACTGTGGATGTTAAAAAAATATATGTAAGCTTGCCGTGGTCCTACAATTTGACTTGCCATGTGAACACAAAAAAAGAAAGAAATGCCATGATAAAATATTCATCTTCTAATAACAAAAAAAATGTCATATAAAAAAGACAAACGCAATCTCTTAATAATTAAAAATATCATCTCTTAGTAACAAAAAATGCCATCTCTAAATAATAAAAATGCCATCTCTTAATATAAAAATGCCATCTCCTAATAATAAGAAATGTCATCTCTTAAATAAATTAAAATTTCATCTCTTAATGAAAATATGACATCTCTTATAATAAATAAAAAATGCCATGTGACATAGTTTGGGTGTTCGTTGGAACAATCCCCATGGGTGATGTTCGCCAATTTTTTTTCTTATTTTCGACGCATTGATTGAATTTAGATAATTTTATGATATAACAGATACATATGTTGTTTATGTCGCTATTTTTTACTCCCTTCGATTCATATTACTTGTCTTTAGATACATCCGTATCTACACAAATCTAAGACAGGTAATATGGATAAGAGGGCGTAGTAATTAAATAATTGTTTTCGCATGGTTATTTTATGGTAGATTTTTTTTAGAAAAGGAATATTGCCCTGGCCTCAGCTTCATTTCAATGCACACAACTACTTATTAGATAAGGTAGCAAGATAATCATCGGGTGAGCTAAAGAATGGTAGCACTAATAGGGTGAGCTCCAGCACATCATTATTTCAATCTGAAAAAGGGAAGGCTGGGAGATGTGGTAATCTAAAAGATGCTGACATTGGCATAGCTTAGTTGGTTTTAGAGTTAAGGTAGTAAGAGCATCTTGAACGCGGACCTCCAAAATGTCTGCATGCATCTTGACCGAACTGTTCGGACGTACTTTGTCATCAACACGGTATCACATCTGTTTGCGGATGCGTCCAGTTGTCTAAAATCCCATGAACAAGACGTAAACAGGGGGAAACTTTGTGGGAGTCCGGACCGCTGCCAATTAGGAGACACCCTCGGCCCACTCAAACCCCCTTCCGGGTCACTTTTCTTCCACTCCGCACCTGCTCTCTGCTCCCTCCTCGTCTGACACCGTCGTTGTATCTCTTCGGCTGCCGCCCAGGCAATGTCGGGCGTCCATAGTCCCCACCCACGCGCCTGCTCGCTTTGGACTATGTCGTCGTCCATCCAGGATCCGCCCGTATCCAGGTACCTTCCGCCCCCTGTTGACATCTTCCATGGCGGACACCACCCCCGATAGGTGCTCGGTCAAATGCCATTCAACTTTTTTTATTGAACTTCTTGTTGTTTTCTAGAGTAACCATGATGACAGGGTACTCGGCGATGAAGAATGAGTTGTTGTGTGATGCGTGGAACGTCGTATTTGTGGACTTTATAGGCATGACGGGCTTCACCTTTTGTCAAAATGTGCATGCTTCATTTCATGAGCAAAAGCACAAAGCGCCGTACAACTTGCAAATGATCCATGATCACAAAGTGAAGCCGTGTGCCCGTCGGTGGTACACCATCATAAAGTTTTGTGGTGTGATTGCACAAGTGGAGAGAAGGTGGCCACCGGGCTCTTCAACCATCAAGATCGTAAGTTTTACTTCTTGTTGCTTTGCGTATTGGTCCATTCATTGATTCGCTCAATGGTGCAACTTGATAATAATCACATTGTATGGCTGAGACATGCTGCCATGTTGTTACCACATGACCGAGGGCCAGCCATTTACGTTCATACATTGTTGGATGAACCTCAAGGGAGACAGTTCATGGGACGACATGTGTTGAATCTGTCTGGAGTATTGTTGAATTTGAAAAACTTGTTGAACATTTGATTGTCTTGAACAAATATTTAAATTTGAATTATTGTTGTATTAGGGATATTTGCATGTTTATGGATGAATTGTGTTATTTCCTATAATTATTTTGAATTAGGGATGAAAAAGGAGCGAAAACGGACAGAACTAAGTGCTATCATATTTGTTTTCATATTTTTTTGCAGAAGTGGAAACGAATATAGAAACCCCGGAAATGAATACGGAAACAGATACTGCCGGAAACGGACACGGAGCAAATACAAAGCGGATACGGAAACAGAAATAGGCATTGATCGGAACTTAAAAACCCCTTGAATCATACAGAAATACACACAAAAACAAACAAATTTAATGAGTTGTTAACATGGCTACAAAATAATATCATTATGTTGGCAACTTAGCGTAGTATTGTAGTAGTACCAGACAATTGTGTATAGGGTCAAACTGAGTACATGTGTGGTAGTAGAAGTTGGGCCTTAGATCCATTCTACTAATTGTGTCATTGTGTTCTCTTTGGTGCTTGGGCTACAAAGCAGCTATAGGACTATAGTAAAAACAGAAATTCCATATTCACCGAAACGGAAAGTTCCATTTCCATGCATGTTCCACCGGAAAACACCATTCCGTTTTTGTTTCCGTTTCCACATAAAAAATTTCATTTCCACTTCCGTTTTGCAAATTTCCGTTTCCGTTTTCATATTTTCTCTCCGCTTCCATTTTTCCTCCGGAAAAACGGAAAGTTTTCACTCCATTTTCATCCCTATTTTGAATGTTGCGGAAAGAGAAAAAAAATAGGGGAGGACGTTTAGGGGACATGATTGGATGGTCGACTCGTGTATTATGTCTGCAAACGGGTCCGGACGCGGTTTGTAGTCGGATAGCATGTCCGTTTTAAGAGTCGGTGTTAGAGATGCCCTAATTTGGTAATTTGAACTTGATAAAGAATGAATGTGCAAACAATTTATGACCAAAGTTGAAAACTGTCAAAATACGCCATGGATTCCGAAACGAAAGGGAGGAAACAAGATGGGAGTACAATAAAAGCGAGAAAACCCAGATGAAGGTTCCGAGCTTATTCTCCGCTCTACAAATCACCTTGCAGCTCCAAACGACGACTCGACGATCAACGACGACTAAGCAAACCAAGCAATCAAAGTGAAAGTACGTACGTGCGCGCGCATGGCGCAAACAACACCGTCCTCGGACTTGCAAACAAGCATTCTCCTCCGATCCATCCAGCCTCCAGGAGCCCAACACATGAATTGGGTACGTACGTTCAGCTCAAGCCAACGCGGCGCCCGGTGCCCTCGCCGGGTAGCGGAGGACGCAGTCGCCCCACGGCCCCTCGTCGGCCGCCGCGGCGCCGCTGTATGCGGCGACGCGCTCCCTCATGGCTGCATGCCACATGAGTCCGTAGGCTGAATCCGTAGAATTCAGCCCGTAAGTGTAGCATTATTGGAGGAAGAATGGAGAAGGCAAGCCGATTTTTTTTTTGAGGGATAGCCGAAGACGAGTTGGCGATTGGTTTCTGAACTCGCAGCCGCCACTCAGACAGGCCGGGCCATGCGCCCACATCACTGGAAAAACAGGCCTAGACCGAGCCAGCTGACCAAGTAAAAATCGCGTAATGAAGGAACAATCCGAAATCACTAATTGAGGAGCATTCCCCGCAATAATTAGTCGGGGAGCGCTCCCCACGCGTAAGTGTCACGCGCGGAGCGTTCCTGAGACTTTTCCGAGACGCTCCGCACACGACACTTGGCGCGCGCACGGCTTTTCCCGCGATTTCCGGTTTCCGGTTCCTTTTTATGGTTTTTCCTTTTTTCACTTTAGTCCTTATACTTTTAATGTTTTATAATACCTTTTAATCTGTTTTGAGATCTGTTTCTCTCTGGTGTAGGCGAATTGTCGTCGCACACTGTTCTTTCTTTGCTGTCGTCTCCGCCTCGTCGCGGCCGCCGCTCTTGTCGCGTGGTTACGGCGGCCGCTGTCCCGACCGCCGCGCTTGTTGCCTACTCTTACGGCGGTTCTTCTTTAGCGTCAACCGCGCTTCCCCGTTCGCGATATCGTCGTTCCCTACTGATTGCATTCGTGGGTTCCCTGTTTCCCTTTCACGTTTCTCTTTTTGTTCTCATTATATTCCGGGATATGGAGATTTATGGGGTAGTTACGGGTGGGGACTACCAACACTACCAGATGTCAAGTTTCAACTGGGTTTTGTGGGATTAGTTCTTGATAACCATTGTGTTCCTTGCAGTTATGGCTTGTCCTTTTTCCCATATGCCTGGTGGTCCGTGTTCTTCTGTTGATTCTTCTGTAGATGGGTTCAATGTGGTCCTGGATCGGCGTTGTTGGAGGCGTGTTGTAAGAATATCATTTTATAATTGTTCAATTTTTGGCACACACGCTTATTTCTTTTGGTGCTGCCCATGTTGTTTAGATTTGATTATAATCCTTGTTTTGATTTATTGTGCAGTATGTTCCGTGCAGTGTTAGAGCTCATCTTGCTCGTTACATCGAGGAGTGTAGGGCTTTAGCCATAAGGAGGGGTGACGAAGATACTGATCTTGCTCTTCAGTGCAATGAGGGTTATGTGTATGGTGTTCTGTTTAGTCATGGTCGGGTGAGGAGCAAATTCCATGGTCATTCCTGGGAACGATTGGTCAGTGATTATGGTGTTCGTCCTCGTGATATAATGACCATTAGGCTTGAACATTATGGAACTTGGATTGGTATTGATTTTTATCGTGTTGGTCGTGGAGATGCGTTGTCTCCTTTACCGTCTGTTGGTAAGGTTTCTTTTTAAGAAAGTTTTTAGCTTGTTTTATTGTACATTTTGATTTTTCTGTTCCCTTGAGCCAGTGTAATTATATTTTGTAGCTCTTCATGGTTTGAGCGACTCCGAGAAGGAACTTGTTGGGAGTTGTTATTACACGTGTGGTGTTTTTCTTAATTATCGGCAGATGTATTTCATGAGGTGTCAACTATTTGATGATGAGTACATACCCTGTTGTCCTTTTGTTCACAGGATTGATTCCATGAATGTTAATGGTCATCATATGGTCAGATTTTTTTCCACAGTTTTTTCTTTGTTTTTGTTTATTTATTTATTTTTATTACCTCTTCTATTTATAGTTTTGAATTTTTGTTCTATTTCTGATAGCTTGATGTTTTTTGTCAGGTCATTCCTGGTATTGTTGTGAGGAGTTTGAAGGAGTTTGTGACTTTTCCTAGGACTGGCGTTTTAACTCTTGAAGTTACTCTGGAATCTGGTGATGATGATATATATGTGAGCACTCCTTGCTCCTACTTCATTGGCTTGGGTAATAGAATGGTGTTCAAACAGGAAGGTTTCAATGATTTTCTGTAGGCATCGTCTATTGAAGTAAACAGCTTGGTGCTGATAACTTTCAAAGAGCGTGTTGGGAGGCTTATTGTTATCTTCAATCTTCTGCCACAGGGATGTTAGTTATAGCCTTTGAACATAATGGATTTTGTTTAAAAATCTATGCTACGGTTTAATGTTATTTAGATATATGAAACGACATGAACCTAACTGTTCATTGCTGTTGTTCGTTTGTAGAAGAGGCATGGCTGTGCATCTCTTTTAAAGATGTTTTTTTGGACGGATGTTATTTTATTGTGATCATAGTTATAAATACAGTAGAGGCACATGTGTTGTTTACTCTGAGGCATGGCTGTGCATCTCTTTTATGTGAGAGGCACCTGGATTGAGCAAACGGAGGCACGGAATTGAAGTCAGTACAGACACGGTTGTGTGGAGGCACGGGTATACTGAGAGGAGCGCGTGTGCAGCACCAAAGTTGCATGGGCGATCACGCGCGCGGAGCACGTAGAGTTACTGTGGGTTTCATGTGAGGCACGTCGATCGAGCAAACGGAGGCACCGAAGTGAAGTCAGTACAAGCACGGTTGTGTGGATGCACAGTTTTGAACCCTCTTGCTGCTGTCAAGTGTCTAGAGGCACGAATGTATGGCAGCAGAGGCATCGGTCCGAATATTTGGTTAGAGAGGCTCGGTTGTGGATGCACAGGTGTGAAGTCTCTAGGGTCACGGGTGCGTGGCACCAGAGGCATGGGTTGAGTTGACACTTAGAGAGCCACGGTTGTACATAGGTCAGTCGCACACGGTAGTGTAGTTTTGTGGCATCGTGGAGAACTGTGTATGGAGAGGAACCTGTGTGTAATATCAAGGATGTTGTGAATGGACAGAGCGGTGTTTGATGTGAAATAGTTGTGTTGTGTGATTTTAATTTTTTTTCAATGTGGTCAAAGTAACAAAGTTCTTGTTCCTCCGTGTACCGAATGTTCTTCTGCAATATTTATGAATTGTTCATGCCAATGTTGAATAAGCATTCTACTGAAAGTTTACAACAATACCATCACATATTCTTGTAAATGCACGATGCATCTTGTAAAGGTTGAGTATGAAAATTATAATACAATATCGTGTGACATATTGCTACCTCTTGAGCTTGCGTTGGATTTCCCCGAAGAGGAGAGGATAATGCAGCAGAGTAGCATAAGTATTTCCCTCAGTTTTTGAGAACCAAGGTATCAATCCAGTAGGAGGCCACGCGCAAGTCCCTCGTACCTCAACGCAACCAACGCGATTAGGGGTTGTCAATCCCTTCACGGTCACTTACGAGAGTGAGATCTGATAGATAATATTTTTGGTATTTTTGATATAAAGATGCAAAGTAAAAATAAAAAGGTAAAGTAAAAGCAAAGCAATAATAAAGTGATGGAAGATTGATATGATGAGAATAGACCCGGGGGCCATAGGTTTCACTAGTGGCTTCTCTCAAGAGCATAAGTATTCTACGGTGGGTGAACAAATTACTGTTGAGCAATTGACAGAATTGAGCATAGTTATGAGAATATCTAGGTATGATCATGTATATAGGCATCACGTCCGAGACAAGTAGACCGACTCCTGCCTGCATCTACTACTATTACTCCACTCATCGACCACTATCCAACATGCATCTAGAGTATTAAGTTCAAGAAAACAGAGTAACGCCTTAAGCAAGATGACATGATGTAGAGGGATAGATTCATGCAATATGATAAAAACCCCATCTTGTTATCCTCGATGGCAACAATACAATACGTGCCTTGCTGCCCCTTCTGTCTGGGAAAGGACACCGCAAGATTGAACCCAAAGTTAAGCACTTCTCCCATTGCAAGAAAAACCAATCTAGCTGGCCAAACTAAACTGACAATTCGAAGAGACTTGCAAAGATAACCAATCATACATAAAAGAATTCAGAGAAGATTCAAATATTGCTCATAGATAATCTTGATCATAAACCCACAATTCATCGGTCTCAACAAACACACCGCAAAAAGAAGATTACATCGAATAGATCTCCACGAGAGAGGGGGAGAACATTGTATTGAGATCCGAAAAGAGAGAAGAAGCCATCTAGCTACTAGCTATGGACTCGAAGGTCTGAAGTAAACTACTCACACTTCATCGGAGAGGCTATGGTGTTGATGTAGAAGCCCTCCGTGGTGGATTCTGTTGGGGAACGTAGTAATTTCAAAAAAAATTCTACGCACGCAAGATCATGGTGATGCATAGCAACGAGAGGGGAGAGTGTGTCCATGTACCCTCGTAGACCGAAAGCGGAAGCGTTAGCACAACGCGGTTGATGTAGTCGTACGTCTTTACGATCCGACCGATCAAGTACCGAACGTACGGCACCTCCGAGTTCAGCACACATTCAGCTCGATGACGTCCCTCGAACTCCGATCCAGCCGAGTGTTGAGGGAGAGTTTTGTCAGCACGACGGCGTGGTGACAATGATGATGTTCTACCGACGCAGGGCTTCGCCTAAGCACTGCTATGATATTACCGAGGTGTAATATGGTGGAGGGGGCACCGCACACGGCTAAGAGATCAATGATCAATTGTTGTCTCTATGGGGTGCCCCCTGCCGCCGTATATAAAGGAGCAAGGGGGAGGCCGCCGGCCAAGGAGGAGAGGCGCGCCTAGGAGGAGTCCTACTCGTACCGGGAGTAGGACTCCCCCCTTTTCCATGTTGGACTAGGAGAGAGGGGGAAGAGGTGGAGGGGAGGAAGGAAGGGGGGCGCCGCCCCCTCTCCTTGTCCTATTCGGACTGGGGAGGGGGGGAAGGGGCGTGCGGCCCTGCCCTGGCCTCCTCTCCTCTCTTCCACCTAGGCCCACTAAGGCCCATTAAGTTACCGGGGGGTTCCGGTAACCTCCCGGTACTCCGGAAAAATCCCGATTTCACCCGGAACACTTCCGATGTCCAAACATAGGCTTCCAATATATCAATCTTTATGTCTCGACCATTTCGAGACTCCTCGTCATGTCCGTGATCACATCCGGGACTCCGAACAACCTTCGGTACATCAAAACATATAAACTCATAATATAACTGTCATCGTAACGTTAAGCGTGCGGACCCTACGGGTTCGAGAACTATGTAGACATGACCGAGACACCACTCCGGTCAATAACCAATAGCGGAACCTGGATGCTCATATTGGTTCCCACATATTCTACGAAGATCTTTATCGGTCAAACCGCATAACAACATACATTGTTCCCTTTGTCATCGGTATGTTACTTGCCCGAGATTCGATCGTCGGTATCTCAATACCTAGTTCAATCTTGTTACCGGCAAGTCTCTTTACTCGTTCCGTAATACATCATCCCGCAACTAGCTCATTAGTTGCAATGCTTGCAAGGCTTATAGTGATGTGCATTACCGAGTGGGCCCAGAGATACCTCTCCGACAATCGGAGTGACAAATCCCAATCTCGAAATACGCCAACCCAACAAGTACCTTCGGAGACACCTGTAGAGCACCTTTATAATCACCCAGTTACGTTGTGATGTTTGGTAGCACACAAAGTGTTCCTCCGGTAAACGGGAGTTGCATGATCTCATAGTCATAGGAACATGTATAAGTCATGAACAAAGCAATAGCAACATACTAAACGAGCGAGTGCTAAGCTAACGGAATGGGTCAAGTCAATCACATCATTCTCCTAATGATGTGATCCCGTTAATCAAATGACAACTCATGTCTATGGCTAGGAAACATAACCATCTTTGATCAACGAGCTAGTCAAGTAGAGGCATACTAGTGACACTCTGTTTGTCTATGTATTCACACATGTATCAAGTTTCCGGTTAATACAATTCTAGCATGAATAATAAACATTTATCATGATATAAGGAAATAAATAATAACTTTATTATTGCCTCTAGGGCATATTTCCTTCAGTCTCCCACTTGCACTAGAGTCAATAATCTAGTTCACATCGCCATGTGATTTAACATCAATAGTTCACATCACCATGTGATTAACACCCATAGTTCACATCGTCATGTGACCAACACCCAAAGGGTTTACTAGAGTCAGTAATCTAGTTCACATCGCTTTGTGATTAACACCCAAAGAGTACTACGGTGTGATCATGTTTTGCTTGTGAGATAATTTTAGTCAACGGGTCTGTCACATTCAGATCCGTAAGTATTTTGCAAATTTCTATGTCTACAATGCTCTGCACGGAGCTACTCTAGCTAATTGCTCCCACTTTCAATATGTATCTAGACCGAGACTAAGAGTCATCTAGATTAGTGTCAAAACTTGCATCGACGTAACCCTTTATGACGAACCTTTTATCACTTCCATAATCGAGAAACATATCCTTAGTCCTTTTCAAGTATTTCAGGATGTTCTTGACCGCTGTCCAGTGATCCACTCCTGGATTACTTTGGTACCTCCCTGCTAAACTTATAGCAAGGCACACATCAGGTCTGGTACACAGCATTGCATACATGATAGAGCCTATGGCTGAAGCATAGGAACATCTTTCATCTTCTCTCTATCTTCTGCAGTGGTCGGGCATTGAGTCTTACTCAATCTCACACCTTGTAGTACAGGCAAGAACCCTTTCTTTGCTTGATCCATTTTGAACTACTTCAAAATCTTGTTAAGGTATGTACTCATTGAAAAAACTTTATCAAGCGTCTTGATCTATCTCTATAGATCTTGATGCTCAATATGTAAGCAGCTTCACCGAGGTCTTTCAAACACTCCTTTATGCTTTGCAGAATAATTCTACATTATTTCCGATCAACAATATGTCATTCACATATACTTATCAGAAATGTTGTAGTGCTCCCACTCACTTTCTTGTAAATACAGGCTTCTCCAAAAGTCTGTATAAAACCAAATGCTTTGATCACACTATCAAAGCGTTTATTCCAACTCCGAGAGGCTTGCACCAGTCCATAAATGGATCGCTGGAGCTTGCACACTTTGTTAGCTCCCTTTGGATCGACAAAACCTTCCGGTTGCATCATATACAACTCTTCTTCCAGAAATCCATTCAGGAATGCAGTTTTGACATCCATTTGCCAAATTTCATAATCATAAAACGCGGCAATTGTAACATGATTCGGACAGACTTAAGCCGCTACGGGTGAGAAGGTCTCATCGTAGTCAATCCCTTGAACTTGTCAAAAACCTTTCGCAACAAGTCGAGCTTTATAGACAGTAATATTACCGTCAGCGTCAGTCTTCTTCTTGAAGATCCATTTATTTTCAATGGCTTGCCGATCATCGGGCAAGTCAACCAAAGTCCATACTTTGTTCTCATACATGGATCCCATCTCGGATTTCATGGCCTCAAGCCATTTTGCGGAATCTGGGCTCACCATCGCTTCTTCATAGTTCGTAGGTTCGTCATGGTCTAGTAACATAACCTCCAGAACAGGATTACCGTACCACTCTGGTGCGGATCTTACTCTGGTTGACCTACGAGGTTCAGTAATAACTTGATCTGAAGTTTCATGATCATCATCATTAACTTCCTCACTAATTGGTATAGGCGTCATAGAAACTGGTTTCTGGGATGAACTACTTTCCAATAAGGGAGCAGGTACAATTACCTCATCAAGTTCTACTTTCCTCCCACTCACTTCTTTCGAGAGAAACTCCTTCTCTAGAAAGGATCCATTCTTAGCAACGAATGTCTTGCCTTCGGATCTGTGATAGAAGGTGTACCCAACTGTCTCCTTTGGGTATCCTATGAAGACACATTTCTCCGATTTGGGTTTGAGCTTATCAGGATGAAACTTTTTCACATAAGCATCGCAACCCCAAACTTTAAGAAACGACAACTTTGGTTTCTTGCCAAACCACAGTTCATAAGATGTCATCTCAACGGATTTAGATGGTAACCTATTTAACGTGAATGCAGTTGTCTCTAATGCATAACCCCAAAACGATAGTGGTAGATCGGTAAGAGACATCATATATCGCACCATATTTAATAAAGTACGGTTACGATGTTCGGACACACCATTACACTGTGGTGTTCCAGGTGGCGTGAGTAGTGAAACTATTTCACATTGTTTTAACTGAAGGCCAAACTCGTAACTCAAATACTCTTCTCCACGATCAGATCGTAGAAACTTTATTTTCTTGTTACGATGATTTTCCACTTCACTCTGAAATTATATGAACTTTTCAAATGTTTCAGACTTCTGTTTCATTAAGTAGATATACCCATATCTGCTCAAATCATCTGTGAAGGTCAGAAAATAATGATACCTGCTACGAGCCTCAATATTCATCGGACCACATACATCTGTATGTATGATTTCCAACAAATCTGTTGCTCTCTCCATAGTTCCGGAGAACGGCGTTTTAGTCATCTTGCCCATGAGGCACGGTTCGCAAGCATCAAGTGATTCATAATCAAGTGATTCCAAAATCCCATCAGTATGGAGTTTCTGCATGCGCTTTACACCAATATGACCTAAACGGCAGTGCCACAAATAAGTTGGACTATCATTATTAACTTTGCATCTTTTGGCTTCATTATTATGAATATGTGTATCACTACGATCGAGATCCAACAAACCATTTTATTGGGTGTATGACCATAGAAGGTTTTATTCATGTAAACAGAACAACAATTATTCTCTAATTTAAATGAATAACCGTATTGCAACAAACATGATCAAATCATATTCATGCTCAACGCAAACACCAAATAACACTTATTTAGTTTCAACACTAATCCCGAAAGTATAGGGAGTGTGCGATGATGATCATATCAATCTTGGAACTACTTCCAACACACATCGTCACCTCGCCTTTTACTAGTCTCTGTTTATTCTGCAACTCATGTTTCGAGTTACTACTCTTAGCAACTGAACCAGTATCAAATGCCGAGGGGTTGCTATAAACACTAGTAAAGTACACATCAATAACATGTATATCCAATATACCTTTGTTCACTTTGCCATCCTTCTTATCCACCAAATACTTGGGGTAGTTCCGCTTCTAGTGACCAGTCCCTTTGCAGTAGAAACACTTAGTCTCAGGCTTAGGACCAGACTTAGGTTTCTTCACTTGAGCAGCAACTTGCTTGCCGTTCTTCTTGAAGTTCCCCTTCTTCCCTTTGCCCTTTTCTTGAAACTAGTGGTCTCGTCAGCCATCAACACTTGATGTTTTTCTTGATTTCTACCTTCGTCGATTTCAGCATCACGAAGAGCTCGGGAATTACTTTCGTCATCCCTTACATACTATAGTTCATCACGAAGTTCTACTAACTTGGTGATGGTAACTAGAGAATTCTGTCAATCACTATTTTATCTGGAAGATTAACTCCCACTTGATTCAAGCGATTGTAGTACCCAGACAATCTGAGCACATGCTCACTGCTTGAGCTATTCTCCTCCATCTTTTAGCTATAGAACTTGTTGGAGACTTCATATCTCTCAACTCGGGTATTTGCATGAAATATTAACTTCAACTCCTGGAACATCTCATATGGTCCATGATGTTCAAAATGTCTTTGAAGTCCCGATTCTAAGCCGTTAAGCATGGTGCACTAAACTATCAAGTAGTCATCATATTGAGCTAGCCAAACGTTCATAACGTCTGCATCTGCTCCTGCAATAGGTCTGTCACCTAGCGTTGCATCAAGGACATAATTCTTCTGTGCAGCAATGAGGATAATCCTCAGATCACGGATCCAATCCGCATCTTTGCTACTAACATCTTTCAACATAATTTTTCTCTAGGAACATATCAAAAATAAACACAGGGAAGCAACAACGCGAGCTATTGATCTACAACATAATCTGAAAAATACTATCGGGACTAAGTTCATGATAAATTTAAGTTCAATTAATCATATTACTTAAGAACTCCAACTTAGATAGACATCCCTCTAATCATCTAAGTGATTACATGATCCAAATAAACTAAACCATGTCCGATCATCACGTGAGATGGAGTAGTTTCAATGGTGAACATCACTATGTTGATCATATCTACTATATGATTCACGCTCGACCTTTCGGTCTCCGTGTTCCGAGGCCATATCTGCATATGCTAGGCTCGTCAAGTTTAACCTGAGTGTTCCGCGTGTGCAACTGTTTTGCACCCGTTGTATTTGAATGTAGAGCCTATCACACCCGATCATCACGTGGTGTCTCAGCACGAAGAACTTTCGCAACGGTGCATACTCAGGGAGAACACTTTTATCTTGAAATTTTAGTGAGAGATCATCTTATAATGCTACCGTCAATCAAAGCAAGATAAGATGCATAAAAGATAAACATCACATGCAATCAATATAAGTGATATGATATGGCCATCATCATCTTGTGCTTGTGATCTCCATCTCCGAAGCACCGTCATGATCACCACCGTCACCGGCGCGACACCTTGATCTCCATCGTAGCATCGTTGTCGTCTCACCAACTATTGCTTTTACGACTATCGCTACCGCTTAGTGATAAAGTAAAACAATTACATGGCGATTGCATTGCATACAATAAAGCGACAACCATATGGCTCCTGCCAGTTGCCGATAACTCGGTTACAATACAAGATCATCTCATACAATAAAATATAGCATCACGGCTTGACCATATCACATCACAACATGCCCTGCAAAAACAAGTTAGACGTCCTCTACTTTGTTGTTGCAAGTTTTACGTGGCTGCTACGGGCTTAGCAAGAACCGTTCTTACCTACGCATCAAAACCACAACGATAGTTTGTCAAGTTGGTGCTGTTTTAACCTTCGCAAGGACCGGGCGTAGCCACACTCGGTTCAACTAAAGTGAGAGACACAGACACCCGCCAATCACCTTTAAGCAACGAGTGCTCGCAACGGTGAAACCAGTCTCGCATAAGCGTACACGTAATGTCGGTCCGGGCCGCTTCATCTCACAATACCGCTGAACCAAAGTATGACATGCTGGTAAGCAGTATGACTTATATCGCCCACAACTCACTTGTGTTCTACTCATGCATATAACATCAACGCATAAAACCAGGCTCGGATGCCACTGTTGGGGAACGTAGTAATTTCAAAAAAAATTCTACGCACACGCAAGATCATGGCGATGCATAGCAATGAGAGGGGAGAGTGTGTCCACGTACCCTCGTAGACCGAAAGCGGAAGCGTTAGCACAACGCGGTTGATGTAGTCATACGTCTTTACGATCCGACCGATCAAGTACCGAACGTACGGCACCTCCGAGTTCAGCACACGTTCAGCTCGATGACGTCCCTCGAACTCCGATCCAGCCGAGTGTTGAGGGAGAGTTTCGTCAGCACGACGGCGTGGTGACAATGATGATGTTCTACCGACGCACGGCTTCGCCTAAGCACCGCTACGATATTATTGAGGTGTAATATGGTGGAGGGGGGCACCGCACACGGCTAAGAGATCAATGATCGATTGTTGTCTCTATGGGGTGCCCCCTGCCCCCGTATATAAAGGAGCAAGGGGGAGGCCGCCGGCCAAGGAGGAGAGGCGCGCCTAGGAGGAGTCCTACTCCTACCGGGAGTAGGACTCCAACCCCTTTTCCATGTTGGACTAGGAGAGAGGGGGAAGAGGTGGAGGGGAGGAAGGAAGGGGGGGGGGGCGCCGCCCCCTCTCCTTGTCCTATTCGGACTGGGGGGGGGGGGAGGGGCGCGCGGCCCTGCCCTGGCCTCCTCTCCTCTCTTCCACCTAGGCCCACTAAGGCCCATTAAGTTACCGGGGGGTTTCGGTAACCTCCCGGTACTCCAGAAAAATCCCGATTTCACCCGGAACACTTCCGATGTCCAAACATAGGCTTCCAATATATCAATCTTTATGTCTTGACCATTTCGAGACTCCTCGTCATGTCCGTGATCACATCCGGGACTCCGAACAACCTTCGGTACATCAAAACATATAAACTCATAATATAACTGTCATTGTAACATTAAGCGTGCGGACCCTACGGGTTCGAGAACTATGTAGACATGACCGAGACACCTCTCCTGTCAATAACCAATAGCGGAACCTGGATGCTCATATTGGTTCCCACATATTCTACGAAGATCTTTATCGGTCAAACCGCATAACAACATACGTTGTTCCCTTTGTCATCGGTATGTTACTTGCCCGAGATTCGATCGTCGGTATCTCAATACCTAGTTCAATCTTGTTACCGGCAAGTCTCTTTACTCGTTCCGTAATACATCATCCCGCAACTAGCTCATTAGTTGCAATGCTTGCAAGGCTTATAGTGATGTGCATTACCGAGTGGGCCCAGAGATACCTCTCCGACAATCGGAGTGACAAATCCCAATCTCGAAATACGCCAACCCAACAAGTACCTTCGGAGACACCTGTAGAGCACCTTTATAATCACCCAGTTACGTTGTGATGTTTGGTAGCACACAAAGTGTTCCTCCGGTAAACGGGAGTTGCATAATCTCATAGTCATAGGAACATGTGTAAGTCATGAAGAAAGCAATAGCAATATACTAAACGATCGAGTGCTAAGCTAACGGAATGGGTCAAGTCAATCACATCTTTCTCCTAATGATGTGATCCCGTTAATCAAATGACAACTCATGTCTATGGCTAGGAAACATAACCATCTTTGATCAACGAGCTAGTCAAGTAGAGGCATACTAGTGACACTCTGTTTGTCTATGTATTCACACATGTATCAAATTTCCGGTTAATACAATTCTAGCATGAATAATAAACATTTATCATGATATAAGGAAATAAATAATAACTTTATTATTGCCTCTAGGGCATATTTCCTTCAAATTCCCCTTCCGGTGGAGCTCCAGAACAGGCCCCAAGATGGGATCTCGTGGATACAGAAAGTTGCGGCGGTGGAATTAGGTTTTTGGCTCAGTATCAGATCGTTTGGGGGTACGTAGGTATATATAGGACGAAGGAGTACGTCGGTGGAGCTCCTAGGGGCCCACGAGGCAGGGGGCGCGCCCTGGGGGGGTGGGGGGGCGCCCTCCATGTTGGAAATATGCCCTAGAGGCAATAATAAATGGTTATTATTATATTTCTTTGTTCATGATAATTGTCTATTGTTCATGCTATAATTGTATTGTCCGGAAATCGTAATACATGTGTGAATACATAGACCACAACGTGTCCCTAGTAAGCCTCTAGTTGACTAGCTCGTTGATTAACAGATAGTCATGGTTTCCTGACTATGGACATTGGATGTCGTTGATAACGGGATCACATCATTAGGAGAATGATGTGATGGAAAAAGACCCAATCCTAAGCATAGCATAAAAGTTCGTGTAGTTTTGTTTGCCAGAGCTTTTCCAATGTCAAAGTATCTTTTCCTTAGACCATGAGATCGTGCAACTCCCGGATACCGTAGGAGTGCTTTGGGTGTGCCAAACGTCACAACGTAACTGGGTGACTATAAAGGTGCACTACGGGTATCTCCGAAAGTGTCTGTTGGGTTGGCACGGATCGAGACTGGGATTTGTCACTCCGTGTGACGGAGAGGTATCTCTGGGCCCACTCAGTGATGCATCATCATAATGAGCTCTATGTGACTAAGGCGTTAGTCACGGGATCATGCATTGCGGTACGAGTAAAGAGACTTGCCGGTAACGAGATTGAACAAGGTATTGGGATACCGACGATCGAATCTCGGGCAAGTAACATACCGATTGACAAAGGGAATTGTATACGGGATTGATTGAATCCTCGACATCGTGGTTCATCCGATGAGATCATCGTGGAACATGTGGGAGCCAGCATGGGTATCCATATCCCGCTGTTGGTTATTGACCGGAGAGGCGTCTCGGTCATGTCTGCATGTCTCCCGAACCCGTAGGGTCTGCACACTTAAGGTTCGGTGACGCTAGGGTTGTAGAGATATGTGTATGCGGAAACCCGAAAGTTGTTCGGAGTCCCGGATGAGATCCCGGACGTCACGAGGAGTTCCGGAATGGTCCGGAGGTGAAGAATTATATATAGGAAGTCAAGTTTCGGCCACCGGGAAAGTTTCGGGGGTTACCGGTATTGTACCGGGACCACCGGAAGGGTCCCGGGGGTCCACCGGGTGGGGCCACCTATCCCGGAGGGCCCCATGGGCTGAAGTGGGAGGGTAACCAGCCCCTAGTGGGCTGGGGCGCCCCCCATGGGCCCCCCCTGCGCCTAGGGTTGGAAACCCTAGGGTGGGGGGGGGGCGCCCCACTTGCCTTGGGGGGCAAGTTCCCCCCCTTGGCCGCCGCCCCTTGCCCTAGATGGGTTGTGGCCGGCGCCCTCCCTCCCAGGGGGGCTATATAAAGGGGGGGGAGGGAGGGCAGGAAAAACACAGCCTTGGGCGCCTCCCTCCTCCCCTGCAACACCTCTCCCTCTCGCAGAAGCTCAGCGAAGCCCTGCCGAGACCCGCTACATCCACCACCACGCCGTCGTGCTGCTGGATCTCCATCAACCTCTCCTTCCCCCTTGCTGGATCAAGAAGGAGGAGACATCGCTGTATCGTACGTGTGTTGAACGCGGAGGTGCCGTCCGTTCGGCACTCGGTCATCGGTGATTTGGATCACGGCGAGTACGACTCCGTCATCCACGTTCATTGGAACGCTTCCGCTCGCGATCTACAAGGGTATGTAGATGCACTCCTTTCCCCTCGTTGCTAGTGTAGGAAAATTTTAAAATTATGCTACGATTTCCAACAGTGGCATCATGAGCCAGGCCTATGCGTAGTTACTATGCACGAGTAGAACACAAAGCAGTTGTGGGCGTTGATGTTGCCAATTCTTCTTGCCGCTACTAGTCGTTTCTTGTTTCGCCGGCATTGTAGGATGAAGCGGCCCGGACCGACCTTACACGTACGCTTACGTGAGACAGGTTCCACCGACTGACATGCACTAGTTGCATAAGGTGGCTAGCGGGTGTCTGTCTCTCCTACTTTAGTCGGAACGGATTCGATGAAAAGGTTCCTTATGAAGGGTAAATAGAAATTGGCAAATCACGTTGTGGTCATACGTAGGTAAGAAAACGTTCTTGCTAGAAACCTACAAACCACGTAAAAACTTGCAACAACAATTAGAGGACGTCTAACTTGTTTTTGCAGCAAGTGCTATGTGATGTGATATGGCCAGAAGATGTGATGAATGATATATGTGATGTATGAGATTGATCATATTCTTGTAATAGGAATCACGACTTGCATGTCGATGAGTATGACAACCGGCAGGAGCCATAGGAGTTGTCTTTTTTATTTTGTATGACCTGCGTGTCATTGAATAAACGCCATGTAATTTACTTTACTTTGTTGCTAAACGCGTTAGCCATAGAAGTAGAAGTAATCGTTGGCGTGACGACTTCATGAAGACACAATGATGGAGATCATGATGATGGAGATCATGGTGTCATGCCGGTGACGAAGATGATCATGGTGCCCTGAAGATGGAGATCAAAGGAGCAAAATGATATTGGCCATATCATGTCACTATTTGATTGCATGTGATGTTTATCATGTTTTTGCATCTTATTTGCTTAGAACGACGGTAGTAAGTAAGATGATCCCTTATGATAATTTCAAGAAAGTGTTCACCCTAACTGTGCACCGTTGCGAAGGTTCGTTGTTTTGAAGCACCACGTGATGATCGGGTGTGATAGATTCTAACGTTCGAATACAACGGGTGTTGACGAGCCTAGCATGTACAGACATGGCCTCGGAACACACGCAATACACTTAGGTTGACTTGACGAGCCTAGCATGTACAGACATGGCCTCGGAACACGGAGGACCGAAAGGTCGAGCATGAGTCGTATAGAAGATACGATCAACATGGAGATGTTCACCGATCTTGACTAGTCCGTCTCACGTGATGATCGGACACGGCCTAGTTAACTCGGATCATGTTTCACTTAGATGACTAGAGGGATGTCTATCTGAGTGGGAGTTCATTAAATAATTTGATTAGATGAACTTAATTATCATGAACTTAGTCTAAAATCTTTACACTATGTCTTGTAGATCAAATGGCCAACGTTGTCCTCAATTTCAACGCGTTCCTAGAGAAAACCAAGCTGAAAGATGATGGCAGCAACTATACGGACTGGGTCCGAAACCTGAGGATCATCCTCATAGTAGCCAAGAAAGATTATGTCTTAGAAGCACCGCTAGGTGAAGCACCAATCCCAGAAACCAAGACGTTATGAACGCTTGGCAGCAGCGTGCTGATGATTACTCCCTCGTTCAGTGCGGCATGCTTTACAGCTAGAACCGGGTCTCCAAAAGCGTTTTGAGAAACATGGAGCATATGAGATGTTCGAGGAGCTGAAACTAGTTTTCCAAGCTCATGCCCGGGTCGAGAGATATGAAGTCTCCGACAAGTTCTTCAGCTGTAAAATGGAGGAGAATAGTTCTGTTAGTGAGCACATACTCAGAATGTCTGGGTTGCACAACCGCTTGACTCAGCTGGGAGTTAATCTCCCGGATGACGCGGTCATTGACAGAATCCTCCAGTCGCTTCCACCAAGCTACAAGAGCTTTGTGATGAACTTCAATATGCAGGGGATGGAAAAGACCATTCCTGAGGTATATTCAATGCTGAAATCAGCGGAGGTGGAAATCAGAAAAGAACATCAAGTGTTGATGGTGAATAAAACCACTAAGTTCAAGAAGGGCAAGGGTAAGAAGAACTTCAAGAAGGACGGCAAGGGAGTTGCCGCGCCCGGTAAGCCAGTTACTGGGAAGAAGTCGAAGAATGGACCCAAGCCCGAGACTGAGTGCTTTTATTGCAAGGGAAGTGGTCACTGGAAGCGGAACTGCCCCAAATACTTAGCGGACAAGAAGGCCGGCAACACCAAAGGTATATGTGATATACATGTAATTGATGTGTACCTTACCAGTACTCGTAGTAGCTCCTGGGTATTTGATACCGGTGCGGTTGCTCATATTTGTAACTCAAAACAGGAACTACGGAATAAACGGAGACTGGCGAAGGACGAGGTGACGATGCGCGTCGGGAATGGTTCCAAGGTCGATGTGATCGCCGTCGGCACGCTACCTCTGCATCTACCTACGGGATTAGTTTTAAACCTCAATAATTGTTATTTAGTGCCAGCTTTGAGCATGAACATTGTATCTAGATCTCGTTTAATTCGAGATGGCTACTCATTTAAATCCGAGAATAATGGTTGTTCTATTTATTTGAGAGATATGTTTTATGGTCATGCCCCGCTGGTCAATGGTTTATTTTTGATGAATCTCGAACGTGATGTTACACATGTTCATAGTGTGAATACCAAAAGATGTAAAGTTGATAACGATAGTTCCACATACTTGTGGCACTGCCGCCTTGGTCACATTGGTGTCAAGCGCATGAAGAAGCTCCATGCAGATGGACTTTTGGAGTCTCTTGATTACGAATCATTTGACACGTGCGAACCATGCCTCATGGGTAAGATGACCAAGACTCCGTTCTCCGGAACAATGGAGCGAGCAACCAAATTATTGGAAATCATACATACCGATGTGTGCGGTCCAATGAGTGTTGAGGCTCGCGGAGGATATCGTTATGTTCTCACTCTCACTGATGACTTAAGTAGATATGGGTATGTCTACCTAATGAAACACAAGTCTGAAACCTTTGAAAAGTTCAAGGAATTTCAGAGTGAGGTTGAGAATCAACGTGACAGGAGAATAAAATTCTTACGATCAGATCGTGGTGGAGAATATTTAAGTCACGAATTTGGTGCACACTTAAGGAAATGTGGAATAGTTTCACAACTCACGCCGCCTGGAACACCTCAAAGAAACGGTGTGTCCGAACGTCGTAATCGCACTCTATTGGATATGGTGCGATCTATGATGTCTCTTACCGATTTACCGCTCTCATTTTGGGGTTATGCTTTAGAGACTGCCGCATTCACTTTAAATAGGGCTCCGTCGAAATCCGTTGAGACGACACCGTATGAATTATGGTTTGGGAAGAAACCTAAGCTGTCGTTTCTAAAAGTTTGGGGATGCGATGCTTATGTCAAGAAACTTCAACCTGAAAAGCTCGAACCCAAGTCGGAAAAATGCGTCTTCATAGGATACCCTAAGGAAACTATTGGGTATACCTTCTACCTCAGATCCGAAGGCAAGATCTTCGTTGCCAAGAACGGGTCCTTTCTGGAGAAGGAGTTTCTCTCGAAAGAATTGAGTGGGAGGAAAGTGGAACTTGATGAGGTGATAGTCACCCCTTCCGAACCGGAAAGTAGCGCAGCGCGGGAAAATGTTCCTGTGGTGCCTACACCTACTGGGGAGGAAGTTAATGATGATGATCATGAAGCTTCATATCAAGTTACTACTGAACTTCATAGTTCCACAAGGACATGTTCCGCACCAGAGTGGTACGGCAACCTTGTCCTGGAAATCATGTTGTTAGACAACGGTGAACCTTCAAACTATGAAGAAGCGATGGCGGGCCCGGATTCCGACAAATGGCTAGAAGCCATGAAATCCGAGATAGGATCCATGTATGAAAACGAAGTATGGACTTTGACTGACTTGCCCGATGATCGGCGAGCCATAGAAAACAAATGGATCTTTAAGAAGAAGACGGACGCAGATGGTAATGTGACCATCTACAAAGCTCGACTTGTCGCTAAGGGTTATCGACAAGTTCAAGGGGTTGACTACGATGAGACTTTCTCACCCGTAGCGAAGCTAAAATCCGTCCGAATCATGTTAGCAATTGCCGCATACTATGATTATGAGATATGGCAGATGGACGTCAAAACGGCATTCCTTAACGGCTTCCTTAAGGAAGAGTTGTATATGATGCAGCCGGAAGGTTTTGTCAATCCTAAGAATGCTAACAAAGTATGCAAGCTCCAGCGCTCAATCTATGGGCTGGTGCAAGCATCTCGGAGTTGGAACATTCGCTTTGATGAGATGATCAAAGTGTTTGGGTTTACACAGACTTATGGAGAAGCCTGTGTTTACAAGAAAGTGAGTGGGAGCTTTGTAGCATTTCTCATATTATATGTGGATGACATATTATTGATGGGAAATGATATAGAATTCTTGGAAAGTATAAAGGCCTATTTGAATAAGTGTTTTTCAATGAAGGACCTTGGAGAAGCTGCTTATATATTAGGCATCAAGATCTATAGAGATAGATCAAGACGCCTCATTGGTCTTTCACAGAGTACGTACCTTGACAAGATATTGAAGAAGTTCAATATGGATCAGTCCAAGAAGGGGTTCTTGCCTGTATTGCAAGGTGTGCAATTGAGCACGGCTCAATGCCCGACCACGGCAGAAGATATAGAAAAGATGAGTGTCATCCCCTATGCCTCGGCCATAGGGTCTATTATGTATGCCATGCTGTGTACCAGACCTGATGTAAACCTTGCCGTAAGTTTGGTAGGAAGGTACCAAAGTAATCCCGGCATGGAACACTGGACAGCGGTCAAGAATATCCTGAAGTACCTGAAGAGGACTAAGGATATGTTTCTCGTTTATGGAGGTGACGAAGAGCTCGTCGTAAAGGGTTACGTCGACGCTAGCTTCGACACAGATCTGGATGACTCGAAGTCACAAACCGGATACGTGTATATTTTGAATGGAGGAGCAGTAAGCTGGTGCAGTTGCAAGCAAAGCGTCGTGGCGGGATCTACATGTGAAGCGGAGTACATGGCAGCCTCGGAGGCAGCACAGGAAGCACTCTGGATGAAGGAGTTCATTACCGACCTAGGGGTGATTCCCAATGCGTCGGGCCCAATGACTCTCTTCTGTGACAACACTGGAGCTATTGCCCTTGCGAAGGAGCCCAGGTTTCACAGGAAGACCAGGCATATCAAGCGTCGCTTCAACTCCATTCGTGAAAGTGTTCAAAATGGAGACATAGATATTTGTAAAGTACATACGGACCTGAATGTAGCAGATCCGTTGACTAAACCTCTCCCTAGGGCAAAACATGACACCAGGACGCAATGGGTGTTCGATTCATCACAATGTAACTAGATTATTGACTCTAGTGCAAGTGGGAGACTGTTGGAAATATGCCCTAGAGGCAATAATAAATGGTTATTATTATATTTCTTTGTTCATGATAATTGTCTATTGTTCATGCTATAATTGTATTGTCCGGAAATCGTAATACATGTGTGAATACATAGACCACAACGTGTCCCTAGTAAGCCTCTAGTTGACTAGCTCGTTGATCAACAGATAGTCATGGTTTCCTGACTATGGACATTGGATGTCGTTGATAACGGGATCACATCATTAGGAGAATGATGTGATGGACAAAGACCCAATCCTAAGCATAGCATAAAAGATCGTGTAGTTTCGTTTGCTAGAGCTTTTCCAATGTCAAAGTATCTTTTCCTTAGACCATGAGATCGTGCAACTCCCGGATACCGTAGGAGTGCTTTGGGTGTGCCAAACGTCACAACGTAACTGGGTGACTATAAAGGTGCACTACGGGTATCTCCGAAAGTGTCTGTTGGGTTGGCACGGATCGAGACTGGGATTTGTCACTCCGTGTGACGGAGAGGTATCTCTGGGCCCACTCGGTGATGCATCATCATAATGAGCTCACTGTGACTAAGGCGTTAGTCACGGGATCATGCATTGCGGTACGAGTAAAGAGACTTGCCGGTAACGAGATTGAACAAGGTATTGGGATACCGACGATCGAATCTCGGGCAAGTAACATACCGATTGACAAAGGGAATTGTATACGGGATTGATTGAATCCTCGACATCGTGGTTCATCCGATGAGATCATCGTGGAACATGTGGGAGCCAACATGGGTATCCAGATTCCGCTGTTGGTTATTGACCGGAGAGGCGTCTCGGTCATGTCTGCATGTCTACCGAACCCGTAGGGTCTACACACTTAAGGTTCGGTGACGCTAGGGTTGTAGAGATATGTGTATGCGGAAACCCGAAAGTTGTTCGGAGTCCCGGATGAGATCCCGGATGTCACGAGGAGTTCCGGAATGGTCCGGAGGTGAAGAATTATATATAGGAAGTCAAGTTTCGGCCACCGGGAAAGTTTCGGGGGTTACCGGTATTGTACCGGGACCACCGGAAGGGTCCCGGGGGTCCATCGGGTGGGGCCACCTATCCCGGAGGGCCCCATGGGCTGAAGTGGGAGGGTAATCAGCCCCTAGTGGGCTGGGGCGCCCCCCATGGGCCTCCCCCCTGCGCCTAGGGTTGGAAACCCTAGGGTGGGGGGGCGCCCCACTTGCCTTGGGGGGCAAGTTCCCCCCCTTGGCCGCCGCCCCTTGCCTTAGATGGGTTGTGGCCGGCGCCCCCCCTCCCAGGGGGCCTATATAAAGGGTGGGGAGGGAGGGCAGGAAAAACACAGCCTTGGGCGCCTCCCTCCTCCCCTGCAACACCTCTCCCTCTCGCAGAAGCTCAGCGAAGCCCTGCCGAGACCCGCTACATCCACCACCACGCCGTCGTGCTGCTGGATCTCCATCAACCTCTCCTTCCCCCTTGCTGGATCAAGAAGGAGGAGACGTCGCTGTACTGTACGTGTGTTGAACGCGGAGGTGCCGTCCGTTCGGCACTCGGTCATCGGTGATTTGGATCACGACGAGTACGACTCCGTCATCCACGTTCATTGGAACGCTTCCGCTCGCGATCTACAAGGGTATGTAGATGGACTCCTTTCCCCTCGTTGCTAGTATACTCCATAGATGCATCTTGGTGAGCGTAGGAAAATTTTAAAATTATGCTACGATTTCCAACACTCCACCCTCGTGACCGCCTCGTGGCTTTCTTGACGGAGGGTCCAAGTCTCCTGGGTCTTATCTGATGAGAAAATCACGTTCCTGAAGGTTTCATTCCGTTTGGTGTCTGTTTGATATTCCGTTTCTTCGAAACACTGAAATAGGCAAAAAACAGCAATTCTGGGATGGGCCTCCGGTTAATAGGTTAGTCCCAAAAGTAATATAAAAGTGGAAAATAAAGCCCAATATAGTCCAAAACAGTAGATAAAGTAGCATGGAGCAATCAAAAATTATAGATACGTTGGAGACATCAGGCATCCCCAAGCTTAATTCCTGCTCGTCCTCGAGTAGGTAAATGATAAAAAGAGAATTTTTGATGCGGAGTGCTACTTGGCATAATTTCAATGTAATTCTTCTTAATTGTGGTATGAATATTTAGATCCGAAAGATTCAAGACAAAAGTTCATATTGACATAAAAATAATAATACTTCAAGCATACTAATAAAGCAATCATGTCTTCTCAAAATAACATGGCCAAAGAAAGTTATCCCTACAAAATCATATAGTCTGGCTATGCTCCATCTTCCCCACACAAAATATTTAAATCATGCACAACCCCGATGACAAGCCAAGCAATTGTTTCATACTTATGACATTCTCAAAACCTTTTCAATCTTCACGCAATACATGAGCGTGAGCCATGGATATAGCACTATATGTGGAATAGAATGGTGGTTGTGGAGAAGACAAAAAGAGGGAAGATAGTCTCACATCAATTAGGCGTATCAACGGGCTATGGAGATGCCCATCAATAGATATCAATGTGAGTGAGTAGGGATTGCCATGCAATGGATGCACTAGAGCTATAAGTATATGAAAGCTCAGCAAAAGGAACTAAGTGGGTGTGCATCCAACTCGCTTGCTCACGAAGACCTAGGGCATTTTGAGGAAGTCCATCATTGGAATATACAAGCCAAGTTCTATAATGAAAAATTCCCACTAGCATATGAAAGTGACAAAATGAGAGACTCTCTATCATGAAGATCTTGGTGCTACTTTGAAGCACAAGTGTGGTAAAAGGATAGTAACATTGTCCCTTCTCTCTTTTTCTCTCATTTTTTTATTTGGGCCTTTTCTCTTTTTTTATGGCCTCTTTTTTTATTTTTTTATTTTTCGTCCGGAGTCTCATCCCGACTTGTGGGGGAATCATAGTCTCCATCATCCTTTCCTCACTTGGGACAATGCTCAAAAAATGATGATCATCACACTTTTATTTACTTACAACTCAACAATTACAACTCGATACTTAGAACAAATATGACTCTATATGAATGCCTCCGGCGGTGTACCGGGATATGCAATGAATCAAGAGTGACATGTATGAAAGAATTATGAATGGTGGCTTTGCCACAAATACAATGTCAACTACATGATCATGCTAGCAATATGACAATGATGGAGCGTGTCATAATAAACGGAACGGTGGAAAGTTGCATGGTAATATATCTCGGAATGGCTATGGAAATGCCATGATAGGTAGGTATGGTGGCTGTTTTGAGGAAGGTATATGGTGGGTGTATGATACCGGAAAAGTGCGCGGTATTAGAGAGGCTAGCAATGGTGGAAGGATGGGAAAGTGCGTATAATCCATGGACTCAACATTAGTCATAAAGAACTCATATACTTATTGAAAAAATCTAGAAGTTATCAAAGCAAAGTATTACGCGCATGCTCCTAGGGGGATAGATTGGTAGGAAAAGACCATCGCTCGTCCCCGACCGCCACTCATAAGGAAGACAATCAATAAATAAATCATGCTCCGACTTCATCACATAACGGTTCACCATACGTGCATTCTACGGGAATCACAAACTTTAACACAAGTATTTCTCAAATTCACAACTACTCAACTAGCATAACTCTAATATCACCATCTTCGTATCTCAAAACAATTATCAATCATCAAACTTTTCTTAGTATTCAACGCACTCAAAAGAAAGTTTTACAAATCTTGAATACCAATCATATTTTTATTATTAAGAAAATTACCATGCTATTTATGACTCTCAAAATAATCTAAGTGAAGCATGAGAGATCAATAGTTTCTATAAAACAAATCCACCACCATGCTCTAAAAGATATAAGTGAAGTACTAGAGCAAAGCTATAAAGCTCAAAAGATATAAGTGAAGCACTATGAGCAAAACTATCAAGCTCAAAAGATATAAGTGAAGCACTATGAGTATTCTAATAAATTCCAATTCATGTATGGCTCTCTCAAAAGGTGTGTACAGCGAGGATGATTGTGTTAAACTAAAAATCAAAGACTCTAATCATACAAGACGCTCCAAGCAAAACACATATCATGTGGTGAATAAAAATATAGCTCCAAGTAAAGTTTTCGATGGAAGTAGAAGAAAGAGGGGATGCCTTCCGGGGCACCCCCAAGCTTTGACTTTTTGGTGTCCTTGGATTATCTTGGGGGTGCCATGGGCATCCCCAAGCTTAGGCTCTTGCCACTCCTTGTTCCATAATCCATCAAAAAATTTCACCCAAAACTTGAAAACTTCACAACACAAAACTCAACAGAAATCTCGTGAGCTCCGTTAGCGAAAGAAAACAAAAGACCACTTTAAGGTACTGTAATGAACTCATTCTTTAATTATATTGGTGTTAACCCTAATGTATTCCAACTTCTCTATGGTTCATAAATTATTTTACTAGCCATAGGTTCATCAAAATAAGCAAACTACACACGATAAACAGAATCTGTCAAAAACAGAACAGTCTGTAGCAATCTGTAACTAACGCAAACTTCTGGAACTCCAAAAATTCAGAAAAAATAGGACGACCTAGGCAATTTGTTTATTGATCAGCAGCAACTGGAATCAGTATTTTATCACGTTATGATGATTTTTAATAATTGTTTTCATGAACAGAAAGTTTCTGGAAATTACAGCAAGATCAAATAACTATCATCCAAGAAGATCCTATAGGTTTAACTTGGCACAAACACTAATTAAAAGATAAAACCACATCTAAACAGAAAGTAGATGGATTATTTATTCATAAATAGAAACAAAAACAAAAACTAAAAATAAAATTGGGTTGCCTCCCAACAAGCGCTATTGTTTAACGCCCCTAGCTAGGCATAAAAGCAAGGATAGATCTAGGTATTGCCATCTTTGGTCGGCAATCCATAAGTAGCTCTCATGATAGATTCATATGGTAATTTTATTTTCTTCCTAGGGAAGTGTTCCATACCCTTCTTTAATGGAAATTGGAATCTAATATTCCCTTCCTTCATATCAATAATTGCACCAATCGTTCTAAGGAAAGGTCTACCAAGAATAATAGGACATGAAGGATTGCAATCTATATCAAGAACGATAAAATCTACGGGCACATAATTCCTATTTGCAACAATAAGAACATCATTAATTCTTCCCATAGGTTTCTTAATAGTGGAATCCGCAAGGTGCAAATTTAGAGAGCAATCATCAAAATCACGGAAACCTAGCAAATCACACAAAGTTTTGGGAATAGTGGAAACACTAGCACCCAAATCACATAAGGCATAAAATTCATGATCCTTAATCTTTATTTTAATAGTTGGTTCCCACTCATCATAAAGTTTTCTAGGGATAGAAACCTCCAACTCAAGTTTTTCTTCATAAGATTGCATCAAGGCATCAACGATATGTTTAGTGAAAGCTTTATTTTGACTATAAGCATGAGGAGAATTTAGCACGGATTGCAACAAGGAAATACAATCAATTAAAGAACAACTTTCATAATTAAATTCCTTGAGATCCAAAATAGTGGGTTTAGCAACATCTAGGGTTTCATTCTTTTCAATCCCACTTTTATCAATTTCATCATCAAGATCTAAAAACTCCAAATTCTTAGAAGGCCTTCTAGGTAAAGGTAGATCATATTCAGTTTCATCAAGATTCATGTTACAAAACAAAGATTTGATAGGGGACACATCAATAACTTTTAGATCTTCGTCTTGATTTTCATAGGAATTGGAAGAACACGCTTTAATAAAGGCATCTTTCATAGCACGCATCCTAGCGGTTCTTTCCTTGCACTCATCAATGGAAATTCTCATGGCTTTGAGCGACTCATTGATATCATGCTTAGGATGAATAGATCTAAGCTTTAAAGAATCAACATCAAGAGAAATTCTATCAACGTTCCTAGCCAATTCATCAACTTTAAGCAATTTTTCTTCAAGCAAAGCATTGAAATTCTTTTGCGAATTCATAAATTCTTTAACACTAGTCTCAAATTCAGAGGGCATCTTATTAAAATTTCCATAAGAATTGTTGTAGGAATTTCCATAATTATTAGAAGGATTACTAGGATAAGGCCTAGGATTAAAATTCCCTCTATACGCGTTGTTACCAAAATTATTCCTACCAACAAAATTCACATCCATAGATTCATTATTATTCTCAATCAAAGTAGATAAAGGCATATCATTAGGATCAGAAGAAACACTCTTAGTAGCAAATAATTTCATAAGTTCATCCATCTTTCCACTCAAAACATTAATTTCTTCTATCGCATGCACTTTTTTATTAGTAGATCTTTCGGTGTGCCATTGAGAATAATTAACCATAATATTATCTAGGAGTTTAGTAGCATCTCCTAAAGTGATTTCCATAAAAGTGCCTCCCGCGGCCGAATCTAAAAGATTTCTAGAAGCAAAATTCAATCCGGCATAAAATTTTTGTATAATCATCCACAAATTTAAACCATGAGTAGGGCAATTACGTATCATTAATTTCATTCTCTCCCAAGTGTGTGCAACATGTTCATGATCAAGTTGCTTAAAATTCATAATATCGTTCCTAAGAGAGATGATCTTAGCGGGAGGAAAATACTTAGAGATAAAGCATCTTTGCACTTGTTCCAAGAATCAATACTATTTTTAGGCAAAGACGAAAACCAAGCTTTAGCACGATCTCTAAGCGAAAAAGGAAATAGCTTCAATTTAACAATATCATTATCAAAATCTTTCTTCTTTTGTATATCACATAAATCAACGAAGCTATTTAGATGAGTAGCGGCATCTTCACTAGGAAGGCCGGCGAATTGATCTTTCATAACAAGATTCAACAAAGCAGTATTGATTTCACAAGATTCAGTATTGGTGAGGAGAAATCGGAGTGCTAAGGAAATCATTATTGTTGGTATTGGTAAAGTCACACAATTTGGTATTATCTTGAGCCATCGCGACAAACAAGCAATCCAACACACGAGCAAACAAAGGCAAGCAGGAAAAAGGCAAATGGAAAAGAGAGGAGGAGATTGGGAAAGAGAGGGCAAATAAAACGTCAAGGGTGAAGTGGGGGAGAGGAAAACAAGAGGCAAATGGCAAATAATGTAATGCGGGAGATAGGGAATTGTGATGGGTACTTGGTATCTTGACTTTTGTGTAGACTCCCTGGCAACGGCGCCAGAAATTCTTCTTGCTACCTCTTGAGCTTGCGTTGGATTTCCCCGAAGAGGAGAGGATAATGCAGCAGAGTAGCGTAAGTATTTCCCTCAGTTTTTGAGAACCAAGGTATCAATCTAGTAGGAGGCCATGCGCAAGTCCCTCGTACCTACACAAAAACAATAGCTCAATGCAACCAACGCGATTAGGGGTTGTCAATCCCTTCACGGTCACTTACGGGAGTGAGATCTGATCGATAATATTTTTGGTATTTTTGATATAAAGATGCAAAGTAAAAATAAAAAGGTAAAGTAAAAGCAAAGCAATAATAAAGTGATGGAAGATTGATATGATGAGAATAGACCCGGGGGCCATAGGTTTCACTAGTGGCTTCTCTCAAGAGCATAAGTATTCTACGGTGGGTGAACAAATTACTGTTGAGCAATCGACAGAATTGAGCATAGTTATGAGAATATCTAGGTATGATCATGTATATAGGCATCACGTCCGAGACAAGTAGACCGACTCCTGCCTGCATCTACTACTATTACTCCACTTATCGACCGCTATACAGCATGCATCTAGAGTACTAAGTTCAAGAAAACAGAGTAACGCCTTAAGCAAGATGACATGATGTAGAGGGATAGATTCATGCAATATGATAAAAACCCCATCTTGTTATCCTCGATGGCAACAATACAATATGTGCCTTGCTGCCCCTTCTGTCACTGGGAAAGGACACCGCAAGATTGAACCCAAAGCTAAGCACTTCTCCCATTGCAAGAAAAACCAATCTAGCTGGCCAAACTAAACTGACAATTCGAAGAGACTTGCAAAGATAACCAATCATACATAAAAGAATTCAGGGAAGATTCAAATATTGCTCATAGATAATCTTGATCATAAACCCACAATTCATCGGTCTCAACAAACACACCGCAAAAAGAAGATTACATCGAATAGATCTCCACGAGAGAGGGGGAGAACATGTATTGAGATCCGAAAAGAGAGAAGAAGCCATCTAGCTACTAGCTATGGACCCGAAGGTCTGAAGTAAACTACTCACACTTCATCGGAGAGGCTATGGTGTTGATGTAGAAGCCCTCCGTGGTGGATTCCCCTTCCGGCGGAGCTCCGAAACAGGCCTCAAGATGGGATCTCGTGGATACAGAAAGTTGCGGCGGTGGAATTAGGTTTTTGGCTCCGTATCTGATCGTTTGGGGGTACGTAGGTATATATAGGAGGAAGGAGTACGTCGGTGGAGCTCCGAGGGGCCCACGAGGCAGGGGGGCACACCCTAGGGGGGGGGCGCCCTCCACCCTCGTGACCGCCTCGTGGCTTTCTTGACGGAGGGTCCAAGTCTCCTGGGTCTTATCTGATGAGAAAATCACGTTCCCGAAGGTTTCATTCCGTTTGGAGTCCGTTTGATATTCCGTTTCTTCGAAACACTGAAATAGGCAAAAAACAGCAATTTTGGGCTGGGCGTCCGGTTAATAGGTTAGTCCCAAAAGTAATATAAAAGTGGAAAATAAAGCCCAATATAGTCCAAAACAGTAGATAAAGTAGCATGGAGCAATCAAAAATTATAGATACGTTGGAGACGTATCACATATCTCTCGTTCTATAATCATGGATACAATATATGCTTGCTCAATACTGGGACATAACTTACTAATTGCATTTAGACATGCACACCACTGTGTTCAAAGTTCAAACGTAAAATAGTAATACAATACAGACAACATCTTTGAGCAACAACAAACATATTTACAACATGGGTTCATTCAAATTATCATAATAGTAGTGCCACACACCCGATCCCTCGATCACGGCAGATCAATCAATCACGGCTCTATCCTACTAGTTTAATGTAGACATCCATTTTCTCGCAATTTACCAACCACTGTTTCCCTTCCGGCGCTTACGGCCGCTGGAAAATCCCTCGTCTTTGTTCTTACGTGGGCGGAGTCTTTCTTTCATTGGTTGTTGGTGGAGGTGATGTAGCCCGTTCTTGATGATTAGTATTCTACGGTACAACTCATAGCTAACATACCCGTCCTTTGCTGCGTACTCAAGGTGTATCGGGGAAAGCGGCTTCCACTACCAGAACTGGTGCTTCTCCTTTGGGAATGATTTCTTCATGTTCTTGTATGAGGGGTCAATGATGGCCGCTGCAAGGTCGCCCATGGAGTCCCTTTCTCCACCACCCTTGATGCGGAATAGCCTCTGGATGTCGACGTGGTGCTCGTCTGGAATTTTGATCCATGTACGGGCAAGCATGGTCTTGTCGTTCCTGGTGTCGACGCTAGTGAAAGTTACCGCTTTCCGTTGCAGGAAGTCAATTAACGCCTGGGAGCACTCGGACCTGCAGTAGTGGTATACAAGGACATGCTCGCGCATGGCAAGTTGGACGACGGCGATCCCTTGTCGTATGTAACTGCTCTTACGTGTGTACTTGAGGTCGAGGCCGACAAACTTGTTCTTCTCCTCCTTTAGCCATTCCTCGTACTTTTTGATGATCCATTCCACGGTCCTTGGGCCGTTGGTGTACACCACCTCCAGCACGGTTGTACCGTGGGTAGTGATGTGCTCGGTGAGTGTTGTTAGTTTCCCGTCGTCCATGGCTGGAGGTGTGCGGTGGTGAACTGCGGCCGGCGAGAAACTTTCGAGGAAGAGGATGCAAACGGAGTCGGAAAAGTGAAAGGGATCTTTACTTTGTCGTGCACAAAAGGAAACCGCCAAAGAGCAGTTGTTAGTCATCCGGCGGTTCCAGTCGTTGATTTTCGGAAACAGACGTTTGTTTTATCTGTTTTTTTGAAGATTTTCACTTATCTTGTTCATTGATTTTTCTTAATTCGTTGCGTGATGCTGCATGATCTATATGTGCGTAGTGCATCCTTGGCTGTGAAGTAGTCGTGTGAATGGTAGAACACTCAGCAGATGCATGGTCGTGCCTTTGTTGTGAAAACGTTTTTTTCGTTTAACAACTTTCCTTGGTTAGGGAGGCACTGTTGTTATGTTATTTGGTGCACAACCGTGTGTTTATGAAAAGGTGGTGAAGTAAACATAGTTTGCACTTGAAAATGGAGTCCTGTTTGGTTTGTAATTGAGATATGTTTCAGTAGATCGTTTGAATAAGTTTGATAACATGGCATTGCTACAGGTTTTGGATCAACAACTGATTCTTGTTTCGTTTGATTTTTGAAAATGATTCTTTCTGTTTTTTGGTTTTTTGAATTGTGAACTTTTCAAAGGATTAGGACTACATTTTTTTCCAATGAATCATTCCGATAGTTCAAACAACATTCGTTGCAAAGGATCATTCCGATGGTTGAAATAGCGAGTAGAGGGTCCGTAAGAGCTACATAAGTTCCAAAAGATTATTCCGATAGTTCAAGCAAGCACATGGTCCATAATAGTTACATTGCTCTACCATCCTAACTAGCAAACTTATTTTAACCAGTGTTTTGCTCCTGGGAGGCATCATTTTGAAATGAGCGCTGAACATCCTAGGAGATATACTGTTTGCTTCCATTTTAGGTGTTGGTTCCGATGGAATCTACAGAATGCGTTGAATGATGATGGACACAGAATGGTCATGGCGCTCTTTGAAAGTGATTAGAACAACGTTCTTTTCAACAAAGGATGTAGCTGATATGAAGTCTTTGAAAGAAGACTTTTCTATTACCATCCTGCCGTCATTTTTGCAGATGTAGTACGACGAAGGAGTGATGACATGGGTAGGTTCATCAGGAGCTTCAAGGGTCACCCTGCCATTGGTTGGCATGTCCACCCATCTCTTCAGTGTCGAGACAATGCTCCTCGGAATTTTCTAGAAGAAATCGAAATTAAAACCGTTGAATTGCCACTTGGACAATAAATAAAAGAATGGCTGAATACGGTGAGTGCGCAAACATTAAGAAATTCCAAATTGAAAGTAATATAATTCCTGGCATGTTCAGGTTTGTGTGTAAACAGATGAAACAACATATTAAGAGAACAACAAAAGTTTTGTTGTTTTAGGTTTGAATAAATAGGTTCTTTATAATTTTACATATAAGCAAGATTTCGTCAATATTGTTTATATTATATATGAGCAAAATATGTTTGGTATTTTAACAAGGACAGTTGTAACCAACCATGACGCAGTCTTTGGTGTTAGTGGGAGTCAAGACATGGACAAATGGACGGCAATGGATGAAAGTATCTCCGAAAAGGCGTTGTAGAAAGAATCGTGTCTGGTCATAGGTAAGCTCAATATCCTTAGAGTAGACACAACAGTGAACATGGTCGAAATCGTCAGAAGAAAGGTCGTCGAGAGCTAGAAAAAGAACAAGATTTTAAAGTTAGATAAAGTTTTATGCAACATAGGTTAATATTATTTAGTTTGATGCATGCATATAAAAATACAACGAAAGAAGATAAGTTTGTAATATTAAATACCTACCAACATGGGGTAATGGAAGCATCCTTTTGTCATCCCGATATGTTTGTATTTCGAGATTGAGACCCTCGTCTGGTAGTTCAAATTCTATGCGGTCTCCAGCACGAAGTTCATAATCATCCGCAAAGGTGTTCCACTCACCACCGCAGAACTTTGTGTAGTTCGCCCTATGCTTAAACAAAGCATTGTAAGACCTTCCTTCATGTGTAAGAAGGGCTGGCTCTACCTGCTCTCTACGCAATTTTCTTGCTTCTTTCTTCCTCTTGTCAATGTATTCAGCGAGAAAAGCTCTGACATTACAAGGTACATACTGGAAAAAATAGTAAAAATAACAACTTGTAAGTATAAATTTGAACTCGCGTACTATTAATGTTAAAAGTTTTCTTAAATTGGATATGAATTTTTGATAAGAATTACAGATAACAACATAATGGTATTATAAATTAATGGATACAGATTTTTGGCATATGTTGACTAATTTTAATTAGAACAAAAGATGCACTATAGTAATCAAGGCATAGGCAGGCAAAACTAATGGACTATATTAATCAGGGCATAGGCAGGCAAACTAATGGAAACTGAAAACACAAGGCAGGTGCGAAGAAGTGATAGCATGGGAACCTAGTGTAGGTGCAAGGGGGTATGAGTAACATTGACGATTTCTACTATGTTGTAAGCAACTGATATGTTAGTGATGCTTACTAACCATGCGGCTCCAGCAATTTTCATCAAGAATAACCTCAAACTCCTGGAGAACTTCAGGGTGTGGTTCGCAAGGGCCTCCTGGTTGGCGGCAGGTAGGGCAAATCATACCTAAATAATTCAGAACAACTATGTTAAGAAAACAAGAATATCATAACAATTTAAAAACAGCTTCAACATTGAAGGTAGACAACGACTAGCTTCAACTATGTTAGCCATATTAAAAATATCCGTACAAAGGCAGACAACAACTACAAATTTACCAGAAATCTTCCCATCTACTCCTTCCAGAAAAGAAGTATGACAGAGTTTAGAACACTTGTTTAGATTTTCAAATGGTTTTTATATTCCTTTAGAGAATGAAGTCATTGTACCGGATCTGATGCTTCAATAACTATCAAATGAAAAACCTAAACGTAAAACGTAAATACGGATATGAGCATGCTGCTTACGCATATGCTTTGTACCCGGGAGAGAAGAAGAACGAGGGTTGACGAACAAAGATTGGGGTAGGGGAAGCTTAGGGCAAGCACACACGGCTAGCAAATCTACGAGAGAAGCACGGCTTAGAAGTTAATCGAGAGACCCAATAAAAACTCTACAATAACTTGTTTGAAATGAGACTGTGTGCGGGAAGAAGCACGAACCCTAGAAGTAGGCGGATGGATAAGGCAGATGGGTTGTGATGGGAAGCTTAGGGCAAGCACCCACGGCCAGCAATCTATGAGAGAAGCATGGCTTAGAAATTAATCGATTGTGTGCGGGGAAGAAGCACGAACCCTAGAAGCAGGCAACAGAGAAGAAGCACGAACCCTCGAAGCAGGCGACGGAGAAGGCAAATGAGTTGTGATGTGGCTGAGGGAGTCGGAGCTTATTGAAATATAAAGGAGACGGGAGAGAGCAAGAGTAGTAATGAGTGCTTCTTGTTTTATTTTTTATTCTGCGAAATGGAATGAATGCTGGTTGTAGATGGTGTGCGTGCATTCTGAGGTGTTATAGGGACACGAGATGTTTGACTCGTCCAGCTGCCTCCCATTATAGTTGTCCAGCTGTGCTGCCTCCCAGCGGAGTCTTTTACGTGCCTATCCTACCTCACATAGTTTTTGTGAGGCACGATTATACATGCTGAAAAGCATACTCGTGCTTCTGTGTTTTAATTTTTTCAATCACATGTTTAATCAGATATGGTTGGGTGTGTCTTTAGGAGAGGAACGGTGATGATGTTATTAGATGCACGGTTGTTGTAGCAGGAGAGGCATGGTCGATACGTCGGGGGAGGCAAATTGACGGGAGGCATGATGGTTCCTAATGAGAGGCACTTTTGCATCTGGAATGGAGCCACGGTTCGTGACTCTGTTATTGCAATTTTTTTTCAAGCAGTCGTTGACCCAGGGAGCCACTGTTTTTATGTACGTTGGGTTCAGGTGGGAATATGTATGATAGCCCACAGTTATCTGTATGTCAGAAGCATGGACGTGCTTTTGTTTTGGCAATATTTTCGGTGGTACGCTGACATAGAGATGTAGGTCCGTTGATATCACTGAGGTTTTTCTTTAAGCAAAGTGGAGGCACGCGTGTGGCTTTTGTGCTGGCCGAACCGTGCTTCTACTTTGGTTCACTCCCCGTGTAGTATTTGTACGACAGGGTCATCTTGTTTGCCTCCGCTCATTGTTCTCTCGGTCAAAAGATGTGCTGGTGACCGATGGGATGGCTATTTATTGTTAGTATTCATTGTGCCAGATACCGTGCTAGAGTTAATCTAGAGGCTCCTCGATTACAACGTGGCAGCCGTGACTTTTGATGTGCATGGTTTCATAAGCTGTAGAAGCACAACCGTCCATTCACACCGTTCCCGATGCAATTTAATGGGCGCATGGTAACTGAGTCGTCTCTCCCCAAGGTTAAGTAGTGGTCTATTCCAGGAGGTTATCGCGCCTTATTCTCTCCAGAGAAGTGCAGGTAGCTCCCATCATCCTCGCCTCGTATGAGAAGCACAGTCAAATTCCATTGTCGTGTCACCCTCTTTTCCATGGACGACTTCAGGAACACTACTGAGCGTCTATTTATAGATGCCGATGGTAATACCAAGCTCGAGGTGTTGTACACCAACGAGCCCTACAAGGTGGAGGAGATTCTTTCTCTTTATGAGGAATGGCTGCGTGAGGACAGGTACAAGTTTGTTGGTCTTGATCTGGAGTAGACACGAGAGGATTATTTTGATCGTAGTAGAAAAGTCGCCATCATGCAAATGGCGATGCGCAAGCATGTTCTTGTCTATCACTTGTGCAAGGCCAGGATGGAGTGCGCTGCTCTAAAGGATTTCCTTCGGAACAAAGGTATAATTTTCGCTAGTGTCGACGTCAGGAACGATAGGGATGTTCTCGCAAACAGTTTCCTCAAAATCCCAAGAGAGTGTCACATCTATCTTCAAGAGGAGCTCATGATCAAAGGAGGCAATCTAAGGGATTCCATGGCAGATTTGGCAGGAGCCGTCATAAACAAATCTTACTTGAGTATGAAGTCGTCTTTTCCACAAGGTCTGCATGACTACTGGGAATGGAAGCCGCTTTCCCTTGAACACCTGAAAAATGCGGCAATTGTAAGTGAAAATTTTGTTTTTTATGATTTTCTGTCGTTATATTTTTGTTTTACTGCAACAATAATAGTACTTTTTCCTCTTTACGTATATCTTCATTCTCATCCGCTTTTTGTTTTAGGATGGGTATGTCAGCTACGAGCTCTACCGCCGAGTTCTGTCGATGAAGGACATGATGCATCCTCGTTGTCTTCCTAACCGCAGACGCCGTTGATGTTTCCGAGCAGAACTCCAGCTGAGTAGAATGGTCACGGTGGACGTTTGTGTGGACGTTTTTGAGCGGAATGGACTCCTGGAAGACTTTCATTTCTTTTTTTGTATAATTAATGAGTACTTTTAGTTCAATCCTATGGAGTACCGTTTTGGGATTTTGGTTTTTTATTTTCATAGTATCGTGTTTGGCTTGTCTCATGTTATGTGAATATTTTTTTATGTTTCTTCATGTTACAAGTTCATTGTTGACGTTTGCGCGAGTTCATGTACATTTAGGGAACCTATTGAAGTGGCGCATATGTATTGTTTGGGAGAAGCGCGCTTTGTGTTTGGCTTATATTCAGTGCCATTTGTTTGTGTTTGTATTGTTGTCTTTTACATGTTCCAACAAGAGAGGCACGTCTGCTAACGTATGAGGCAACATTTCAGTACCCTGTCTTTGTGTTCTTCGAGACCATGCCTTTAGAAGCCCGGCATCCGTGTATGTGGAGGCTTCACTCCCATGGCTTCTTTTCCGCTATTCATGTACCTCACGTGACACACGTGATGTCGCTATGTGCTGGTGTCACACGGCAGTTTCTCTTTAGACTACACAACCGTGACTCTGCCATCACTCTTTTGTGCATCCAGCTGGTTTGTACCCGTGCCTCGAGAACTCCGAGAAGCCGCAATTCTGTGACTGTATACGCTTCAATTCCGTGTCTCCTGTACGTGCATTTGCGTGTCTCAGGCGTCATGTTGGCTGTGACTCTACGTGCCTCTGGTGCAGACGCCTGTCCGTGAGGGGACGCATATGTATTGTTTGGGAGAAGCGTGTTTTTTGTTTGGCTTATATTCAGCGCCGTTTGTTTGTGTTTGTATTGTTGTGTTTTACACATTCCCACAAGAGTGACACGTCTGCTAATGTACGAGGCAACATTTAAGTTTCCTGTCTTGTGTTCTTCGGGACCGTGCCTCGAGAAGCCCAGCATCCGTGTCTGTGGAGGCTTCACTTGCATGGCTTCTTTTCCGCTATTCATGTACCTCACGTGACACACGCGATGGATCTATGTGCTGGTGTCACACGGCAATTTGTACCCGTGCCTCGAGAACACCATTTCCAAAGCCGTGCTTGTGCGCCGAGAAGCCGCAATTCCGTGCCTGTATACGCTGTAGTTCTGTGCCTCCTGTACCTGCATTCGCCTGTCTCAGGGGACACGCTGGCTGTGACTCTACGTGCCTGTGGTGCCAGACACCCATCCATGAGGGGATGCGGTGGCTGTGACTCGTCGTGCCTGTGCTTCTACACGCTCGTGCCTCCAGAGACTTTAAAATTGTGGCTCTCTGACTTCTCCCGTTGATTCGCTTCTTGTATTGATGTATCTCACGTGGTACATGCCATGACTCTCGAACAGAGTGTTCTCACCGGTGCCTCTGCCAGCTCTCTTTTTTGCATCCAGAGGATTTAGGTCGAGACTGAAAAACAAGACGGAAAAGACCACGTGCCTCGCGAAGCCGATCCACGTGCCTGTAGAGGCTATGTTTCCGTGCCTTCATTGCCTACATTCACGTGTTTCCGGTGAGTTTCTGCCTGCATCTGTACGTGCCTGTGGTGATACCGACCGAGATCTCGAAAAGTCGTACGGCCGTGCCTGTGGAATAGACATGTATGTGCGTCTTGTGCCTGCATACCCGTGCCGCACGTGAAACCAGCCTTGACTATCGAGGGACATATGGTGTGAATCTAGCTAGATGAGGGACGGATGAGTTCTGGCCTTCAGATCTGAGGTGTACGGCAGGCTGTTCGTTTGCTTCATTGGATTCTTCCGTCGGTGGTCTTTGTTCAAAGGAGGAATCGATGACCGATGTGGTGGCTGTTCGATGTGACTATTCAGTGTGTCAGTTACCGTAAAATAAAGTTAGAGGCTCCTCGATTTCTCCGCGGCATCAAATATTTGTGCACAGCCGTGACTTTAGGAAGTGCATGGTTCCATGAGCTTCGGAAGCACAACCGTCTATATGCTGTTCCTAGTTCACACGTTAATGCGTATGGTAACTCAAACGTCCCTCGCCAAGGTTAAATACTGGCCGTGTTTGTGAGGTCTCCACGTCGTATTGTAGCCGCAGAACATCAGGCAGTTCCCACTGTCCTCACCACTCCCCAACCTTGTCGCAGGGTCTCAGGAGTCTCCATTGGCACCTTGCTGCTTGCTGCCATGGACGAATTTTTGAACACCACCAAGTACCATCCGATAGTTGCCGATGGTAACATGAAGCTCGACGTGTGGTACACCAACGAGCCTGGCAAGGTGGAGGAGATCATTGCCTTGTACGAGGACTGGTTGTGCGAGGAGAAGTACAAGTTTGTTGGTCTCGACATGGAGTTCACACGAAAGGATTGTTATGGGCATAGAAAAGTCGCCATCATGCAACTGGCTATGCGAAATCATGTTTTGGTCTATCACTTCTGCAAGGCCAGGATGGAGTGCCCTGCCCTGAAGGATTTCCTTGGGAATAGAGGTATAACTTTCTCTAGTGTGGGCGTCAGGAATATTAGAGATGCTCTTTTTCAAGATTTCATCAGAATTCCAGAAGGGTACCATGTCGACATCCAAGAGAAGTTCATGATAAAAGGCGGTGAAGAAAGGGACTCCATGGAGGACTTAGCAGGAGCCATCATTGACGAATCTTACTCCAGGATGGAGTCCTCTTTTCCAGAACTTCTTCGTCACAACTGGGATTGGAAGCCACTTACCTTTGACCACCTGAAATATGGAGCTACTGTAAGTGAAGATTTCATTTTCGTTAGTTTCTACCTTTGTTGCAAGAATAGTACATTTTTTTATGTATTCATGTTTTCATTTGCTTTTCCTTTAGGAAGGGTATGTGAGCTATGAGCTATACCGCCAGTTTCTGTCGATGAGGGACATCCTGCATCGTCGCTGTCTTCCTGATCTCAGATGGCGAGGACGTTTCTGAGGAGTAGTCCAGGTGGAAGTGCTGGCAAGATGGATTGTGTGATGAATTGGTTATTTGATAGTTATTGTATGGGGTAATATTACATCGACTGATGAATTTGTAATTGTGGTGGTTTTATTTTGAACCAGATGGAGTTGACTGGTTTGGAAATTTAAGTTTGTTTTCGTTCCATTATGTTTTTCTTGATTGGGTGCCTTCAAGAATATTTTCCTCTATGATTTTTTGCTACGCGTTGGTATAAGATGAGATGTATTAAGAGGACCACTCAGATGTGCACTTTCATGAATCTAGGCAGCGCACAGTCGTCTGCTTAGGGATGCATTTTTTTTGTTTTAGGCAAGGCACGCTCTGGTGTTATTAGTTTGCTAGCTGCTTCAGTTCTTCTCTCAATATGGTTACATTGACAGGTAGGGGCGTTACTTTCACTTTGTGTTCGTACTGTGTTTGGCACGGTTGTTTTTATATCGAATATACGGTTGTGGTTGTGTTTTGAAATGTTTTTATGCAGAGTTTGGGTGTGTTTAAGATTCTTCAGATTTTCTCACTGTGTTGTCTGTTTCAATATATGTTGTCTGTTTTGGGGACGGTAATCCAGTGTGAGAGTTGCTGTGGGAGTATTGTGTTAGCGACGGTTGCGTTTCTGTGGTCCAATTATTGTGGTGGTACTTTGATTTTGAAAGGCATGGCCGTGAAGGTATTGGATGCATTGTCGTATGTTTGGCAGAGGCGTTATCCTTCCTTTGGGTACTAAATTCGGAGAGGCACTGCGTTATGTTAGTATGAGTCACTGTCATGGTTGTATGTTCTGTAATATTTCTAGTTAGTCTGGCTAGTGAAGTCACGTCTGTCTAGTTAGTGGAGGCATGTCCTATGTTATGTTGAATCAGAGTTGTGTCTGTCGTTTGCAAATGCTTCCTCTGACACGTTTGCTCGGAGAGGCACGTCTACGATGTTATTCAAAGGCACGGTCGTGTCTTTCTTTCGAAACGTTTGCTTTCACTTATTTGCTGAGAGAGACTCGTTGGTGAAACTTGTGAGGTCACGAACCTTTTACAGTTGAAGTCACGGTCGTTCTTCTGTTTTGGTATTTTGTTCAGTTTAGTCGTCTATGACAGAGGATGAATCTTCTTTCGTTAACATGAGTCATGGTCGTGCTTCCATGACTCGTTGGCTTGGAGAGGGACCGATGTTAAGCTATCGAGGGGACGGTCCTGTGTTAACTGGTGGCGCACTTGTGTGTGTCAGCTTAGTTGTCCGTGGTAAGAGAGGCACGTTCTACGTGGATAAGAGGCACGACAGTGCCTCTGTGACCTGAATTGCTGGAGGTGAGTCATTTAGCTCCTTCGTCAGATGCTTACGAATCGATAGTGTTTTTCCTCTGTGTTCCAATTGTTTCTTTTATTATGTCTACTCGAAGTGAGTGGTGTTCTAGTGCAAGGAAGTGATGTCTTGAATATCATGTTTAGAACTTTTGGGAAAAATACGATTCTTATTTGTAAATGTTTGCTGTTCAGGAATTTAAGACTTGACCATTTGAACGCACATCTGTGTTTAATGGGATCCATAGCAGATATCTTGGACCGACACAAAAATATCTGAAACATTCACTACAAAAAAAATACACATCCGTGACATTTTGGGCCGAACGAATTTTTTTTCTGTCATACATATGACACTTCTATGACGATAATTGTGACAAAACCCGGTATCATCATAGATGTGGTGGGCTCCTACTTCCATGACAAAAAATCATGATAGAAAATGGGCTTTTCGTCTTGGGCGGGCCGGAGACGCAGCTGCATGACATTCTTTGGGCCGTCCATGACGGAAAAAACCGTGGTAGAAGCGAGGGGGAGGAAAATTTCGGGGAGTTGCCGGTTACGGTGGGAGGTCGGGGGCCGAGCGATGCGCGTTTCTCTCGTACGTACGCGTGTGTGTGCGAGGCGTTGGCTCTAACTGAACCCGAGCGAGGCGTTGGGCTCTAACTGAACCCGAGCGATTGCACTGCAGGCTACGCGTTACTGAACCCGAGCGATCGATCGATGGCTGTTAACTGAACCCGATGGAGCGATTCCTTCGCTACTACTGCTAACTGAAGCCGATCGATTGGATGAACAGTGAGCGTTGCAGGGGGGTTGGATGAACAGTGAGCGGTGGCGTTGCCTCTGGATGAACAGGACCCCGTGGTGTGGAGGGCTGGATGAACAGTAGACGGTGGAGGGGTGGTTGAACAGGACCCCGTGGTGTGGAGGGCTGGATGAACAGTAGATGGTGGAGGGGTGCCCGTGGAGGGGTGGTTGAACAGTAGCCGGTGGAGTAGCGCGCGGTGGAGGCTGGATGAATAGGAGCCCGTGGAGGCTGGAGGAGGTCGACGGTAGCCCGTGGAGGCTGGAGGAGGTCGACGGTGGAGATGAACAGTATCCCGTGGAGTCCCGTTTTGCGGTACGCCACACCCCTCCCGATGAACAGGACCCCCGTTTCGACTGTAGCGCTCCAACACAAGTCCGTTTCGTCCGTTTTGCGGTACGCCACACCCCTCCCGATCAACAGGACCCCCGTTTCGACCGTAGGAGGTCCGTTTCCTCCGTTTTGCGGTACACCACACCCCTCCCGATCAACAGGACCCCCGTTTCGACCGTAGGAGGTCCGTTTCCTCCATTTTGCGGTACGCCAGGCCCCTCCCGATGAACAGGATCCCGTTTCGAACGTGGCCGGTCGAACACAAGGCCGTTTCCTCCGTTGTGCGGTACGCCAGGCCTCGTTTCCATCGCCTGTTCCGTCCAAGCCCTCCCGATGAACACGACCACGCATTCCGTTCCGACCCAGCCGGTTTGGCTCCCCATGAACACGACGACGACGTTGTTTCTCCGTTCCGACCCAGCCATGTACACGAGCCCTCGCCGTACGTATGCGCGAGTAGGCGTTCGAGACCCCGCCCGTATGTACACATACGTGGCCGTATTTTCTTTCTTGCACCCTGGCCGCTGTATGTACGTGTACATGCTACGTGCGCGCCTATACTACGACATGTGCGCGCCTCTACAACGACCAGTATGTACGTACACGTTCGCGACCAGAATGACAACGCTACGTACGCTTCGACCAGGTGGGTCCCGACTGTCAGGCACTTCCTTGCCTGCGAAGATGTAGCTGGTTGGTCCCAGCAGTCAGGGGGGCGAATCGTTTTGGGTTTTTTTTGCCCGGACGCACTTCCTTGCGTGCGAAGATGTAGCTGGTGGGTCCCAGCAGTCAGGGGGGCGAATCATTTTTTTCGGACGCACTTCCTTGCGTGCAAAGATGTAGCTGGTGGGTCCCAGCAGACAGGGGGAAATGTTTTTTTCGTGAAATACGGTGGCCCGTCCGGTGGGTCCCCGCTGTCAGGTGGAGGAATAATTATTTTGCGCGTAATAAGGAGGCACTTCCTTGCTGCGGCCGTGGACGCAGCTGTCAGCCTCTCCACGTACAGTCCACGTCCGATGGAAGCCATTCCTTGACCACGTTGACCACGCCGCGCCGAGAGCACCAGGGCGGTGGACGACGGCGAGGCCTAGGAAGGGGACGACGCGGAGCCGGGGAAGACGCGGCAGTGGATGCCCATGCGTAGAGGAGTATGAGGGTTCACTCGTTCGGCTGCGGTGTGACGCTGCCGTCGCCGCAGAATAACAGGGGGTGTGGGTGCGTAGAGGGATGGCCTGGCCAGTGGTGGGAGTAGTAGGGGGCGGTGAGGCCTCCGCGGCATCACAGCCGGCCACGGGCGGCAGGAGCAGGCGGCACGACCGACGCTGCTTTGGGCGGCTGGAGCAAGAAGACCAGAGGTTGAAGAAGCACTACGGCCGTTGGATGGACATCGTACGGTCACTGGAGCTAGAATCGTTCATATATTGACTAAAGTTGACAAAGGCCTCCGTCCCAGTCAACTTAGTAGGCCCACAAGTCAGCCTCCCACCAAGGTTGGTCCCAGCTAGCAGGGGGGTATTCATTTTTTTTGTGCGTAATAAAGAGGCACTTCCGGTGGGTCCGAGCTGACAGCGGGGGGAACATTTTTTTCGCGAAATACGGTGGCCCGACCTGTGGGTCCCAGCAGTCAGGGGGAAATGTTTTTTTCGTGAAATACTGGTGGCCCGTCCAGTGGGTCCCAGCTGTCAGGTGGAGGAATAATTATTTTCCGCGTAATAAGGAGGCACTTCCTTGCGGCTGCCGTGGACCCAGCTGTCAGCCTCTCCACGTACAGTACTCTTCCGATGGAAGTCGGTCGTTGACCACATTGACCACGCCGCGCCGAGAGCACCACGGCGGTGGACGACGGCGAGGCCTAGGAAGGGGACGACGCGGAGCCGGGGAAGACGCGACAGTGGAAGCCCGCGCGGAGAGGAGTACGAGGGTTCACCGGTTCGGCTGCGGTGTGAGGCTGCCGTCGCTGCAGAATAACAGGGGGTGTGGGTGAGTAGAGGGATGCCCTGGCCAGCGGTGGGAGTAGTAGGGGCGCTGAGGCCTGCGCGGCAGCACAGCCGGCCACGGGAGGCGGGAGCAGGCGGTCCCACCGGCGCTGCTTTGGCGGCTGGAGCAAGAAGATCAGAGATTGAAGAAACACGACGGCCGTTGGATTGACATCCAACGGTTACGTCTGCTAGAATCGTTTGTTGACGTAGTATATAATAACTAAAAAAATCTTGCATACGCGTCAACTAAACAGGTCCACAAGTCAGACCACTCCCTCTTTTTTTAATAATTTATATATAGCTCATGGCAACTTCTTATGCAATTTATTGCAGTCGTTTTTTTGGTTGGCCAGGGCCAATTTCGCATATTTCTGTGGGTTCCAAACTATTTTTAATACCGAAATGTCGAGCCAGATTTAAAGTACTTTGAAGATATATTTGAATTAGGTTAATGCCCAGTGAAATAGGAATCTGAAAATGTGAAAAAATCAGAAATTATAAAGTAATTGCCAATTTGTCATCTGTTTTCATATTTACAACCCATTTCATATTACTTTCAAGATTTGCAGGCGTCTTGAAAGAGTTGCAGCCCATCAGGGCGTAGAAAAATAAGTAGGCCTGGATTGGGTATTCTTCAGAAAAAATAAACTGGGCTCATTTTCACAAAGAAAAAATAGCTGGGCTGGTCACATGGTGAACATAAAATATAAGCCTGGGCTAGACGGGCCACAGCCCAGTTCAAACCCTGCTCCGTCTCAACAATACCAAACAAAAAAATACTGCTCGAGTAGCTACGTCCCAGGTGTCAGCCGATCTTGTGCTGTTCTCTTGTCTATTGACTATATACGCTCACAATGTCGTGGGTCCCAGATGTCAGGAAAACACTAGGAGGAAGCATTTTATTTTTCCATACGCTGACGTGGTGGGCCCCTACTGTCATCCTCTCCACGTACTTCTGTCGATTCCTGTTGTTTGTTGACCATGTTGACAACGCGAGAGGGCGGCGCCGCGGCGAGCGCACCAAAGCGCGCGGAGGACGTCGGCGTTAATGATTTAGGAGACGGTGGGGCGGCGATGCGTGCGCTGAGGCGCAGCCAGCCGTGGGAGGCGGAAGCAGGCGGCCCCGCCGGCGCTGGTTTGCTTTTGGCGGCTGGAGGAAGACAGGACTGAAGAAACACGACAGACTGTAAAAGCAGCAGGAGTACTTAACAACCTTAACTGAAACCAGCAGGGGCACTTAACAACCAAAGCTGAAAGCAGTATGAGTACTTATACAGGTTCAACCGTACAAAGCACGCCTCGAACAGTGCTACTTTGCCTACAGTTAACCAAGGGTGAGGCTGCCAAGGCCCAGGCGCCACCCCGCGCATCCACAACCTTCTGAAAGCGGCTTCATCTCGCAACATGGTCAATAAACAGGATATTCACTTTAGAGCCATGGAAAAGCATGAACATAATCTTCTGTCCTATTCTCCAAGATGGACGGGCCTTCATTATCTGAGACCACCCACGAATAAGTATCTTTTCACCTCCAAGGGGAATTGAGTAGGTCGACATAAACATCATGTTGTGACCAAGCGCAAGTCTGACCCGACCATGGTCAGGCATCTGTATAGGAACAATAGAACTCGGCAGTTCCTGTTTCAAGAAGATCACAGCTGTAAAACTGTGTATAAGCAATAGTTTATGAACAACATATATAACAGAAAACAGCTCGTACCATAAGTTTCTCGACACAGTTGGACCTGTTCAACGAGTGCAGCAGTGGCACACATATCCCACGTGGCCTTCCACCATTGAAACGCCCCACAAGGACCTCAAGACGATCAATAAAGTGTAGGAACTTGTGGATGTCGATCCAGTCAACTTCAGTGCCATTAGTAACAGCCGAGTTATTACAGAGTAACAAACGAGCAGACTGCTTAACTCTGAAAAAACCTACACGTGCCACCAATTATAAGAAAATATTAGTTAGAAGTAGCATCTTCGTGAGAGATTCGTTGCTACTTCTAAAGTTAAATTGTGATTAGTTAGACAGAATAGGTGGATTAAGAAGTAATCGAGGCAACAAGCAAGAACCAGATACAAAACTAACATGGATGAACAATTGGAACGACGTTGGGGTGGAAGATCGCAGTGAAGATGAGACCAGGTTCTGCTATTTCCATCAACATTCGTGCGCCAACTTTCAGTCCGTAAGACTTGAGAAAGTTTATCCAAGTTCGGCCATAAAAAAGCAGCGATCTTCTTGGTTCATGAACCCAACTCGGAAGTAATATCCATGGCTTATCTTCACTGTGACCATTAAACTAGTGTATTCAGTTATGGCAAGGCCGAGCATCTTGAGTACATGTGTTCTGGCAGAGCAAATAATACACTGCAGGAAAAATAATATGACAACACAGCATGTTCAAAAACCCCCACCCTCCCGGATAGAGAAGAGGATTCTAGGAACATACTGTGCGTGTTTCAAAATGCTGTGGTAGGATGAGAAGGAACAAGTGTGGCGTCTCGCCGAGGGCGCAAAAATCTATAGGGTACTTGCACTTTGGGCACTGCAACTGAAACACACTAGATTCAGTACGAAGAAAAATGCATCAACGGTGGCGGCTGCCACCCTAGGATTACCTGCGACCAAGGGACTTGGATTTATCGGGGATGGATGAAGAATTCGTACCTGGTTCTCCATGAGAAAACCCTATGCAATCGCCGAGCGGGGGTTTTCTCTGAACAAGCAGACGAGGGAGAAGGGGATTCAGGCCTAGTGAAATATTGCCGCTTCGTCCGTCCAGCTTACTGCTAAAGCTGGAAAGGGGGGGTTGTGATTTGACGGCTCATTGGGCATTACTGCGGCGCTACGACTGGGGTGTGTCTACCGTGAAGTTGTGCACTCTAATTTGTGCATATGGCACGTGGACCCCGTTGCCGGTTGCCCCACATATCAGCGAAAGGAGTAGAAAGACAGGAGTAACTAGTTACACATAAATATATTTTTTGACAGAGAGATACTCTCTTTGTAAAGAAATATACAAATCTTTTATATCACAGGCTCACCTTGCCGAGAAATATACTCCCTCTGCAACGCACGGGCATTATGGGGGTTCAGCTTTTTTTATGGGGGTTCAGCTGAGAATATAATACTCAGATTTTTTATTTTTTTTACTCAGATAGGCTCACGGTTCTGGACTTTGGGCCGCAGGCCGACCTTGCATGTTTGGGGGCCCATGTGTTCTACCTCAGCGCTTTTCATATTGCAAGCGATCGGTACTGCGCTGGTTTTAGATGCTGTCGCAAGGCGAATACACAAAATTGAATAAAGCACGGCAGCTGCTGGAATGAAATCAAACGACAGTTCCTAACTAGCAATCAGAGTTGCAATTCTATCAACGATATACCATGTGATAAATAATACTGTCGTACTACTTATACACACAGGACACTTGTTTCACCATGCCAGATTATTACATCAAAATATCTCGGAGGATAGATCAGTTCGGCAGTTGCGTGCTGCTACTGAAGAATTTAAAAGTTCATTTGGACCAGCTCTCCTTGCCGAGAAAGTTCGATTTTGACATCATCCCCTACCGCAAGATATGATTTAGATTTGAACCTTGACCATCCTTTAGCATCAATCATCATGCGACCATCCTTTGTACGTACGGTATATTGAGCAGGTTCATTCACACCAAGGCTGCGCATGGTAAGAGAAACTTGGCTGCGGTCGCCCGAATAGTTGAACGACTCCCTCGTTGCTCTAGGAATTCTCTGTTTGCAAACAAGAAGACATACCCAAACAGTTAGATCAACACAGTGAATCATGTGAAACAACATGGAAAGAAAAAATAACGAAGCACTTGGGCGGCCAATGCTTACCAAGAAGGTGGACATGTCGGTTTGTGTAAGGATTTTGGTATATGAAGTGCGAACTGCAGCCCAGTCTGTTGCCGGTGCAACTGCACGGGCCGGACCAAATGCAAGTGCAAGTGTCGGTGCAGGTGCCGAAGCCGCTGCTGCTGCCGGAGATGGTGCTCCTTGTAGAGCTGGTGTCGGTGTCGATGCCCGATCCTCTGGTAGATCAGACTGATCTGCTGACGCGGTCGGTGCCCAATCCTCAGCTGGATCAGACTGAGCTGCTGCCGTTGTCAGTGCTAGAGCAACTGCCGGTGCTCGATCTGTGCGAGACAGCGGCGATCGTGTCTGGTCTGCTATGATCAGCTTTCTAACTTGACTAGGATCCGTGACCGTGATCCAGTTTTTTTCTTCATTTCTTTTAAACGCGAGAAGGACTAATTGTGGCATTTTTGTTAAATCAAACTGCAGTTCATCATAGGGATTCAACTTGTACTCAGACAATAGACTGATCCAATTTTTTCCAGTAATATAAGTGATGGACAGTGCCTTCGTTACTGGCACGACATAAGAAGTGAAACCTGCAAAAATACCATCATAGAGCAAACCAAACGGTTTATTCTGTGATGAATGTCACATGGCAAAACCTGCATCGTAAAATTGCAGGAAAAGAAAGAAAACATGACATTAAATCAATAAGATTTAGACAGTAATCAAAGATTAACAGTAATCAATAAGATTTACTTGATGTGACACGAGTGAATCCTTACCAGGAAATCACTATGTTGAAGTACTAAACAGAAGATTGATCGTCCAACTACGCGTGGCATGCAGGGGCCCTGGCTACTCCCACAAGCAGGACAGTCCAAAGGTCGTGACAAATCGTATGGACCGAACATCCATGGGACTGGAAATCCTGGTGGGTGCGATAAACCCTGCAATGCATACAGATATTGGAGTGTAACCATAATTGATAAACCGTCCTCACAAAAAATATGATCTGGATACTTCAAAATGTACAGACTGAATTGAGTGGACAGACATTAACATAGAGCGTTCTCAGGACTGACCACACACCAAAAGCGGCAGTACTAATAAACAATACAGGGTTCACAAACACAAATCAAGTACTGAACAATAGTACTTACTACAGACAAGCAACATTGCACTAACTAAACTCTGCAGACTATTTCTTGCCACCGACCTACGGGATGAACCCCGCATAACTGACTAGCTAGGCCATGGACTTCGTGTGAGATGTCTACATGCACCATCACCATCTTGTCAACCTTGGAGAACCTAACAGAGTTGTCTTTCCACTCACAAACATGATGATGAAGACAGGCCGCATCAGATTTGTTGGGAAGCTTTACAAGAACCACACCCTTCGTAATCGAAGGCACAACCAGGAAATTGTTGTGGTCAAGTACAGCCTCGAGAACACGCCTGACAACAATGCTACAGGAAAACACTAGTTCAGGACACGTGGTGACAAGGACACAACAGCTGGATAGTTCAGCAGTAGAACTCATCATCAGGTCTTCCAGTTCACACGGCATGACTTTGAGAACTTCATCTCCACCGCGGACCTGGTTCTAATTCAAACAGGAACCATATTTCATTACTACCTCCGTTCAGAAATATAAGATGATTTTTGATATTATACTCCATATATGACTACATATACGCACAGAAATGAGTGAACAAAGACACTATAGAACATGTCTTCAAAAGCATGAGAGCAGAGGGATTACATGCAATATCCATAACACAAGTTACTGAGGCAAATATACCCTCTTAAAAGGTAGCATTGATGTTCATAAAGTACTCCCTCCGCCCCAAAATTCTTGTCTTAGATTTGTCTAGATACGGATGTATCAAGTCACATTTTAGTATTAGATACATCCGTATCTAGACAAATCTAAGACAAGAAATTTGGGACAGAGGGAGTAGTTGAAAGTAATCTATAAGAAATCAGTGTCAACCTCTCGCATGTTTTGGTCAAAAGAGGAATTTAGAACCGTCATTTGGCACACAAAAATCACATGCAAGATCACCCAGAAAGTTGTACTACCAATACTAGTACTGCGTGTTAGATGAAAAAACACAATCAAGATCGAGAAAAAGATCGTCAACAAGAGACATTACCTGGACTTGCTTAATGAGGGATCCCGGAGAGGGGGGCTTGGACAGGGCGATGGCTTTGAGCTTGTCCGCGGTAGTCTCGGCGGGGTGCTTGCGCTTCTTCGTACCATGAGCCTCGACGGTTTTGGCCAGAGCCATAGACATCACGTCGGCCGGTGCTCCGGCATCCATCCAAGAGAGGAAGCTGAGAGAGAAGAGTGAAAGGAGGAACGAGATGAGGGAGAAGCGAAGCGAGTTGGGGTTTTCTTCATGAGAGGAAGCTGAGAGAGAAGAGTGAAATGATGGTTGCTTCGTCCGTCCAACTTACTGCTGGAAAGGAGGGGGTTTTGTGATTTGATGGCTCATTGGGCATTACTGCGACAGTTCCATCGGGGTAGTCTACCGTCACTCTACTACGGAGTAATTTAGTGCATGGCTGGTGGACCCAGGTGCTGGCTGGCCCACACGTCGGCGAAAGTGAGTAATTTAGTGCATGGCTGGAGGAGGATCCGCACGGTAGAGCGTGTCCACTGTTTTTCATTCTGAAGAAAAAAATGATTACAGCAAGCGTTTCCACTCTTACGACGGAGGAGTGCGAAACACGGCAGCCACTTGAACATACACAGTGCTCCTACTACTAGGCATGTGCAGTGGTTCATACGTCAGTAGTACTACACAATCTTGTTGCTAGTGTAGTAAGATATGACGATAACAAATGATGTTGTGCGCATGTCAACTACTCCTATATGTAACATAGTACCGCTTTTTCGACTGTCCGGTCGAGAATGAACGGTGAGATCAATGTTAACAGAACTAGGTCCACAACGCACGGAGAGTACGGTGCTACAGTACTCCAGGAAACATGAACCATATGAAGCACATCCTATAGTGTTAGACAGGGTGTATGAAGGGTGCACGGGATGGGAGCAAAAGTTCCCTTCTCGACCCACTTTTGGGTGTTTGGCAGAGTGCATGAAGGGTGCATGAGTCCACACTAGTAGGTTGACAAAAATACACGAAGAGGAAACAACTATATTGAGATGAGAATGCAACCAAACACACCCACACGCTTTGTGCTATAGTGACTGATCTGCACGTCTGAGTTTGATCCAACGGTCATGTTGCGCCGAGACATGGACATGCCCATGCAGAGGGCGCCTAAACACCACCGAAGTCCCTCTGCTTCTCGAGGCGCACGACGTTGGTGATGCAGGGTGCAACCGCCCGCAGAGCCCGCTCCCGGTTGACGGGAGCCAGCTCGTCAAAGACGGCGTCCAATGGCACGAATGGATTCCGGTGACGGAGCCCTGAAAGGATTCGCCCGGCAACGGCGACGGCAGCGCGCAACCCCTCCTTGTCCAGCTCAGCCCCCACCATCGCGCGGAGACGACTCAGCTCCTCGGAGATATAGGTGAAGAAGGAGACCAGGTCAGGAAGCCGCAGCTCGTTGAACGGGTTTAGCCCGACGGCCGGCATCGTCGCGCTAGCACGATGGTAGGCATCGCGCCGCCGCAACACGTGCGTGGCAACTTCGTTCACCAAGTGCCTGAGGCGATCCTGGACCTCGTCACGATCGGCCCGCTCGCGCTCCAGCCGGCTCCCCTGACGGCCTATCGTATCTCCCGCTTTCTACAGCAACGCTGCCGACGCCTCGAGCATCTTTGTGGTGGACGCCTGCCGCTTTTGAAGCTCCGTGAACTCCCGCACATAACGGAGGAGCATGGCACTCCTCTCCTCCTTGAGCTCACGGAGCTCCACGTCCTTGGCCCTGAGCTCCGCATCCTTGGCATGGAGCTCCTGTGTCAGGCGCCTCACCTCGGACTCCGTGATCTGCTGCGCCGCCATGGCACCAAGTAGAAGCAATGGGGAGAGGAAGCAAAGGGGGCGAAACGGCTGAAAGGCAATGCAATCTACGGGAAGGCGGAGGGAGCCAGCCGAGGAGCGGGGAATCTTTTGGTTTCACCATGGTAAAACACTAGTCGACGACTTCTCACATCAGGGATCAGTGGGTTTTTACAGGCAGAGTCATCGTGACTAATTGCTACCGCCCCTGCTCCCGTCAATCAAAAAATTAAAAATCCTGCCGCGCCTGCTCCCGTCAATCAAAAAATTAAAAATCCTGCCGCACCCAAACACCAGAGCAACGCCGCGGTGGATATTTAAATTTACCTGCCGACAAGTAGATAAAAAAGGGGTGAAAAAACAAATGTGGCGGCGGCCTAGCTAATTGGTCGAACTAGCCCAACTAGCTAGCCACCGTGCTTCACTGATGTACTCGGCGGGAAAGGTGGTCTTTCGTGATTTGACGACTCATTTACTTGCTTCGGCGGTAGGGCGTCCCACGTCAGGAAGAATATATGCGTGCACCACCCGGGAGGACCCCGAAACCGCGCGGTAGGGTGTGCCACGTTTCGGCACGGAGGAAAAATGTGCGTGTAAAAATATACTATATCAGACGTAGTACCTATGGTTCGACCTCGGGACCCAGCCAGTCGGTCGAAAACACCCCACTAGCCACACACCTTCATCATGCAAACGTGGCATGGTTAGCTCCGTCTCGACAAGCCACAACGTCTCTTGTTCTAGGCGATTCTTCTATTTTCGAAGCTTTTTTTTAGTTGTAATAACACCACGGCAAGCTAGCGCCGCTCTTCGTGTGTGCCCGTGCAAAGGTTAGACAATGGAGAGAAGAGAGATTGAGATCGCAGACCTGGGACCCACCCGTAAGTGAGACAACGGTCATGCACGTCTTGACGAGGCACTCCCTCTACTCTACTCAACGCAAGTACTGTATAAAATCAAGTTATGGGACAAAGCCAACAACCGTTCATTTTTTTAGGCTATCGACTTACGCTTTGTAGTCTAGGTTGCCAGTTCGAATCTCGTCTTTCAGATTTGTTAGTTTTAGGTCCAAATTTGATTAATGACAAGTGGGACCCTCGTGTGTTGTTCCGATATTTCAGTGTAGGATGGTTTTTTTGAACAAACACTTTGCGCGGTTAGACAAGTAACGGCACGAGTTAGACGTATTTTGCAAGTTTACGAACAAAAATGACAGCGGCATAGAATACCAGATCCACCCCGCAGCTTAGCTACTATGGTGATATAAGTTTTTACACCGTTGGAAGTGAGATCCAATGGCGTGGGAGTAGTCTTTGTAATTATGCGCAATTTCCAAACTCTCCAAAGTTTTTTTGCAAATAAAACATTCAGGCCTCATGTGTGCCGCTGCATCTTCGATCCAACGGCTCCGCGGTGCTCATATTAGGTGCTCCCCATAGCTTAATTACCCGCTACGGTGATATGAGCATCTAGGTCGTATGATCAGTGATCAGATGGCACATGCATAGTACTTGTACTTTCTGCGCATTTCCCAAACTCTATCAGCCGTATATTGCAAAAACATTCAAACCTCCTATTGTGGGCCGTTAGATCTCAGTGAACTCGTATCACCATAGAATCTACGGTGCGGGAGCACCTCATACTCTCCCGTGTGAGAAAACATAAGGTGCTATCGCAGCTTGGATGCTACGGTGATACGAGCTTGGAGGTCGTTTGATCTGAGATCCAATGGCATCTGAGCAGTCTTTGTGCTTGTAAGCAGTGGCCGAACTCTTTTGGGGCTTTTCTGCAAAAAACCATTCGAACCACTGAGGAGGTGTTGGGTCACAAATCCAACGCCTCCAAAGAGCTTGTATCACCAAAGCATCTAAGGTGTGGTAGCACATGATATTCTTACATACACGAGAATATGATGTCCTCCTTCATCTTAGATGCTACGGTGATACGAGCTTCGAGGTCATTGGATATGGGATCAAAGGGCATCTAAGTAGTTTTTGTACAAATTGTGTGCAATTCTCAAACTCATCAAGGTTTCCTGCAAAAAGATTAAGACACATCATGTGAGCTGCTATATCTCAGATCTACAAGCTCCAAGCAACTCGTATCGGCATATAGCATCTAAGGTATGGGGGCACATGATATTCTCCCGGGGAGGAGGGGTGGGGGGTGCACAACCAATCGGTGGTTGGGAGGGTGGGGACAAATATAATTTAAAAAACCCTAAACAGAGCTCCACAATTTTATCTAAGGTCGAGGGGTTGACCCCCGACAATCATAGCTCCGCCTAAACACAACATTTGCATGTACAGTAGTACTAGACTTAATATTCATGTTTCAGTTTCATGTTCATTTTAAATATTGAACTGAGGACCATGGATGTCTTACATTTTACTCCCTTCGTTCCTAAATATTAGTCTTTTTAGAGGCTTCAAATGGACTGGCACATACGGATGTATATAGACATATTTTAGAGTCTAGATTCACTCATTTTGCTCCGTATGTAGTCACTTGTTGAACTCTCTAAAAGACTAATATTTAGGAATAGAAGGAGTATTTTTGAACTCGTGTCATACATGCATGGGCTGGAAAAATAGATGCACTATACTTATTGGATTGTTGTTGTGTTCGTGCGTGTGTGTCTGTGTGTGTGTGTGTGGTCATATGCTTGATACATACAAAGTTTTCTCACCTCCATATTGTTCATCTTTTAAATTTGAATTTGCATTGGAAAACTTACTAGGGATACCATGAAATGTGAAATCCACGTTGAGATCACTATATCACAAATTCACTCTAATTCAACAACTCATCATAAATCAATTACCACGTTGAGATTAGTATTTGCAAGGAAAATACGGGTATTGTAATACACATAGATTCGTTCGACAATTTGAAAGGTTCCTTTCGTATTCTCAAATGGTAGGACCCAACGGCGCACCAGCCAGACCTTGGCTCGTGTTGATCCTAAAAAAAACGGGCTCGTGTCCTTCGGTGGCGTGCGTGGTACGCACATTAGGCAACCCCAACCAGTCGAGCCTCAGCGTTTCAAGTCGAAATATCTGGCGGCCAGAATTCCAGCCCTAGGAAATTCCCCTCATTTTCCCAGTCCATAATGACTACCGATGAACAACGGAGGGATGCTTTAGTAACTAGACAACGTTACCTACCGTGCCGAGCACGGTTCAATTCCCTCGGTCGCCGCTCGTCAAGGTCACCCGTCAACTGCATTGCCTAGCACTACTACTACTACACCAGGATGAGCACAGAATTGAGCCCGTTTGTTCGTGCCTAGTACTTGAGTTAATATATCAGGCAATGCACTGGTACGGAGGGATTATCCTTTTACTCCCTCCTTTCCGGTTTATAGGGCTTATCTCAAAATTTTAGTTTTCCCATTTTATAAGTCTCAATTTGGTTGTTCCCCATCACATGTTCATATTTCAAGGTGCCATAAATCATTACATGCAAGTATTAAGAGAAAATTGACCAATCCATGTACTTTATGCATGCATGCATTGCAATTAATGCATTCGTAAACACAATTTTTGAGGAAAACAAGCGCATTAATTGAGTGGTTTTGCAAACTACAACAATTGTTCCACCACTCACCATCTACCTTGGTTGGTGAGATTTTTGAATTGAGCCCTATAAACCGGAAAGGAGATTTAACTAAGCAAAATGTTTGACCAAATCCTTTCTTAAGAAATACAACAGGATAGATGTACGGCTTGAAAATTTATTGCATGATGCAGGTTATGATATTGTTTCGAATCCTGGATCTTAAATTTCAGAAAATCCAAAAGTGAGCATAAATTCTTGAAATTGAGCATGGTCACGTGATATGACACAAATATTACTTCGTAAGTTTTTTCTTCAATTCGAGACAAGCTGCTTATGACAAGTTGCACAAATGAAGAGCCAAGGTATTTTGGAACAAAGACCTGTCACGTTAAGGCGAACGCTTTCACTATCGAAACCGTTTGCGTTTACGTGCCGTCACGAGTCCCCGCTTCTCATCGGCAGGTGCCGTCCCAGCAAGCGTGTGAGTCGACGGGAGGCGTGCGAGTAGACCGCTGCGCCGGCTGTCAGGGAGGCGTGCGAGCAGACCGCTGTGCAGACTCACCGGGAGGCGAGCCCTTTGACTAGGCTCCGCCGCCCACCGTCGTCCCAACTGCTCCCACTTTTAATGTCGCTGGCGCCGCAGTTTAAAATCAACCCCGCACTACCCGGTATCGCTACAATCCTCTCTCTTCCTCTCCGATTCTCCTGTCGTCTACCTCCAACTAGCCTGACCTAAACGTACGCCATGCCGCATCACGATGGTCTGCCCTTAGTGTTCCAGTTTCATGAGGAAGACACCCAGCCGGACTCTGAAGAACATAAGGCGCTTTGGGACGAGCTTGAACTGGCCTTGCAGGAAGACGCCGCGCCTGTCCCCGCTCCCGTTCCGGCTCCCGTCACCCCGACTGCGCCAGCGCCCATCCCCATGGCATTGATGGGCTGGGAGCCGCACATTGTCGCCGAGCTTGATGCCACGGGGTTCCACGAGGTCCCCGCCGACTTTCATGCGCCCGTGCACCTGCCAGCGCATGCGCCTGCGCGTGCACTGACGCGCACGCCCGTGCCGGTGCCCGTGCACCTGCCAGCGCATGCGCCTGCGCATGCACTGAGGTGCGTGCCCGTGCTGGTGCCCGTGCACACGAATGTCTCCGCCGTGCCGTTGACAGCGCCTGTCCCCGCGCGGGTGCCAGTGCCCCCCTCAGCGGCATGGATGGCCGCCGTCGACCGCTTCCTTGCACCAACGCCAGTCGCCTCCTCCCGCCAGTTGACTCGCTCCCAAGTCCAGAACATTTTGGCCTTGCTTGAAGCTAGGCCAACGTCCAGGAGTACGCCAACAACGGCGCAGGACACGGCCGCCGTCGCCGTCGGTCAGTGGCCCGACGACACACAGAGCACGGCAGAGGAGCCGCTTCCCACCGCGAGACGCCCCCGCCGCCGCCGCGTAATCTAAATTTGCCATGAAAACCGTTCGGATTGCCATGATTAAAATCCAAACGTTTATCATTTCCGTTTATTTTATATCGATCGTCATATAATTTAAAGTCGGAGTCAGACTGAACGAAATGTATGGTTTGATCGATTGAATGTTCTGCTAGAGCCGTATCAAATTAAATATAAAACGTCATCAAGCCACATGTATTCCTTGTCATCCAACGACCTAGACTGCTTCAATGTCGAGCGCTCAACACGTTTAGTGTGCAGTTCATTTCATGCCAAAAATAGTGCTAATCACATGACAACACACAAATAATATCCTAGTAGTTAATATCCGCATGCACTTAATATACTTCCAAATTAACGTGCATTGCACGTACACACTAACTAGTGCTGCTAGTATGTGAAACTGGTGTCGTGACTTGTGAACGCGTCCAGATATGGTCAACGGCAACATCGCCCGCGAGTTCTTCCTGTTTGCCCGTGCGTCTAAACGCAGAAGGGGAGGAGAGAGAGAGAGCACACATGGAACCCACCAGTAAGTGAAGGCGAATAGTACTAAAAATAATATTACATGTTATCCATTAATTAGGCCGTGGTAATATAAAAACATTATGTGAACAAAGGGGGTACAACAAACATTGCTATTCTACGTATGTTGCTTATTGACGTGCGGCTTGAAGGCCCGGTCGCATGTTCGATCCTCGTCCTTTATTTTTTAATTTGTATATGGGTCCAAATTTGTTTCATGACATGTGGGCCCCTCGGTGTGTAGTTTGTAGCACTTTAATTTGTGGGTCGAAATTTGTTCCATTCCAAGTGGACTATCGGTGTGTAGTTTTGTAGCTTATTTATAATAATTAAAGAGAACAACATAGTTTTTTCAATAATACCATGGTGCGACGTTGAATGCGAGAAAGGACGTGCGAGAGAGCGATGACCGAGCCAGAGGGAAATCAACTAGGGGAGTTGCGTGGGTTGCAATGGCGTTTGGAGTAGTTGTGGGCGGAATGCTACGAAAATATAATCTAAACCGACCGGAATAAATGCCTACACAAATTAATCCAAGGTTGGAGTGCCCCTCGCAATGTAAATAGCCCCGGCTTTGCGAGGGATGGAGAGGTAGTAGCTTCAACGCGTGGAAGATACGGTATGAGAAAGCGAGGTCAATCGAGAGACATATAGATAGAGAGACAAAGTGAGTGTGGTCCGACATTCATTGAACAAATATATATGCTCCGGAGAGATATTGTCCGATTAAGCTTTTGGTAAGGGTGAGGGCTGTAAGATAGAGCTTGAGAGATGATCCAGTCACAGACGTGTAGATATATTTTGTGCGTGGGAGGAAGCAAGGTCAACTGATCACATAGGGTCGCCATGCGATCGAAAGAGTGAGACGGGTTGGAGAGAGTGACCTAGATAGACGATGTGCGTGAGAGAGTATACAATGTGAATAGGTCTAATTGGGCTCAAACATGGTGATATATCGTTCTTGTCCAAGAAAGAGCGAGGTAAATCGAGACATACGGAGAGAGAGAGATAGAGATAGAGAGAGAGAGAGATTGAGTGAGCGTGGCCCACCATGAGGTCGAAAGAGTGGCGGTGGCTTGGATGGACTGACCTAGATAGACAATCTGTGTGAGAGAGTATAGAGTGTGTCGATCGAGGCTCGAACAGGGAGATATATCATTTGTGTGTGAAAGAAAACGAGGTTAAACGAGACTCAGATAAAGAGAGCTAGATTAAGCGAGTGTGGCCCGCCGTGCGGAAGAAAGAGTGAGACGGTCTCGATGGAGTGACCTAGTGTTGGAAATATGCCCTAGAGGCAATAATAAAATGGTTATTATTATATTTCCTCGTTCATGATAATTGTCTATTATTCATGCTATAATTGTCTTGTCCGGAAATCGTAATGCATGTGTGAATACATAGACCACAACATGTCCCTAGTGAGCCTCTAGTTGACTAGCTCGTTTATCAATAGATGGTTACGGTTTCCTGGCCGTGGACATTGGATATCATTGATAACGGGATCACATCATTGGGAGAATGATGTGATGGACAAGACCCAATCCTAAGCATAGCACAAGATCGTGTAGTTCGTTTGCTAGAGCTTTTCCAATGTCAAGTATCATTTCCTTAGACCATGAGATCGCGTAACTCCCGGATGCCGTAGGACCGCTTTGGGTGTACCAAACGTCACAACGTAACTGGGTGGCTATAAAGGTATACTACAGGTATCTCCGAAAGTGTCTGTCGGGTTGACACGGATCGAGACTGGGATTTGTCACTATGACGGAGAGGTATCTCTGGGCCCACTCGGTAATGCATCATCATAATGAGCTCAATGTGACCAAATGTTTGGTCACGGGATCATGCATTACGGTATGAGTAAAGTGACTTGCCGGTAACGAGATTGAACGAGGTATTGGGATACCGACGATCGAATCTCGGGCAAGTAACGTACCGATTTGACAAAGGGAATTGTATACGGGATTACTTGAATCCTCGACATCGTGGTTCATCCGATGAGATCATCGAGGAGCATGTGGGAGCCAACATGGGTATCCAGATCCCGCTGTTGGTTATTGACCGGAGAGTCGTCTCGGTCATGTCTGTGTGTCTCCCGAACCCGTAGGGTCTACACACTTAAGGTTCGGTGACGCTAGGGTTGTAGAGATATTAGTATGTGGTAACCCGAAAGTTGTTCGGAGTCCAGGATGAGATCCCGGACGTCACGAGGAGTTCCGGAATGGTCCGGAGGTAAAGAATTGTATATCGGAAGTCCAGTTTCGGCCACCGGGAAAGTTTCGGGGGTCACCGGTATTGTACCGGGACCACCGGAAGGGTCCCGGGGGTCCACCGGGTGGGGCCACCTATCCCGGAGGGCCCCATGGGCTGAAGTGGGAAGGGAACCAGCCCCTGGTGGGCTGGTGCGCCCCCCTTGGGCATCCCCTGCGCCTAGGGTTGGAAACCCTAGGGGTGGGGGGGCGCCCCACTTGACTTGGGGGGCAAGTCCCCCCCTTGGCCGGCGCCCCCCTTGAGATGGGATCTCTAGGGGGCCGGCGCCCCCCAGGGCCCCTATATAAAGAGGGGGGAGGGAGGGCTGCGCACCCCTGCGTCTGGCGCCTCCCTCTCCCTCCGTACCACCTCTCCCTCTCGCTGAGCTTGGCGAAGCCCTGTCGAGATCACCGCTACTTCCACCACCACGCCGTTGTGCTGCTGGATCTCCATCAACCTCTCCCTTGCCCTTGCTGGATCAAGAAGGAGGAGACGTCTTCCCCAACCATACGTGTGTTGAACGCGGAGGTGCCGTCCGTTCGGCGCTAGTATCTCCGGTGATTTGGATCACGACGAGTACGACTCCCTCAACCCCGTTCTCTTGAACGCTTCCGCTCGTGATCTACAAGGGTATGTAGATGCACTCCTCTCTCTTGTTGCTAGATGACTCCATAGATTGATCTTGGTGAAGCGTAGAAATTTTTTATTTTCTGCAATGTTCCCCAACAGTGGCATCATGAGCTAGGTCTATGCGTAGTTTCTATGCACGAGTAGAACACAAACTTGTTGTGGGCGTAGATGTTGTCAATTTTCTTGTTTCGGCGGCATCGTGAGATGAAGCGGCCCGGACCGACCTTACACATACGCTTACGTGAGACAGGTTCCACCGACTGACATGCACTAGTTGCATAAGGTGGCTAGCGGGTGTCTGTCTCTCCCACTTTAGTCGGATCAGATTCGATAAAAAGGGTCCTTATGAAGGGTAAATAGAAATTGGCATATCACGTTGTGGTTTTACGTAGGTAAGAAACGTTCTTGCTAGAAACCTATAGAAGCCACGTAAAAACATGCAACAACAATTAGAGGACGTCTAACTTGTTTTTGCAGCATATGCCTTGTGATGTGATATGGCCAAAAGGATGTGATGAATGAAATATATGTGATGTATGAGATTGATCATGTTGTTGTAATAGGAATCTCGACTTGCATGTCGATGAGTATGACAACCGGCAGGAGCCATAGGAGTTGTCTTTATTTTTTGTATGACCTGCGTGTCATTGAATAACGCCATGTAAATTACTTTACTTTATTGCTAAACACGTTAGCCATAGAAGTAGAAGTAATCGTTGGCGTGACAACTTCATGAAGACATGATCATGGAGATCATGATGATGGAGATCATGGTGTCATGCCGGTGACGAAGATGATCATGGCGCCCCGAAGATGGAGATCAAAGGAGCAATATGATATTGGCCATATCATGTCACTATTTGATTGCATGTGATGTTTATCATGTTTTGCTTCTTATTTGCTTAGTACGACAGTAGTAAATAAGATGATCCCTTATAATAATTTCAAGAAAGTGTTCCCCCTAACTGTGCGCCGTTGCGAAAGTTCGTTGTTTCGAAGCACCACGTGATGATCGGGTGTGATAGATTCTAACGTTCACATACAACGGGTGTAAGACAGATTTACACATGCAAAACACTTAGGTTGACTTGACGAGCCTAGCATGTACAGACATGGCCTCGGAACACAAGAGACCGAAAGGTTGAACATGAGTCGTATAGAAGATACGATCAACATGGAGATGTTCACCGATGATGACTAGTCCGTCTCACGTGATGATCGGACACGGTCTAGTTGAGTCAGATCATGTATCACTTAGATGACTAGAGGGATGTCTAATCTGAGTGGGAGTTCATTAAATAATTTGATTAGATGAACTTAATTGTCATGAACTTAGTCTAAAAACCTTTGCAAAATGTCTTGTAGATCAAATGGCCAACGCTCATGTCAACCTCAACTTCAACGCGTTCCTAGAGAAAACCAAGCTGAAAGATGATGGCAGCAACTATTCGGACTGGGTCCGGAACCTGAGGATCATCCTCATAGCTGCCAAGAAAGCATATGTCCTAGAAGGACCGCTAGGTGATGCACCCATCCCAGAGAACCAAGACGTTATGAACGCTTGGCAATCGCGTGCTGATGATTACTCCCTCGTTCAGTGCGGCATGCTTTACAGCTTAGAACCGGGGCTCCAAAAGCGTTTTGAGCAACACGGAGCATATGAGATGTTCGAAGAGCTGAAAATGGTTTTCCAAGCTCATGCCCGGGTCGAGAGATATGAAGTCTCCGACAAGTTCTACAGTTGTAAGATGGAGGAAAATAGTTTTGTCAGTGAGCACATACTCAAGATGTCTGGGTTGCACAACCGCTTGTCCCAGCTGGACATTAACCTCCCGGACGAGGCGGTCATTGACAGAATCCTTCAGTCGCTCCCACCTAGCTACAAGAGCTTTGTGATGAACTACAATATGCAGGGGATGGTGAAAACTATTCCTGAAGTATTTTCAATGCTGAAATCAGCGGAGGTGGAAATCAAAAAGGAACATCAAGTGTTGATGGTTAATAAAACCACTAGTTTCAAGAAAGGCAAGGGTAAGAAGAACTTCAAGAAGGACGGCAAGGGAGTTGCCGCGCCCGGTAAGCCAGTTGCCGGGAAGAAGCCAAAGAATGGACCCAAACCTGAGACTGAGTGCTTTTATTGCAAGGGAAAGGGACACTGGAAGCGGAACTGCCCCAAATACTTAGCGGACAAGAAGGCCGGCAACACTAAAGGTATATGTGATATACATGTAATTGATGTGTACCTTACCAGTACTCGTAGTAGCTCCTGGGTATTTGATACCGGTGCGGTTGCTCATATTTGTAACTCAAAACAGGAGCTGCGGAATAAGCGGAGACTGGCGAAGGACGAGGTGACGATGCGCGTCGGGAATGGTTCCAAGGTCGATGTGATCGCCGTCGGCACGCTACCTCTACATTTACCTACGGGATTAGTTTTAAACCTCAATAATTGTTATTTAGTGCCAGCTTTGAGCATGAACATTGTATCTGGATCTCGTTTAATACGAGATGGCTACTCATTTAAATCCGAGAATAATGGTTGTTCTATTTATATGAGAGATATGTTTTATGGTCATGCCCCGCTGGTCAATGGTTTATTCTTAATGAATCTCGAATGTGATGTTACACATATTCATAGTGTGAATACCAAAAGATGTAAGGTTGATAACGATAGTCCCACATACTTGTGGCACTGCCGCCTTGGTCACATTGGTGTCAAGCGCATGAAGAAGCTCCATGCTGATGGACTTTTAGAGTCTCTCGATTATGAATCATTTGACACATGCGAACCATGCCTCATGGGCAAAATGACCAAGACTCCTTTCTCCGGAACAATGGAGCGAGCAACCAACTTATTGGAAATCATACATACTGATGTGTGCGGTCCAATGAGCGTTGAGGCTCGCGGAGGCTATCGTTAGGTTCTCACTCTCACTGATGACTTGAGTAGATATGGGTATGTCTACTTGATGAAACACAAGTCTGACACCTTTGAAAAGTTCAAGGAATTTCAGAATGAGGTAGAGAATCAACGTGACCGAAAGATAAAGTTCTTACGATCAGATCGTGGGGGAGAATATTTAAGTCACGACTTTGGTACGCACTTAAGGAAATGTGGAATCGTTTCACAACTCACGCCGCCTGGAACACCTCAGCGTAACGGTGTGTCCGAACGTCGTAATCGCACTCTATTGGATATGGTGCGATCTATGATGTCACTCACCGATTTACCGCTATCATTTTGGGGATACGCTCTAGAGACAGCTACATTCACTTTAAATAGGGCACCGTATAAATCCATTGAGACGACACCGTATGAATTATGGTTTGGGAAGAAACCTAAGCTGTCATTTCTAAAAGTTTGGGGATGCGATGCTTATGTCAAGAAACTTCAACCTGAAAAGCTCGAACCCAAGTCGGAAAAATGCGTCTTCATAGGATACCCTAAGGAAACCATTGGGTATACCTTCTACATCAGATCCGAAGGCAAGATCTTTGTTGCCAGGAACGGGTGCTTTCTGGAGAAAGAGTTTCTCTCAAAAGAAGTAAGTGGGAGGAAAGTGGAACTTGATGAAGTACTACCTCTTGAACCGGAAAGTAGCGCAGCTCAGGAAGATGTTCCTGTGGTGCCTGCACCGACTAGAGAGGAAATTAATGATGATGATCAAGGTACTTCGGATCAAGTTACTACTGAACTTCGTAGGTCCACGAGGACATGTTCCACACCAGAGTGGTATGGCAACCCTGTCCTGGAAATCATGTTGTTAGACAACGGTGAACCTTCGAACTATGAAGAAGCAATGGCGGGCCCAGATTCCAACAAATGGCTTGAAGCCATGCAATCCGAGATAGGATCCATGTATGAAAACAAAGTATGGACTTTGACAGACTTGCCCGATGATCGGCGAGCGATAGAAAACAAATGGATCTTTAAGAAGAAGATGGACGCGGATGGTAATGTTACCATCTATAAAGCTCGACTTGTCGCTAAGGGTTATCGACAAGTTCAAGGGGTTGACTACGATGAGACTTTCTCTCCCGTAGCGAAGCTGAAGTCCGTCCGAATCATGTTAGCAATTGCCGCATACTATGATTATGAGATATGGCAAATGGACGTCAAAACGGCATTCCTTAACGGCTTTCTTAAGGAAGAATTGTATATGATGCAGCCGGAAGGTTTTGTCGATCCTAAAAATGCTAACAAGGTATGCAAGCTCCAGCGCTCCATCTATGGGCTGGTGCAAGCATCTCGGAGTTGGAACATTCGCTTTAATGAAATGATCAAAGCGTTTGGGTTTATGCAGACTTATGGAGAAGCCTGCGTTTACAAGAAAGTGAGTAGGAGCTCTGTAGCATTTCTCATATTATATGTGGATGACATACTTTTGATGGGAAATGATATAGAACTTTTGGATAGCATTAAGGCCTACTTGAATAAGTGTTTTTCAATGAAGGACCTTGGAGAAGCTGCTTACATATTAGGCATCAAGATCTATAGAGATAGATCGAGACGCCTCATAGGTCTTTCACAAAGCACATACCTTGATAAGATATTGAAGAAGTTCAATATGGATCAGTCCAAGAAGGGGTTCTTGCCTGTGTTGCAAGGTGTGAAATTGAGCTCGGCTCAATGTCCGACCACGGCAGAAGATAGAGAAAAGATGAGTGTCGTCCCCTATGCCTCGGCCATAGGGTCTATCATGTATGCCATGCTATGTACCAGACCTGATGTAAACCTTGCCGTAAGTTTGGTAGGAAGGTACCAAAGTAATCCCGGCATGGAACACTGGACAGCGGGCAAGAATATCCTGAAGTACCTGAAAAGGACTAAGGATATGTTTCTCATATATGGAGGTGACGAAGAGCTCGTCGTAAAAGGTTACGTCCACGCTAGCTTCGACACAGATCTGGATGACTCTAAGTCACAAACCGGATACGTGTATATTTTGAATGGTGGGGCAGTAAGCTGGTGCAGTTGCAAGCAAAGCGTCGTGGCGGGATCTACATGTGAAGTGGAGTACATGGCAGCCTCAAAGGCAGCACATGAAGCAATCTGGGTGAAGGAGTTCATTACCGACCTAGGAGTTATTCCCAATGCGCCGGGGCTGATGACTCTCTTCTGTGACAACACTGGAGCCATTGGCCTTGCCAAGGAGCCCAGGTTTCACAAGAAGACCAGGCACATCAAGCGTCGCTTCAACTCCATTCGTGAAAATGTTCAAGATGGAGACATAGATATTAGTAAAGTGCACACAGATCTGAATGTCGCAGATCCGTTGACTAAACCTCTTCCGCGAGCAAAACATGATCAACACCAGAACTCTATGGGTGTTCGATTCATCACAATGTAACTAGATTATTGACTCTAGTGCAAGTGGGAGACTGTTGGAAGTATGCCCTAGAGGCAATAATAAAATGGTTATTATTATATTTCCTCGTTCATGATAATTGTCTATTATTCATGCTATAATTGTGTTGTCCGGAAATCGTAATGCATGTGTGAATACATAGACCACAACATGTCCCTAGTGAGGCTCTAGTTGACTAGCTTGTTTATCAATAGATGGTTACGGTTTCCTGGCCATGGACATTGGGTATCATTGATAACGGGATCACATCATTGGGAGAATGATGTGATGGACAAGACCCAATCCTAAGCATAGCAGAAGATCGTGTAGTTCGTTTGCTAGAGCTTTTCCAATGTCAAGTATCATTTCCATAGACCATGAGATCGTGTAACTTCCGGATGCCGTAGGAGTGCTTTGGGTGTACCAAACATCACAACGTAACTGGGTGTCTATAAAGGTATACTACAGGTATCTCCGAAAGTGTCTGTTGGGTTGACACGGATCGAGACTGGGATTTGTCACTCCGTATGACGGAGAGGTATCTCTGGGCCCACTCGGTAATGCATCATCATAATGAGCTCAATGTGACCAAGTGTTTGGTCTCGGGATCATGCATTACGGTACGAGTAAAGTGACTTGCCGGTAACGAGGTTGAAGGAGGTATTGGGATACCGACGATCGAATCTCGGGCAAGTAATGTACCGATTTGACAAAGGGAATTGTATACGGGATTACTTGAATCCTCGACATCGTGCTTCATCCGATGAGATCATCGAGGAGCATGTGGGAGCCAACATGGGTATCCAGATCCCGCTTTTGGTTATTGACCGGAGAGTCGTCTCGGTCATGTCTGCGTGTCTCCCGAACCCGTAGGGTCTACACACTTAAGGTTCGGTGACGCTAGGGTTATAGAGATATTAGTATGCGGTTACCCAAAAGTTGTTCGGAGTCCCGAATGAGATCCCGGACGTCATGAGGAGTTCCAGAATGGTCCGGAGGTAAAGAATTGTATATAGGAAGTCCAGTTTCGGCCACCGAGAAAGTTTCGGGGTCACCGGTATTGTACCGGGACCACCGGAAGGGTACCAGGGGTCCACCGGGTGGGGCCACCTATCCCGGAACCAGCCCCTGGTGGGCTGGTGCACCCCCCTTGGGCCTCCCCTGCGCCTAGGGTTGGAAACCCTAGGGGTGGGGGGCGCCCCACTTGACTTGGGGGGCAAGTCCCCCCCCCTTGGCCGCCGCCCCCCTTGAGATGGGATTCTAGGGGGCCGGCGCCCCCCAGGGCCCCTATATAAAGAGGGGGGAGGGAGGGAGGGCTGCGCACCCCTGCTCCTGGCGCCTCCCTCTCCCTCCGTACCACCTCTCCCTCTCGCTGAGCTTGGCGAAGCCCTGTCGAGATCACCGCTACTTCCACCACCACGCCGTTGTGCTGCTGGATCTCCATCAATCTCTCCCTCCCCCTTGCTGGATCAAGAAGGAGGAGACGTCTTCCCCAACCATACGTGTGTTGAACGCGGAGGTGCCCTCCGTTCGGCGCTAGGATCTTCGGTGATTTGGATCACGACGAGTACGACTCCCTCAACCCCGTTCTCTTGAACGCTTCCGCTCGCGATCTACAAGGGTATGTAGATGCACTCCTCTCTCTCGTTGCTAGATGACTCCATAGATTGATCTTGGTGAAGCGCAGAAATTTTTTATTTTCTGCAACGTTCCCCAACACCTAGATATACAACGTGCGTTCGTGCGCACGAGAGGTTGGGGGGGCTAGATAGGCAATGCATGTATTTAGCGCGAGAGGGTGAGAGGGAGAGGGGGGAGAGAGAGAGAGCTCGGCATGGGGTGCAGTGGCGGGTGTGTGAGGTAAATACATTTGGTAACAGGAGTGGAAAAAGGGGTTGTGTAGTTGAGAGACTTAGAGATCGAAACATGAAGAGAAAGAATGAACGTGTGTTGGAAACCGATAGCCTGCTAAGGTGGTTAGGAGAGGAAGATTGACCGATACAGGAAGTATGTAGCGTTTGTGCGCGCGGGGGGGGGGGGGGGGGCTAAAAATAACATTTGAATGTACATAGTACGAGACTTAATATCGATGTTTCAATTCGGTGTACATTGTAAGATTTGAACCGAGGACCAGGCATACGGGTAATTATTTCGAATTCGTGCCATACTAAGTTTCGAAAAGTTGACATTGGCTCAATTTGTTGTGCTATTTTGTAGGTCATATGTTTGAATCCATCGAAAAGTTTTCTCACTACCATGGTGTTCATCATATACATATGAATTTGTATTAAAAAAGTAGCGTGGATACAGTGAAATGCAAAATCCACGTTAGAATTGGAGATCGCTACGTGACACACACTCTAATTCAAATAACTAACTACGTGACACACACTCTAATTCAAATAACTAATTATGTGACACACTCTAATCCACGTTAGCGTGGGTACTGTTTCGATTTTTTTTCAAATAACTCCTCATTAATTAATTTATAGTACTCCCTCTGTTCACTTTTATAAGACCTTGAAGACATTTCAGACAATGTGTAAAACAGTTCATTTTAAGTTGTCTAAAACGACTTACAAAAGTGAACGGATGGATTATCTCGTTTCGAATGACTAATTATTGCAGGGAAAACACGGGCATGGTAACACATACAGATCGGTTTACAAATGAAAGAAGATTCGTTTGCATTCTCAAATGTAGGCGCACCAGGCAGACCAGGGTCGTGTCGGGGTGGACGCTGCTTCGGTGCCTTAAAGGCAACTGCCCCTGGGTGACTAACATGTGGGCCAGCCACCTGTTGGGCCCACATGTCATGGACACACAGGCAGGTGCCTTAAGGCACCGAAGCATAGTCCTGTCGGGGTGGTCGCGTGTGTCGGACGGACGCGTAGCACCCAGCCACCCACCGCCCTCCCCCCAAAAAAGGACGACGACAATATAAGTTTGCACTTCCACGTTTCGAATTGAAATATCTGGCGGCCCCAATTCCAGCCCTGCAAAATCTCTCTTCTCCACCGTCCCCTTCCGCGCCCAGATTGCTCAAATCCCTAATTCGCCGCCATCCCTCGAATCGCCCCTCGTCTCGTCTCTTTCCCCACCGTTCCCCACCTCTGTGCCGGACGACGATGACGAAGACGACGGTCGCGCTTCACCACCGCACCGGAGCTACCTCATCTACGCCCTCGTCCACCGCACCGGGTGGTCCACCGACAACGTCGGCCGCCGCAACCGACGTGCCTCACAGACACTGAGTTCCACCGCATCAGGTGCGCTTCACCGACGTCGTCTCCCAGCTCACCAGGGCTTCTTCACCGAGCACATCGTCGCACCTCCGCCCCCCGAGGCCGTTGGGGCTTCACCAATGGTCTTGTCCACCGCATCGTAGCGCTCCGCTGCCACTCAAGATCTGCATCCGTGCGCGGCCAGCCAACGCCAGCGCATCACCCTCAACGGCTCTGAAGTGACCCACACTCTAGCTAGGCGAGCATGGCCAAACGCCGGCCCGAACTAGGTATCCACACATCACTCCCTTGTGCACTGTTCCGACGATGTTTGGATATCCTTTCACTGCTCTCTTAGCTTACACGCCTATGCAACTCTGACTTTAACTCTTATTTCTTCTGGAGATATCATCTGAAACAAGCAAATCCATTTTTTAGCGAAGCATGATGGGGCTATGGGATCTGGTACACATCCTGCATACCCATATAACCTTGTAAGTATATGTCCTCCGGTACAACATCAAGGTCGATTCCTCTTATTTGATCAACCATTCGCCGTGTCAAAAATGCAGAGGGGGATGCAAGGAGCACAAGGCCTGCACATCCAAGCAAGTGGTAACATGGACTTGTACATGGAACATCCCAAGCGCAAGCAGAGCTGCAGTGAGCCTGTACAACGAGCTAGCGTAAGTCCCTGCATTTCATTTAATTCGCACTGGCATTCGTGTATGATTTGTGTGCAGTGGCTGATCCACGAATTCAAGTTACCAGGGGCGAACATTTAACTTACAAAATACGAAGGGACTTGCACTCCGGAAATCAACATAACTTGAGAAATGTGAAGCTACATGCACTTTGAAAACCAGCTAATGATCCAAAGTAGTTCAGATTATAAACACTAAATGATGCAAGCACCAAAAAACACAAAATGCAACATGGTGTACAAGGACTACAAACATGGTCTGTACCTGCTTGAATTATTCGTTCTCTGGCTGAAAATATCGAAGTGTAATTGCACGTATAACCAGTGCGCAAACTGCATATCAATATATCTATCCTGCACAAGTATGCCAATAGTTTCAAACAACAGATTAGAAAAGTATTTATTCTATGTTGTCATGATATCGGGACTTTCTGGTAGATGGCCTCGACGTTTCCTCAAGCCATGAAAATGCACTATAATTTGCTTGTCATCAATGCCTGCAAATCTCTCTCTCTCTCTCAACATAGTAGATCATCATTAGACACTAAATCCTTCAATGAGCTTGCAAAATGCTTGCATTAGATCCCTCATTAGACACTATATGTTCATCACCAGGAGCATGTAAAATGTTTGCATCAAATCCTTCATTAGCAGTCTGTTCATTAGACACTTCAGGCTCAAGAACAACATGAGCTTGTATGTTTGCACCGGAAACTTGATTAGATACATCAGATTCAGTCAGTTCAGTATTGATTGGGGGAGTTATAAAATAAGTAGAAATTGGTTTCATTTTCTCATAGATTCCCTACATACAAGCAGTTTTACAACACCGTCAGGTTTAACTATTGGCCAGAAATTGAAGAGTTGAATTAGATATAATCAGGGATGTGATGTACCTTCTCGTTGCGCATGCTACTCTTGCAAGCTGCGACTGTCCGTTTGCGCAAGCTCGATGCCATGCCCGTGCTGCCACCGCTGCCTCCCACGCAGGCTACACCCAGGGTTGGATCTTCATCTTCTTGTCCTTCCGTTCGCTTGAAGCCCGGCGACCGCCCTCCAACGAGGGCGCGAGGAAGTGCTGTGTCGGTCTGTCCAGCGGCGGCTAGGTTAAGAGCGAACCAGACTGGAGGCTGGAGCGAATGAATTGGGATTTTTCCTGCCGTCGATCGATATGGGAGGCGCTCTTTTGGGCCGCGAGCCTGCTATAGGGCCTGCCTTGCACTTATGTTATTGGCCCATCCAAATTGAAACATTTTTCTTCATTTTTTACATTGCCTGCTCGTGCGTTGGGACGAACAAAACTAGCGTGGGCCAACCTGGACGACTCAAACTAGGTGCACACTTTCCAGCCACCTGAGGCGGCCGCCCATACCAGCCCCTATGGTGGCGTCGCCCCTTTTTGCGTGTATGATTGGATAGTGAAAAATATTCCAGGGGCGCTTTTGATTTACCCACAGAATGGTTGAATTGCTTGTTTCTATGAACTGAGTTCGCCAATAATGTGAAGGATGCCAGTCTTTTCATCCTATTGTAGATTGCTTAGATCTCGATATGCCAAAAGTAATCGCATGAAATATACAGTAAAAGCCAGTGTGATGTGTTTGGCTACAACTAGTCTGACTACACGTCCTCATATAACATATCAAGGACGCACCATCTTACCAGATTAACCATTCGACTTACCCATGCAGTGTGGGAAGAAAGAAGTATTGGGACTGCGTATCCAAGCAGTTGATGCCATGGCCTCCTTTGTACAACCTTGTAAGCGAAAAAGAAGTTGTAGTGTGCCTGTACAAAGAACTAGCGTAAGTTCAGTTACTTGCTTCTCAGAATTTTAGTTAGCCACTTATTGCAAAATTGTTCAATTACGTTGCTTGGCTTAATTTAGTTTGCTACTGATTGCATAATGGCACAGCCTGTTAATCATATTGTAGACAGCGCCTATCTATGTGTTTGATACTTACTGTTAAGAATTACCTGTTTGCCTTAACTTAAATATCTACTTGTTTGTTTAACTGCTTTGCTGCTGCAACAGCGGGTTACAATGATGTTAATAACTAGTACTTTTCAGCATCCAATTGAAACTCTTTAATTCCTTGTTTGTTTAGCTGGTTTGCTGTTATAACTCCGAGTTGAGATGTTTTGGTAACTTCAACTTTTCTGAATCCAATCGGAACTTTAATGGCAAAACAGGTTAGCCCAAGATCAAAGAGCGAGGTCCCCATGGACGTTGCATCATCCCACAGCAGTGGCACCAGCCCAATCGTGCATTATGAATTGCCAACTGCTGATGCTCTAGAGGCTAAACTAGTGGTAGAAAGAGATTCTGCTTCTGCACTTAGAGATGAAGTTGACATGTCGAGGAAGCAAACAGCACAATCACAAGCAGTACTCAAGACAACCATTAAATATTTGGTGGATTTCAAAACGAAGCAAGCTGAGACTGATCAGATTGTTAAGGTCCTGAAGGAAAAAAGGAAATTAAATTCCTACTTGGTAATCATAGGTGAAATGTTCTTTCCATGGTTGAATAACCTTTGTGTTGTCTGTTCATGTAATCAATCAAACCATTTGTTTTAGAGCTCATGTAATAATTGTTTTTTTTTGTTTTTTGCTTTGTAATTTTATTTGAGCACAAGTCTGTATTAATTGATAAGACTCGGAGACATTTCATTTGGATTGCTGTGCCAGACCTACACAATCGTGCTGAATGTGCATTCAGCAATAGTAGTAGTATAGATGGACCATAAGTGGCACGCATCGGAAAGGGCAAGATGCTGGCTAAAAAAGGATGCTGTCGTAGCCCAAAAAAAGTACAGCGGCCTGGCTTATGTATGTTAGTTGATATTATTGATCCATATACTCTATAAGTGTTTATATGTCTGTTAGTTCTGTACATTCTTGGTTGATTGACTCGGTATTTGAATCTTGATACATCGCTTGTGTACATATCTAAATGGGAGTACACATTATGCTGCGTGTGACATTTGAGTTGGACATGAAGTGTTCCAAATATTCGAATTCACCTTAAACTGGATACTAGTTTCTGAATTTGAGTATCGGCATTTGTAACCCATATTCATATATGACAGTGGAATACATCTTTGTCGTCCTTTTGAAGATATATAAAAACACATAGAATGATTTATAAAGATTCATATAGGAATACAAAATGGATTCGAATTTAGTTGCCAGGGTAAATGTGGATGCTTATTGTCCCAAAATTCGAAAGAAGCAGCAAAATGTCCACTCCCACGTCGGCTGCCCGAAGCCAAGTATTTGGGAGATGGAAATTACTGTCTACCCATTACACGGACAATCCATCGGCCCGATTTCCACTGCTCTAAATAGGGGTAGGTTAGTAACTTCAATTAGACGTGACACGACCGCCTCTGAGCCCATTCCGACACGGTGGGCGTCAAACATGGGCGGCAAAACACATTTGATTCAAGCTCGTCAGAAAGACCTCTGTTTCTCCCTCCATTCCCCATTCATACACGATGGGCGGCAAAACAAACTCGACTCGGCCGAAATCGATGTAGGCAAATATTTTCAATAGGGGCAGGTTTGTAACTTCACTCAGACGTGACACAACCGCCCTACCTGTCAGCCCAGTTCATACACCGTGGGCGCCAACCATGGGCGCCAAACACCCTCTCCTCGCCCGAAATCGCTCTGGGCAAATATTGGCGAGATGCGAGATTACCGTCCTATCCCCAACCGACGAGACGTCCAAATTTTAAACGGGGGCTAAGTTCGTAACTTTCCCATATTTCAGACAGGCGCGTCCAAAAAACATGGTTCCCCGTACCTCTCCCTCCATTTTCCCATTCATACACCGTCCGCGCTAGAACACCCCATCCCCACACCAGCCTCCGTCCGCCACCCATCCATCGCCGCCGTCCTCCACCACATCCATCGCCACCGTCCTCCACCATGCCGGAGCGCCTACCAAGACCGCGTCGTCCACTGCTAGAGATGGACGTTTCTCATCCACGGCGATGGACCAATAGCCTTGCATCGCGTCCTCTCGCTTCATCGGCGCCGTCGTCCTCTTTGCCGGGGCCGCTCACACGACCTTCTCTTCCACCGCAACGGGACTTATCCCCCGATGCACCCGTATACTGTCGCAGATCTGCTTCAACGCCACCGACAGCCATCGCACCCCCGATGCCTACACGGCACCGCAAGAGAGGTGGTACTTCATATCTCCTCAACGTTTTGATCTCAACCAGAAAATAGATCTTAACTTGGTTACTCTACTTTCTTTTCAGCTCTTAGAATTTAGTTCTTAGTTCGAAGCAAACAATGGATGCTAAATATCATTTCTCCGGTTTGCAGCTTCAAATCTGCCATGGCAGAGCCATAATACGGTTTAATTGATCATGCTTAGGGTTTAATTGATCATGTTGGTTCCGTGGTGGTTTCTTTAATAGAAATCGGAGGGGAGGGGAAACCCTCTTTTGCTAAAAAAATATGCTTAGAGTTTCCCCCTTTTATGATCACTATACGATCAGAATACGTGCTTCGTGTCATAATAACACTGCTCCACGCATCAAGCTAAACAAGCCTAGATGTTCAAATACGAATCTGATATTATTAAAATAGAGTTGTTTAATTGGTCAGCTAAATGTTCCTAAATTAGTTTCAAAAATGCATGTTCGCCGCTCGGGTGTGTATCTCTACAGGGTGCCCACGGTGGGCCGGCCCACCCTGGGATTTTGGGTCGTCCCAGCCCCGATTCCCCTCTGTTCTGCTGCGCGCTTCCGATCTCTACTCGCCCCCAGCCGCCTACCTCGCCGGCGACTTGCCGTCCCCGGACGGCATGACTATAGGAGGAGACGCCGGACTAACAGGAGGCCAGGAGCCGCTCGCCCAACAGCGTCACCGCTGCCCGGGCGCGCCGCCGTGCCTACCTTCCCAGTCCGTTCAGGGCTCAGGCGTGCAGCACCCACCAAGCCAACCCGATTTATCCTGAGATACGTCCTCAACACTCAGCAGCCACTCCTCATCACCCATTTTCTAATTGATTCATTACTCATTAGGCAGGACTGTCATTAGGGTTTGTTGTGTGCTCAGTGCTACCTACACTTAATGGTTCAGATGTATTAGGCACTACCAACACTCCACCCTTGAAGCTAAACATTATGCCACTCATAATTGCTTAGTTTATTTGTTCAAACACGAATTTCATATGATTCTAATGTTCCTACTTCAGTTTTGAAATGTGCGCCTGCCTGTTATAGAGACATAAGGGGTTTGTATTTCTATGTGTGGTCTGGTCAGCACGGTTGGGGAGGTGAACTTTGCATATGCAGCGGTTTATGGGCAGACACTCTCCGAGTTGAATCCGCAATGCATTCCATACATAATCTGACTACTTTTTATGTTTTCATGAATCTCAGATTCTGAACAGCATCATAATGATTATGAGCTTGCGCGCATGAAAAGAATAAAGCAGAACAATACCATGGCTGTCAAACTGGGCATTAAGGGACTGAAATCAAGTCTGGATGCAATGCAATGCAAACGCTCTCCACCTACAGATTCATGCTCAGAATATGATCCTAACAGTGATTCTGAGCTAGAGGGAGACCTAAGTCAATGTAGCTCCCTAGTGGAGGAGTCAGAGGAAGATGCCCTATCTTATTCACCCATCAAGGTACTTGCTCTAACTTTCCAAGGTTACATTGCTCGCACATATCGTGCAACTGATGCTTTGCATTGCTTCTACTTTGTTGAACTGCCATTAGCTTAGTTTACACATAGTGTATGTGAATACGCCCTGCCTATCCATTTTCAGTACATATTCCATCCGTCATCATACCATATTTATCCATTCAAATGTTGTTCTTGTGTATCAGACGTTCAAAAGGAAGAGGGCGATTGCTGATCATGGAGGAGCACAAGCAAAGTATTTGGAAAAGTTAGTGGCACCTGATAAATCAAATAGCCCATTAGGTGTAGTTGCAATATCACCTGACCCACAAAATACCCCAACTCTAGCAGACTCTAGCCCTACTACACTGGTCATTTCTGATGCCCCAACTCAGCAGACCCCAACTGCAGCAAACAGTATGATTATGCCAGTTGACATAGCACCAGCTGTACGACGCAAAACCCCCATTCCAGCAAAGAGTACACCAAATCCAGCTGCGAAATCCCTTTTCGAACCAGAGAGAGCCCCAATTGCAGCAAATAGGACCCCTGTTCCATTTCTTCCCAGTTTAGAAGATGAAGCTTATGTTGTTGTCAGGAACTTTGTGCGCATCTTTCCTTCATGGAAAGATTATACCGCAGACACAGAACAATTTCCAGTCTTCCTCCGCAACTTACGCGTAAGTAATGTACTAATTTTATTCATGGTCATTACTGCATATGTTTTTGCTGACAGAAGACACAAGATTTCATTCTTTTAAATAGGTGAGGAGCAAACTGGATTGTGATGACGGGCAAGAGTTGGTTGCGCTTTTCAAGCACTCGTTGATGAAGTATCGTTCCTACCTGAGGCAAGCGCACTTCGATGGCAAGCCTCTGAACGAAATTTCTGTAAAGTCTCCGGTGCTACATTTATCCGACGGTGACTGGAATAATCTTGTTACACATTGGTCTCGGCTGCAGCGTAAGGTACTGTCTATGATATCACATCACAATTTGAACTACATTTCTGCATTTGCCTTAATGTCTCACTTGTATGAAAACTGTTAGCAGAAGAACATTCGTTCTCAAGGGACCACAGAATCTCACAACTATACTGCACACTGCATTGCTCTTGTGAGTACCTCTTGCCCTGTATGACCATACTTACTTTCATAGCTGTTTGATTATGTAGCATCACTGCACATATTAGCCTCGTAATCGTCCATTTGGTGGACATTATAAGATCCGTATGGACTCTTACACAAATTTAGAATCAACCCAATGCTTTTGAAGAGGTTTAGCTTTGCAGTCCTCTTGTAAGGACTGAACGTGGTCTATCACTGTACTTACATTAACAGCTACTCCCTTCGTCCCATAATATAAGAACGTTTTGTACAGTACACCAGTGTTCAAAACACTCTTGTATTATGGGAAGATGGATTGGTTCATTTTGTAGCATTCTGCATCTTATCTCCCTCGCCCACCATTTACTAAAAAAGATCAGATCTATATTTAATCTTACCAACAAGTAGAATACACAGACAATGCCAGTGCAGAAGTGTAGCCCATTGCTCTTGTCAGTACATTTTGTCCTGTAACGCTTGTACTTCCAGGGATTGGTAGTTGATTATGTAGCATCAATCTGCATCTTATCTTCATTATCCTCTATCCCTTCCAGTATTATCATATCTATAATTACTCTCTAAAAAATGTAGAGTACAGGCAATGCTTATGAAGAAGATTCTGTGCTGAAATTCTTGAGTTATCCTTCCCTTGACATGGAGAAGGGCATTATAAAGCCGGTGTTAACTGTTAATGTAAGTCAGTCCTTCTAAAGCCTTTATCCTCAACTGCTGTTTAATTTGCTCATACTCCCTATCGTTTACTGCTGTTTAGTTTGCTGTTTCTACCAAAATGCATGTTCGTAAGAACCGTAAGTTCTAAGTTTTACTTGTAAAACCAAATTTCTTATTCATACCATGCACATTACTTAATACTCCCTATATGTATGCTTGGTTTTGTGGATCTATAATCCAGTGTGTGGTGAAGCAGCCCACGTTTGCACCTTGTCATCTCCTGTTTTATCTTACTGATGTGGCTGATGATATGAACAACATGCCATGCACATTATCCAAAATAGATACAATGATTTTCTTTGCCCTTCATCTATGCTTGTTATGTTGACATGGTAATCCAGTAGTGTGGTGAAGCTCCCCGCATTATGAACAATGCCAAATTATGCTATTGATATTTTGAACTTACTCTTTATTTTCTAATTTGAAATTGGATAGAATTGACAGAACAGTTATCATCTTTGTTTATACACGTGCAAAACCTGTCATCTCTCTGCTTTGTTTCAGGGTGATATGCCTGATGGCATGCACAAGTCTGCTGAAGGCTGTGAGACAAACCCAACATATATTGCAGCAAAGAAGGCAAAACATCTTGAAGATAGCGAGACAACCCCAAAGTCTTGTCTTGATGCAGTGTTCAAGTTACTTGATACTAACAGTCAGACAAGCTCACAGAATTCGTTCTCTGAATCAGTTCGACTTCTTCAGTACCAAGTTCTAGCAGAAAGGCATTCTGCAACTCAACTTCGACTTGAAGTCCTATCTCTAAGAAAGATTGCGCAGAACACTAATGAGAACCTCATCGCTAAACAGCTACACCTGGAAGCTATGACCGACATGCTAGGCCGGTCCCACAGCCTTGCTCAGTAGCTTGCGCAGCAGTTCCCCCGCAAGGCTAACCTTTCTTGAGCTGTCTTGGAAGTGGTCTCGGTTCAGTATTATTTTGTTATGCTGCAATGGTGCCCAGTTTTTGTAATCTGCTTCTTCGTTGCACTTTATGATCACTGGTGGCGAACTTCGATGCCCAGTGGATGTAATATACCTTAAATCCTTTATTGTATAGTGTAGGTTTATTCTTAGTTACTATGCTGTAATTTCTTTATTGTATAGAGTAGGTTTGTTCTTAATTCCTACTAGTTACTGCCATCATTCGCTATCTGAAAAAAATCAGATGTAGTCAACCGGGCCGAAACATTCGATAACGGGCCAGGTTTTTAGCGGGCCACAATTGGGCCGGCCTGCGTCTTTCTTGGGCCCGAATGATTGGGGCCTTCACACATTGCGCCAGGCCCAAACTTACACCGGCCTATATTTTAGTTGGGTCTTTTGTTGACCCAGCGCTTAGTTTGGCCCAGGTAGCGTTGGGCCATTAACAGGCTGAATATTGTACTAGCCTGTTACGGCCGAGATGAAACCACGGGCCTTTAGCAGGCCAAAATGCATGTTGGGCCTCAATTTTCACTTGTCGTCGACGGGCCTTCAGCAGGCCGAAATGTAGACCGGGCCGTTATGGGCCCAGTTAGCTCACGGGCCGTTACCAGGCCGAAACATATCTCGGGCCTTAGTTGGCCCACTGATATGATGGGCCTTTAAGAGGCCGAAAGCTTAGTACAGGCATCAACGGGCCGAATTATGAGACAGGCCTTTAACAGGCCCAAAGTCACGTTGGGCTTAACTGTTGCCACCTTTAGCACGGGCCGTTAGTGGGCCCGATGTCCCGTCGGACCATATATGGCCCATGGGCAGCACGGGCCATTCCCAGGCCGAAAGTCACACTGGGCTGAAATGGGCCCATGTCTACATCAGGCCTCTAACAGGCCGAAAGTCACTGGTCTGTAGTTGGGCCCGAATATTCGGCGAACAATTAACGGGCCAGATCTGGCTTCGGGCCGTAAATGGGCCCAAATATTGGGCGAACAATTAACGGGCCAGATCTGGTTTCGGGCTGTAAATGGGCCTTTATTAAGCAGGCCGTTATTGCGCTGGCCCACTAGTACCTGATTAAGTTCTACGGGCCTTTGACTGGGCCGGCCTTTTTAACCTATATGGGCCTCTGTTGGGCCCAGCCACGTGTCGACGTACCATAGGCATGTCTCCTCCAATGGACGGGCGACATCTGGCCCACTGACGGCCAATCAGAATTTTACACGTGGAAATTTCCCATTGGTCGGGGCTGTTAACGGGTTATCGGATCCAAAATCCGACCCGATAGCTTAACGGCGTTCCGTTACGGTGGATGCCACGTGTCGGTCACCCTTGACGAAAGCACTTCTGTGACGCACGATTTATCGTCATGGAAGTGGACACTTCCGTGATGATAATTTGGGTAATGTCATGGAACACTTCTACGACAGCACAGGTATGACTATCTTGATTCTGTCATAAATTTGTCATGGATGTACATGCATGACAAAAAACATGACCTACTGTGACAAACACGTATCATCACGGAAGTGTATTTTTTTGTAGTGATTGTTGTGATTACATGAGTCGATATGGCTGAAACAATGTTCGGATGGCTCCAGCTAAATTAAGGCACATTTAAGCAGTATTCATCTTCTTCCAACTCTTCTTCTTTCGCGCTGGATATTGTGTTTGTCGAGGACGATGCTCAATGCCTCAAATACATGGCATGTCTTGTAGTTGGATGTTATCATTTTGAAAGTTAGTTGTTCTCTCATCAGTTTCACATGCATCTGCAAACACATAACCGTGCAAACTAATAAAATTTATTGTAAAACTTAATGTTCAGCTGGCTTGGATGAACGTATGTTGATGTGTTGTCAATGAGAGTGAACTTACATTATTGATAAAAAATGAATTATTATTCAAATTAATGAGCGACATCAAATGCATGGTGTAAATAGCACTGTCATCCCTGAAAATTGAGAGCATTAATGTCTGTGATTAGAAGGTGAACGGTAGATATGGGATGTGTAGTGGGACAAAAAGACGCATGGTTTTTATGAGGTAGAGCTATAGTTAAAATAAACTCACTCTCTGTCTGAGTTACATACACTCTGCACAGGTTTGACATGAAAGGAGGCCATGGTGTGAGGATAGTTGTTGTAAGCAGAATGGTAAGCTCTCTTGAAGTTTTCGATGACAATGTCCGAGTGTTCCTTTATACCGTCGCAATTGATATAAGGACACAGAATTTCGAAGCGACGCATTGCAAGATTCACGATGATGAGGTAGATAAAATGTGGATCCTTTCTCACAGGTATTAAGACCTAAAACAATTAACAAGGAATAATATCATTGTAACATGAAAAACTTGTAGAATCAAAGACGAACACTGGGCGGATAGAGTGAGTAGGGTGAACTCACGATGTTACATTTGTTGGGAAGCCTGTAACCAATAGTTTTCCACAATGTGTTCCTTGAGTAGTTCTGTGCTTGCTCCTAGAACTTTAAATTTATCCTGCAGAAAATTGAAGCTGTGTCACTTAGTGTGGTAGTAGTAGTAACTGTGGTTTGTTATTATTATTTATGAGAAGCAAGAACTTACAGAAGCGTCAATGTACATTATATGCTTGTGCACAAATGTTGGCGTTGCGTAGAATTGTTCTTTCATCAGCAACGCTGAGTAAGCATCGACCACGAATGAGTTGAAATATCCGTATACCTTCATTGACAAACCTAAAGTTCGATGATCGGCCCAACGTCGATCGACGAAGAATATCCTCTTGCTGCGAACAAAAATAAATGAATTTTAAATCATGTGATTTTCTTATTTAACATAAGAGGAAATGATTAGTATTCAATTACAGTAGTAGAAGAATCGAGCCAAAACACTTGAATATGATAGCTTCAGGCAGAACACATTGCATTAGTAAACGAAGGGACCAAAACTTTACTGTAACAGGAACAACGAATTCATTACCTATCATTTTGCTTGACACCTGGTGTATTGTCGACGATTGTTTCATACACTTCTTTCTCCTCCATTGTAGAGTCTCTTATTTCCAAAAGTTGGCAGTGATCTTTTATGGTCATTCCCTTGGTCAGTGAATCGAGTCTGTTCTAGCTGAGAATGATATTGATGAGGCTGGAAGACATGACCACCGGAGTTCAATTGACCATTACTAAGTTGCAGATGACCCTCATTATAATCGTTGTTTCTTTGGAACATTAGGCCTTGTGGTTGGTGCTGTGTGCGCAGTTCTAATGTTCTGACAGTTGGATCACCGGTTGAGCTCGAAGGAATATCTGTTGGAAAATGCTGTAGAGGATGGCCGGAATACTGCATGCTGTTGAACTGTTGTTGCAAGGCACTGTAACTTTGCCCATTAGACTGGCCTCTGCGTGGTTGCTGATGGTTCTGCTCTTGAGGTTGGCGTTGTTGGCACCGTGTAGTGTTGTTATTCTGAGCATCATTGTGTTGGGGGTAGTGGGCATCACCGACAGGGGTTTGTTGCTGGTACTGCTTGTGACTTTGGTTGTTCATTGCATAAGGTGAGCGCTGGCTGCTGTCTGAACCGCTGTTATTCGGAGCACCAGGATGTCGGTAGAGGTGGTTTTTGATACTAGGAACTGGTTGGTGGTGGTGTTGGGACAAAGGAGTTGCTGGCAAACTTTGGGACAAGACAGTTTGAGTTAAACGTGTAGAGTATGACGTATCAAAAGCCTGTGAGAGGTGGCTACCGCCTGACATTGATCTTGATCTGCTGGGTATAGGTAGCTCTTCATAGTTATAAAGGGAATATGTCGCTGACGAGCTTGAATTCTTGGCCAAGTGCGAGACAGTATCAGGTTGGCATTGTTGGGATGCTACTTGGTTATGAAAGGGTTGCTTCTTCTTTTCTTCAATGACTCTGTCAAGTTGTTCATAGGTAGATGGGTCAGACCATATTTCATCATCATCAATGAATCCACAATCAAGGAAGGCTCTTCGGTTGTCAACATGTAGAGACTGATTGGTTGCAATTTCTGTTGAATTATGAGGAGGCTCCAGTATCCTAACTCTTTTCTTTGGAGGCGCCGTGCTCTCTTTTCCTGGATCTTCTGACTGCTATGAGGACCTCTTTTGAGCTGCCATTTGTGCTTCCGGTTCTGGCGGATCTGCACTTGTGGTAATAGGGACGCTGTCTGTGGGATCTATACGTGGTTGCTTGGTACATTGTTCATGTTCTTCTTCAATGTTATTGTCTTGCGCATCGACAGCTACGGCAGCAACCAATGGAGCATCACTAGTGAATGGATTTGCTTTTCCCGTGTCCAGTACTGAGCCAGAACCGCTGGCAGAATCACTGGGGACTTCTACTGTTGGGGCAATTGAGGAAGTAGCTCTTGTGCGTTCTGTTTCAGCAATGTTCTTCTCATCACTCCAAGTTGAAACAAGATGGACCTTAGCTTCCGGCAGCGAAGAAGAACGTTGTCCCGTGACATTGTTTAAGTTTTGTGCAGGTTGGGTTACAGTGAGGTCCTTTGTGTTGGTTGAAGAATTTTTGTGAGCGCTATCAGAACCGCTGGACCGTGAAGTAGTTGGTGACGTTTTCCCAATGTTATAAACAGGTGCTCCAAGTGTATCGGTTGAGATTGGACCAGCCAATAATTGTTTGTCAACCGTAGAGTGCGAGGTTGATGTTTCTGTAGGTTTTCCTGTTTCCTCCTAGAGTTTTTCCAGTGGGCTTGTCAGAGAGTTGTGGTCTGCAGATCCTCCAGCAGAATTTTGGGTTTCAATCGGTATAGAACACTCAGACGAATTTTCACTTGTCATTATAATTGCCCCGCTCTCCAGCATATCAGATGTTGGCACGAAGGGCTCATGAACCGGCAAGCCATCAAGGCGGTTGTGCAGATGGTTATGCACTTTGTCTAGATGAATCTTGGTTTGTTCATCAATGTCCTCTTTGTTGTGGTCGATCCTGTTCACCTCCAGTAGCAACTTAATCTGAGTTGATGATTTTAAGCGTGAAGATAGATGAATTTGGGACTGCTCTTTGTCGTACGGATTCTGGGAGTCTGGGTCAGGGGTATCGCAGCAACCCTTTAAATTTTCTAGGGAGTATGACGTTGCGTGAAGGACACTGGTCGAGCCACTGCTGGAAGAACTTTGACTGCTTGTCGTGCTAGAACTTGGAAGCGTAGAATATGTTGAAGGGAGTGATGAAAAAGTTTCTTTTTCATTCGAGTTGTCCTGTTGCAAGTTACAATAAACGCCCTGGTCTCTGGTCTTGGTTTCTTTTGCACTAAGATCCCTACCAAGTGAAAGGAGCTTCTCCAATTTTTGCTCGAGAACTGGTTGAAACCGCGAGAAAAGTTATGTGTACATTTCATTGATAACTTTGGCATTTTTCACCTTGGCCTATAATTGAAAAAAAAACATCAAAAATTTTTAATACCAAAAATGAAAATTAGTTATTAATACCGAAAATGAAAAATATCTTGTGACCTACTGTACGTTCGGTCAAGAATTGCAGAATCACACATGATATGCTGCGGGAAGCGTGGCTAACAAGGTCCATGAATCATGGTCAACACATTCCTTGAAAGAGCACACCCGACGTATTGGACGAAGCATGGTTGACCTACCGCTGCAAGGAAGCAGTGCTATATTGAACACAAAAGCACAACTAACATACTATATAGAAGCACTTTTATATTTAACACAAAAGCACAGCTAACGTACTATACGAAGCACTTCTATATTTAACACAAAAGCACAGCTAACGTCCTGTAGGAAGCACTTCTGGTTTTAGCACAAAAGCACAACTAACGTACTATAGGAAGCACTTTTATATTTAACACAAAAGCACAGCTAACGTACTATACGAAGCACTTCTATGTTTAACACAAAGGCACAGCTAATGTCCTGTAGGAAGCACTTCTGGTTTTAACACAAAAGCACAGCTATCGTCCTATAGGAAGCACTTCTAGTTTTAGCACAAAAGCACAGCTAACGTACTATAGGAAGCATTCTTATATTTAACACAAAAGCACAGCTAACGTACTATAGGAAGCACTTCTATATTTAATACAAAAGCACAACTAACGTACTATATAGGAAGCACTTTTATATTTAACACAAAAGCACAGCTAACGTACTATTGGAAGCACTTCTATATTTAACACAAAGGCACAGCTAACGTCCTGTAGGAAGCACTTCTGGTTTTAACCCAAAAGCACAGCTAACGTCCTATAGGAAGCACTTCTAGTTTTAACACAAAAGCACAGCTAACATACTATAGGAAGCACTTCTGGTTTTAACACAAAAGCACAACTAACGTCCTATAGGAAGCACTTCTGGTTTTAACACAAAAGCACAACTAAGGTACTATAGGAAGCACTTTTATATTTAACACAAAAGCACAGCTAACGTACTATAGGAAGCACTTCTATATTTAACACAAAAGCACGACTAACGTCCTGTAGGAAGCACTTCTGGTTTTAACACAAAAGCACAGCTAACCTCCTATAGGAAGCATTTCTAGTTTTAACACAAAAGCACAGCTAACGTACTATAGGAAACTGTCTGGATGACCACGAAAGGACAGCTAATGTCCTATATGAAGCTCTTCTAGTTTTAACACAAACGCACAGCTAACGTACTACAAGAAACTGTGTGGATGAACACAATAGGACATGTATCTGTTTCGTAAAAACTCAAGGAACATCATTTCAAATATAAAATCAGGTGCAGAAGCTGGAAATCACTTACAGAACAAAGTTTTTCTTGAGGCACAAATTCTTCTATGTAGGCTTCTAGTCTGGGACTCATTTGGAAAAATGGTGCCTGAAAGCCAGGCGGTGGTTGGAAAGGTGTGCGCCTAATGTCTTTCAGCTGCCATGCGGAAGGAAACAATTACAGTCAAGTCAAATTAATACATGGTAGCTAAGTCATTATGTTTAGTCGAAAACTTCGCCAAAAGAAAATGATGAAAAGTTGACTCACCGTGTGTTTCCCAAAAATTCCGTCCTCTGTTGACAGGTTGTGTATGTTAGCATAATTCTTAATGGCCTCTATGTCCCACATGACAAGTCTTGCAGGAGTGTCAGGTTCCAGGTCCATAATCTTCATATCCAGGTACTCAAAATACGTTATCTGCAAGTGGGGAAGAGGTAAAAATGAATCATGTTCTTGTAGCTGCTTGTGGGTATAAAGAAATGTACAAGTTAGTGAACGAACCACTGGAATCAGGAGGCAGCCACACAGGGCGCCTGCGAATCCTTTGTCCTTGAAGGTCTGGAGTGATGCCACCAGTTTCTCTGTGACAGCATTGGACCAATCATATGATGATATGTTACTTGCTGGTCCTTCTAGAGAGGCTAAGTAGTCGGGGCTAACGCAATCATATGTCATTGGGCATAGAGATACCGCTGTTGCAAACATCACGAAAACCCGTTGAAACACTTCTCCTGTCAGCTCTGGGGTTATGAGATTAGTTAACTCTCTGATGTTTGGAGCGTGCCCAACACACCGAGTTTCAGACTTAACCTAACATCTGAAAGCTTCTAAGCATTTTCTAGGGATAATCTGCCCACCCAGTGGAATTCCTAAGATCCGGTGCATGGTGTACGAGTTGATAAGGAATCTGTATCCACTAGGCAGTATGAAACACCTGGAAGGGCAATCAAAATAGCGGACAAGCCAGCGAATGAAACACCTTGGAAGCTCGCGATAGCACAGATCTAGAAAGTATCCCAAACCAATATCTCTGACAAGCTGCTTTTGTGGTTCTGTTAGCTTTTCACAGACAATAATGAATTTCTGGAAGCTAAGTTTTGTGTTGAACTCTTCTTCATATTCACCCATTGCAACAGCTCTGTGGACAAAGATAAGAAATGACCTTTAGAAAATGTATTGTTAAACCACATGCTTTTCTGGCAGAAGCTTACATGTAAACACCGAGTCAGCAAAACAGAGACAAATATTTAAGCCGTGATTAAAAATGCAGCTAGAATGAGAGGCATTGATTTCCAAAGAAATTTCAACGATACACGCGAGATGCATGATAAAAAACACCTACTTTGAGGCAGCAAGCTGCTTCTTTGTCCTGTACGCCTCAACAAGCTTTTTGTGCGTTGCACGTTTTAACTTGATCATTAGTCTCTCTGTCTCTAGTTGGTCATGAACCATGAAATCTTGGGTGACAATCTCTATGCCATCGACAGACTGAGACTGAGTCTCCGACAGCTATGGGGTGGAGTCCATCTCATCGAACTCTACATAAGATGTCACGAGACATCATCGTTACCAGGTCAGCTATGTAAGACAGTTGTTAGCAGTCCATGTGAGACCATCATCAACAGCTTGGTTAGCTAAGATGGTTTCTAACTCTGAGTTAGTAACTGCTTTGCAAAAACGGACGTAAGTCCTTTGGATCTCTGCTGTAGATTGTGGATCTATACAATCATTTGACCTGTGACCTCATGTTAGGGATCAGGATAGTGAATTTTGACTGCAGTTTCATTGAGCTCTGCAACTAATATAATCTGTGGTCACGAGAGTGCTTAAGTTTTGCGTGGCTGGAGATATAACTCAACTTAGCAAAACCACGGCGCAAGCATGCAGTTGGCATGATTAAAGTGAGGTCAGCTGAGTCCTAATTTTAAATCCATAACCCTTCTGCTGTAAAGACGGCACAATAGTTTGAGCACGGAACAGCTGAAGATAATTGGATCCAGAAGCGATATTCAAATCGCGCCCCACCTATTGTGTTGCGCACATGCGGTGTGTACGCAGCCTGCGGAATTGCTAGCACCGGTAATTTTTTTGTTCAAACGTTGAATTGGTGGCATAATCATGGTGAGGATGCAATGGATTACCTGAACAGGAGATCCACGGCGAGTGAGATGAAGGAGACCAATAATTTTTCAGTGACGAGCGAACTCTGCGGAGGGATCAGGATTGGCTTTCCTTTGGAGAGCCAGAATATGCCTCGCCTGTCGCCACCGATGCTAGATGGAGAGAGATCTCGAACTCATCTGCGGACGACCCCACAAGTTACTCAAATACTTGGAGGAACTATTTGAGAGCCCACATGTCAGTATGACTTTGAAGTCCACCTACCACATTTTCTCACCCCAGATGGAGGTACTCCTCGTAGGACTCATATAAGGCCGACCCCACAAGTTAGTGAGAGACTTAGAGGAATTAGTAACTGAGAGCCCACTTGTCAGTCTCGTCGACGGTCAAGTGAAGTCGACCTACCACATCTCGTCACGCCGAAAAAACATGTGCATCTCTCATGCGTCCCAAAACTCACCCCACCTATCAAGTTATTCTTCTCCTGCACGGAAAAAATCGAAGTAGCCTCTCTCTCTCTTTCTTTCTCTCTCTCTCTCTCCCCCTCTCTCTTTCTCTTTTCTCTCTCTTCCAGATTCAAAATCATTGAAGGAGATCGCTGACAAACTGCAGGGAAGCAGATCCCCCACAATTTAGAAAGGTGTGAGTTCCGAACAATCAACGCATAAGATTCGGCAATCAAAGGTTAGTAAAAAATTTATCAACGCCTTGTGTGGCGATTCCTGATACACGAGATTCAATTAGTTGATGAATTTGTTGTGGTCGGGATTCATAGAATAAAACTGTTTAGTTTTACACTGTAGCTCTGATCTGAGTTTGTTTTTTTGTTTTGTGTACTCTCGTCCTTGTAATACGAGCTTGTTACTTTTGTTAGGTTTCATGGTTATCTTTGTGTTAAGTGTTGCACAAGCAAACTAGCATCAGAGGATCTCACTTTGGGTGAGGTTGTAGTTTAATTAAAAATTAATATATGTATATATTTATATACATCAATTATATAGAACTAAAAATATATCTCTGTTGCGTGGTAAGTGTAAAAGGTTTGTGAGAAAGATTGAGATCGACTTTGAAAAGTTTCAACACTGATACTGCAGGTTTATAACCTTTATATTTATTACATCTCTTTTTCGGGCAGATGTTTAGGAGTGCGTCATCTGGTCAGGACAACAGGGATGGTCGGTCTTTGAACGACATCGGCAAGGATTATGGGAGGCAGGTAATAGTAAGGCAGTTGAACATTAGGGTTTGGTCTTTTATTTCTGGGACGTTTGCTGTCAAGGTGCCACCACTGAGAACACCAAATAGTAGATCATTAAGAACAACAAAAATGATTAATATATCCTGGATGAATGCTATAATATCTGTTTATCCCGTGCATCTACTCTGCAGTTGAGTATCGAGAGCTGGAAGAAAAAAATCACTACAAAACAAGAAGAAGATCAAGGATGCAGATGCTGTCAAACATGCACATGCCATGCGGGCTGGATTAATTGGAGTCAAGAGTGAGATACAAGTTCTTGGCAAACGTCCCAACCAGGAGCATGGTGTGCAGTAGACACCCGCGAAGAGGAGCATTCTAAGCAGCAGAGACTCCACTAAGCAGATTGTGCAGGTAACGATGAAAACTTCAAACACTGGTTTTGAACGTAAGTGGAAGTTTTACGTGCTAATTCTTCGTAATACTCGCACGTGCCTCTAATTATTTTTTGGTTTCAAGACACAGTTTTCCACAAAGGCGCAGAGCGGGCGTTGTGACGGCCCAGCGTTTAAAGGCGGTCATAATGAAGAGGTACAGGGTAAAAGAATTTCCTTTGATGCAAGCAGAAGGATCATTGGCAACAAAAGCATTGGTGTTCAAGGATTCAGTATGGTTTGCACAAGCAAGAAGAGCCCAACGACAAAATCAAACATAGGAGGAATAAACTTTACTGTTCAGCAGCACCAGAAAGCAATACAGGTGACATCAAATACGAACGTGCAACAACATTTAAAGCAAATGTATATTTTTTTGCGAGCAATTTTTTCTTTGTTTTCGTCTAGTATATTTAAATTGTAGTATCTTGCACACGCAGGTGTACGAGCAAGGAAGCAAGTATCGCGATAGTCCACGGATCGATGAAAACATAAGGCAAGGTACTTTGAAAGGATCACCTGTGGCGTTCAACATGAGGGGTCCTTCCAAAGGATCTCGGATGGCATTCAGAATCGTCAGCGAAATTACCAATGCACGGAGGTTGTCGCCAAGATTTGCTGGACAAGAGAGGCATGGGAAAACAAAGGTGACGTCGGAACTATGCTTTTTCAATTCAACACACAAACAGTTTTATGGAAGAACAGGGTAAAGTGCAAAACAGGTGGACGGCTGTTTGTCTGGTACGGCTGTATGTGCAGTTGTTCTTTTGTATAGGATGTTGTTGTGCCTCTCCGGTTGTATGGTGCAAACAGAAGCACCTCTGTGCCTCTTTGTCCAGAGGTGTGTGTAGCATGGTCACATTCGTGCTGCTGGGTGTAATGTGAACTGTGCCTCTGGTGTACCGTTTATACTTGGTGAAGAGGCACGGGTCTGGTTTTGGTATACCAGATGAGCCCTGATGAGTCATATAAATCTTTTGCTTTGAAAATATAAAAATGCATATGCTGCCCTGGATATCTAATTCTGTTTCGTGCCATGTGTTCAGGATTTGGCGGAGGGGATAACAGATGAGGCAAAGAAATATCATAGTTCTCCATCCATTTCGAAGGGAATGCAACGTTCACAGCAGCAAGTAGCATACAGAGCCAGCACCGATTGCATGGTAGAAGCAGCACAGTCCCTTGGTTGCACGAGTGCCGGAGAAACAGGGAGCAGCATTGCACAATGCAACAGTGGAGAGGCAGACTCATTTATGGATTTGACTGTGCCATGCAGAAATGACACTACTGTGTGTGACAAACAACAGAGCAGCAGCAGCTCCGCTGTAAGTGGACCTGTGGCTGGCGATGAAACTGATGTCGTCAGAAGTGAATGCGATCAGATGAATGAAGACACGGTAGACAGAATCATCATGGCGCCACCGACCATTGTAGAGAAAGAAATGGACGACATGTTCAAATAAGGCATATACCCAACGATTCAGGAGGTCACCGAGTGCTCAAACCAGAGGGTGGTATGGTATTCGGATCATTGGATGAGTGCTTTTTCTTTTTCTGCAGATATGCTAGAAAGGTTGGCTTTGCTGCCCAGCGATCAAGGAGCAGAAGATCGACATATGATCAGCAGCTTGACAAGCAGGTGTTTCAGTGCACCAAGGAAGGGCAGAATAAAACAACTGAGAGACATGTTAAGGAGAGAAGGAGCAACTGCTTGATCCGGACAAGCTGCCCAGTCCAAATAACAGCCAAGAGGGATACAGATAGGAGGAAATGGTATCTGAAGAACGTGCACCTAGAGCACAACCACCAGCTTCACCCATCCGATTGGATGCTGAAGTTCATGAGATGCTATAAGAAGATGACACCTCAGGAGAAATTCTTTATACAAGTGCTGCAGAAGGCGAGGTTAGAACCAAGGAAGGTTATGCAGATTTTTACTGCCATGGGGAAACCGAGGCGAGAAATTATGTTCGACACGATTGACATAAGCAACATTGCATGCCGGGACAGGGCTGGGGAGCATGGCACTGATATCGAAGACACCATGAAATTGTTTGTCGATATGCAGAGGCGGAGGTTGGGATTCCACCATGTGGAAGAGACAGAGAAAAATGTACTACGCAGCCTGTTCTGGACAGACTCCTTGTGTAAGATGAATTATGAGCTATATGGAGATTTCGTGTATTTTGACACGACATTCTCTACGAATATATATGGCTTGCCATTTGCACCAATTATAGGTGTCGACAACCATGGGTCGACCGTCCTGTTTGGAGTAGGTCTTTTGAAGGATGAGAAAATAGGGTCATTCAAGTGGCTCCTAAGCACGTTTGTGATAACCCACAAGTATAGGGGATCGCAACAACTTTCGAGGGTAGAGTATTCAACCCAAATTTATTGATTCGACACAAGGGGAGCCAAAGAATATTCTCAAGTATTAGCAGTTGAGTTGTCAATTCAACCACACCTGGATAATTTAATATCTGCAGCAAAGTATTTAGTAGCAAAGTAATATGATAGTGGTGGTAACGGTAACAAAAGAGCAATGAAAGCAAAAGTAATATTTTTGGTGTTTTGTAGTGATTGTAACAATAGCAATGGAAAAAGTAAATAAGCGTAAACCAGTATATGGAAAGCTCGTAGGCATTGGATAGGTGATGGATAATTATGCCGAATGCGGTTCATCATGTAACAGTCATAACATAGGGTGACACAGAACTAGCTCCAATTCATCAATGTAATGTAGGCATGTATTCCGAATATAGTCATACATGCTTATGGAAAAGAACTTGCATGACATCTTTTGTCCTACCCTCCCGTGGCAGCGGGGTCCTAATGGAAACTAAGGGATATTAAGGCCTCCTTTTAATAGAGTACCGGACCAAAGCATTAACACATAGTGAATACATGAGCTCCTCAAACTATGGTCATCACCGGGAGTGGTCCCGATTATTGTCACTTCGGGGTTGCCGGATCATAACACATAGTAGGTGACTATAGACTTGCAAGATAGGATCAAGAACACACATATATTCATGAAAACATAATAGGTTCAGATCTGAAATCATGGCACTCGGGCCCTAGTTACAAGCATTAAGCATAGCAAAGTCATAGCAACATCAATCTCAGAACATAGTGGATACTAGGGATCAAACCCTGACAAAACTAACTCGATTACATGATATATCTCATCCAACCCATCACTGTCCAGCAAGCCTACGATGGAATTACTCACGCACGGCGGTGAGCATCATGAAATTGGTGATGGAGGATGGTTGATGATGACGACGGCGACGAATCCCCGTCTCCGGAGCCCCGAACGGACTCCAGATCAGCCCTCCCGAGAGGTTTTAGGGCTTGGCGGCGGCTCCGTATCGTAAAACGCGATGATTTCTTCTCCTTTATTTTTTTCTCCCCAAAAGCAAATATATAGAGTTGGAGTTGGCGTCGGAGGAGCTCCAGGGGACCCACGAGGTAGGGGGGCGCGCCCCCCACCCTCGTGGACAGGGTGTGGGCCCCCCCGGTCTTCATCTTTGGCAAGGATTTTTTATTATTTTTAACTTGACGTTCCGTGGAGTTTCAGGTCATTCCGAGAACTTTTGTTTTCTGCACATAAAACAACATCATGGCAATTCTGCTGAAAACAGCGTCAGTCCTGGTTAGTTCCATTCAAATCATGCAAGTTAGAGTCCAAAACAAGGGCAAAAGTGTTTGGAAAAGTAGATACGACGGAGACGTATCAACTCCCCCAAGCTTAAATCATTGCTTGTCCTCAAGCAATTCAGTTGACAAACTGAAAGTGATAAAGAAAAACTTTTGCAAACTCTGTTTGCTCTTGTTGTTGTAAATATATCAAGCCAGCATTCAAGTTTTCAGCAAAGATTATGACTAACCACATTTGCAATAATTTTCAGGTCTCATGTTTACTCATATCAATAGCATAATCAACTAGCGAGCCATAATAATAAATCTCGGATGACAACACTTTCTCAAAACAATCATAATATGATATAACAAGATGGTATCTCGCTAGCCCTTTCTGAGACCGCAAAACATAAATGCAGAGCACCTTTAAAGATCAAGGACTGACTAGACATTGTAATTCATGGTAAAAGAGATCCAGTCATAGTCATACCCAATATAAATTAACAATAATGAATGCAAATGACAGCTATGCTCTCCAGCTAGTGCTTTTAATAAGAGGGTGATGACTCAACATAAAAGTAAATGGATAGGCCCTTCACAGAGGGAAGCAGGGATTTGTAGAGGTGCTAGAGCTCGGTTTTGAAATAGAGATAAATAATATTTTGAGCAGCATGCTTTCATTGTCAACATAAGAACTAAGAGATGGCGATATCTTCCATGCCACACACATTATAGACGGTTCCCAAATAGAATGGTAAAGTTTATACTCCCCCTCCACCAACAAGCATCAATCCATGGCTTGCTCGAAACAACGAGTGCCTCCAACTAACATCAGGTCCCAAGGGGAGTTTTGTTTGCAATTAATTTTGATTTAGTTTGCATAAAGCATGGGACTGGGCATCCCGGTGACCAGCCATTTTCTCGTGAGTGAGGAGCGGAGTCCACTCCTCTTGAGAATAACCCGCCTAACATGGAAGATAAGGGCAGCCCTAGTTGATACATGCACTTCATACCAGCTTTTGCTCTTCATACCAACTAATTCCTCTTCCCAGGATTTCTGACGCAAGAGGTAACAGTACTGGATCTATGCACTTCATCTACGCCCTCGGCATCGGAGTCCGTGTTTCGGTTTAACTCCTCTCTCCACACTCTCGCCTTTGCTCTTTGCCAACTATCGGACAATTACGTTGGGACGCTTAAGCTACCACTGGTGAAAAGACTCTCGCTTGTGGAAGTTGATATATCAGACGCCTCGCTGCAAAGCATAATCCAATCTAGTTGCCCTGCACTTGAGTCTCTCCTGCTTGTTTGCAATAGAGGAGGTCGTCGCGTCACAATAAACTCGTCTAACCTTGTAAGCATTGGCATTTGTTGTCCACACGGAGAAATCATTATTGAGGATGCCCCTTCGCTTCGACGGTTGATTGTTGATTGTCTGGTCGACGACTGTTCGATAACCGTTGTCCCTGCACCTAAACTGGAGGCGTTGGGTGAATTCGTGTTCGTGTCTCCCTCGACGTGTCTTGAGGTACTGCCTTTCCTTCATACTGGAACAGAGCTGCACTTGTTCTGATGTTTGTTCTATTAATTTGATGGTCTATGTTCTATTCTTCATGCAGAGTCAGGACTTGGAGTTAACCGGTGTCTCTGCATCTGAACCGTATCCATGTTGTCTCACGTGTCTTGAGGTATTGAGTTTTCATGATACTTCCAGCTTCACTTTGTTTGTGAGGAAGCAAGTTTTATTTCATCCAACCTTTATTCTATTAGTTTTGTGATCCATCTTCTGTTATTTTTCATCAAGGGTTTGAAGGAAGTCAGTCTAACAACAATGCGTCAATCTGTCAAGACCTTGCTTATCTACATGTATTATAAGGTGGACATTGTCGTTGAATTGCTACAATGCTTTCCAAAACTGGAGAACTTGTTTGTCGAGGTGATGATCTTCAGAAATGTGCATACTGTAGTACTCGTTCCTTTTCAAAATGCTTGTCTTAATTTTGACTGAAATTGATGCACCCGTATCTACACATGATTTATTGTTGGATACATCCATATATAGACAAGTCTATGTCTAATTTCTTATTACGGAGGTGGTAGAACTAATTGTTTCATTTGGTTTTTTGATGGCCTGTATCTCTTTTTATAGACGCTAAGTATTTTCAACCGATCATTTATATTTTAGGGATCATTGATTTGTCATGGTGAAAAAAACAAATGGCGTCGTAAGTATCGGCAGTTTCTCAAACATCACGACATTTGTCTGAAGACAGTATCGCTGGAAGATTATGTTCGCTCCGGGAGTTACGCTGAATTTGCGATGTTCTTTGTTCTTAGTGCAAAGGATCTGGAGACCATCACCATTAAGTTTACCTCCCCTCCCGCAGAGTTCACGGGAGTATTTTATGAAAAGCAACAAAGGGTTCTGGAGTGGCATAGAAGGGCTTCTAAACATGCACGTAATAGATTATCATCAAGTTGCAGCCACGCGCGTCCGCATTTAAGAAAGAGGAGTGTTGAATACCTGGATTTGACGGTTCCATTCAGGTGTGGATGCTGAAATCAGGCCTTATGTTAGTTGTCCAGGTGTATGGAGTTATTTGTTGTTGCGTTCTCTTGAGCTTGGGTTTTATGTAAACTTTATCAGAGAACCGTTGTAGTCTTTGCATCGTGTGTAGGCTTGTCTGTTTTTGTGTTGCGTGCAGCCATGAAGGAAGTGTGTGGTTTTGCGGCTTTGTACGGGCCGAAGGACTATAAAATGCTGTGGCACCAAGGTTAAAATATATAAAGTAGATTTAATTTTTCAGTGGAGAAATGCACGCTATATGTGTAACCGTACTTGTGTTGTATGTACAAAAGTGCCTGTCGTATGTACCTGTCATTCACAGAATGGATGGACATGCGTGCCTGTGTTGCAGGTAGAGAAGTGCTTCTCGTATGTACCTGCCATACACACTGAGGAGCTGCAGTTGAGCCTTGCACTGATGGAGCTCCATTTGAGCCGCTGCACTGTTTCTGCTCCTCGTTCTGTGGTTATAAAAAACGGCTTGTAAGTTTATTTGGTGCAGTTGTAGAAACAAAACAAATTTAAGCAGAACAGATTTTTCTTGTTTAGGTATTTTTATTACTCAGATGAGAAAATATTATAAGGGCGATAGGTTTTCTTGTAAATTTTTGCAGCCGTTTCTTTATGAAGTTAGATGGTGTAAGAATACAACCATGCGTCTCTGCTGCAACACAGGAGAGATGAAAAGAGCTGAAAGCATAGATAGCCACACCAGCGGTCAACCAAACCTGTTTCGCCGGGCATTACGTAGTGCCTCTGGTCACCGCACAACCGAGTTTCTACTCAACAGGCCACACCCAAATGCGTCCCGAGGATTCTAGCCGTGACACTGCAGACTCACAACCATGCTTTTGACCTTTTCGTGACATCGTGATGTTCGTTCTCTGCTTAAATAACGTGCCTTCCACAACCACCCTACTGTGCGCGTAGCAAAGGAGCAACACCAGCTGATAAAGTGTTTTTTCTACTACTAAAAGTGTGGCCGTCGTTGCTTGACTTCCATGCGTTTGATAGTGGCTCTTTGGTACAGAACCGTGGTTGCAGAGAGTTCTTGCCCGTGCTTTTAAGGACAGTGTCTCTCGGATCGGTCATTCATTGCCTCACAAAGTAAATAGTGAGGGTTCACACCTGAATCCAATTTTTTTATGTTTCTGGAGTAAACGCACGAAAGTGACTCTTCCTAATACTCAAGTATGCCTCCATTGGCTTCTCGTCTGTGCCTCTCCGTCTAAATGAGTCAACGAAATCATTCGGAAAACAGACACAAGCGAACATGACTCTATATAATACCACACGATGCCTTTGTGGATTTGACGCCCGTGTCTATGACCCTTATCACTGAAATACAGAAAGTCACAAACGCACATAACCGTGGCTGCAGAGACTTCAAGCCCGTCCAGCTAATTAATGAAATGTACGGTTTGCGCAATAAACGCATGGACGAGACTCTGCCTAATACTAAAGTATGCCTCCATGGGTTTCTCGTCGTGCCTCTTCCAGATCCACCTTTGTAGCGACCAGACCTCAAATGGTCTGTGCTGCTGTGCACCAGTGTCATCCCTGGATCAGTAATGCTGACACGCACAGTACAAACGGAGGATTTATAATAGAGTAGCAATCACACACTTATTACATCGAATAACTCCAAAGACTTTAAGTATGATAAACATGGCTTAAGGCCATCTAATAACGATAACAGCGGAAGACTTGGAAGATAAGTGAGTCCATCACTCCAGCGGCATCACTGAGTATAAGACCACGACCTAAAGGCACCTTACTCGTCGTCTGAAAAGTCTGCAACATGAAACGTTGCAGCCCGAAAACGGGTCAGCACATAGAATATGCTGGCAAAGTAGCACATAGAGAGCAATGAACAATAATAATGCTATACTATATGCATATATGGCTGGTGGAAAGCTCTATGGTTACAGTTTTTGCGAAAAGCCAATTTTATCCTACTTCAAAGGAATAAATTTTATTTAACTATCATGGTGGTTGTGAAACATTGAGAAGGTACCTCCAACTCAATCCCAATTAAGTGTCATCATTAACCCAACAAAATTAATTATAAGTAACATGGTGATGAGATTCAAATGATAATCCATGTACTAGATACTCAAGCTGTCCATAACCGGGGACACGGCTAACCATGATTAGTTTGTACACTCTGCAGAGGTTTGCGCACTTTTCGCCACAAGACTCGATCGCCTCCGCTTGATTCTCGCACTGCATGATGTTTGAGAAACGGATGACCGAGACACAGTCTTTCAGAAACAATCACTCTTTACTCTGGATGGACCGGTACACCTACTTTCCCCTACATCTGCTAGTCCACCTCTTCAAGAGATCTTGTAACCTACTCAGCTATGCTAGAGCCCATAATAGCTTGTGGCTGCACACAGAAGTTTCTAGCATGAATAATCTGATGATCCCTTTGAGCCTGGGTGGCAGTCCTTATACAAACAGACAACACTGGGTTCTCCAGGTGCCTCAATCCACCCAGATGTGAGTTTTAGATGCCACCTTAAGTAAACCATTATTAACAATCTCACATCTGTCATGAATATCTCTCAAACCCAAATCCACGTCTACGAGCATAGCATGGCAATATAATAGCAACGTAGAAGTAACTCCCAAGGGTTTGATAAATAAAACAGGTAATAGGTACTACCACATCTACTTCCCAATACCCACAATTTAATTAGATCCTAATCATGCAAGTGTTTGAGGAAAACAGATCTAATGCAATAAAAACTGGGTATGGAAGGTATATGATCAAAGTGTTACTTGCCTTGCTGATGATCCGCAAAACCTAACGAGTCGAAGTAACAAGCGACACACTCCGGGTACTCTATCGCAAACAAACAAGCATACAATCAGTACTCATCTAATGCACAGGTAAAACTCGAAGGAAAGATCCAACCAGAAAGTTCAACTTAAGAACTCCGGTTTGCAAAAAGAATCAACTCGAAAGAAGCAACGAAAGTCAAACGGCGAAAGAAAGAAACTTCGTTTGCTAATCTGGATCTAGGTCAAATTTTACTATAGCAAAAACTTGTTTGAGTAGGTTAAACGGAAAGAGAATTTTGAGACGAAACTCTAGGCGCTTGAATTGCCTGATTCCGATAAACGAGCGAGAAGTTAAACAGAATCGAAGATTCGATCAGAAATCGAATCTGAGAAAATAACGAGAAAACTCCGACGAAAAAGAAAAACGGACGAACGGTTAAAGAACGGACGTTCGTTAACAGAGAAAAACCGACGAACGCGTTCGTTAAAACGAATGTTTCGGTGAACGCTCGTAAAATAATAAAACCGAAAAAAAACCGATCTAGGGTTTTTTTTAAACGAAGGGTTTTTTTTAAAACGAAAACCGGCACCGACGAAACGGGGCAGCGGCAGTACCTCGTCGGGGCTACTCCGGCGAGGCTTCCGGCGGGGCTCCGGGCTCGGGCGGGGGGTGCGGGGCTCGGGGGGTGCGGCGAGGCGAGGGCGGCGGCGGCGCGGCGAGATGCGGGCGGCGGCGGCGCTCGGCGGTGAGGGCGGCGGCGGCGGCTGTGAGAGGAAAGAGAGAGGGGGGGTATATATAAAGGAGGGGGGTCCGAGGCTTGGGGAAGGGGGCACCGGGCGACGGGCGGCGGCGTAGCCGGCCGGGACTCGGGCGGCGGTCCCGTCTCCGGGGCGGAGACGACGGGGCGGCCGGGCTGGGCCGTCGGCTGGGCCTTTGGCCCAGTCGGCGCGCGGGCGGATTTTTTTTTAAAATAAGTTCCGCGGAAAATAATTCGTAGAAAAATAAATAAAAATCAGAAAAATATGAAATAACTTTTCCCCGTCTAGTTAGAAAATCTAGAATAGGGTGAACATTTTTTTAAATCAAACTAAATATTTTGAAAACATGCAATATTTTTTAATGCAATAAAAATTGCAAATAAAATCCAAATAAATTCCAAATAATGATTTTAACATTTTTCCTCCAGTATTTCAATTGTTTTGGAGAAGTCATGTTTTCTCCTCTCGTTTATTTAAAATGAAATATTTTTCCGTAGAGAAAAATAATTAAAACCAAAATCCTCGTCTTATTATTTGATGAAAATCAAATATGAAAATTCGAGAAAATCCCCAACTCTCTCCGAGGGTCCTTGAGTTGCTTAGGATTTATCGAGGATTTGTCAAAATGCAATAAAACATGATATGCAATGATGATCTATGTATAACATACCAAATTGAAAATTTGGGATGTTACAAACCTACCCCCCTTAAGATGAATCTCGCCCTCGAGATTCGGGTTGGCTAGAAAACAGGTGGGAGTGGTTTTTCCGTAGATCTTCCTCTCGCTCCCAGGTGGCTTCATCTTCTGTGTGGTGACTCCACTGAACTTTGCAAAACTTGATAACCTTGCTATGGGTAACTCGGCTGGCATACTCGAGAATCTTAACTGGCTTCTCCTCATAAGTCAAATCACTTTCCAGTTGAATCGCTTCCAGTGGCACAGTATCTCTCAGTGGTATCTCAGCCATCTCTGCGTGGCACTTCTTCAACTGCGAAACGTGAAATACATCATGTACTCCAGACAATCCTTCGGGCAGTTCCAACTTGTAGGCAACTTCTCCCATACGTTCCAACACTCTGTATGGTCCGATAAAACGGGGCGCTAACTTTCCCTTAACTCCGAAGCGCTTCACTCCTCGAAGGGGTGCTACTCGAAGATACACTCTGTCTCCGACTTCTTGAACGGTCTCCTTTCGTTTAGAATCAGCATAACTCTTCTGCCTGGACTGGGCTACTTTGAGCCTATCGCGAATCAACCTCACTTTCTGTTCAGACTCCTTAATCAAATCTGGTCCAAACAACTGACGGTCTCCAACTTCGTCCCATAACAACGGTGTTCTACACCTCCTTCCATACAAAGCTTCGAAAGGGGCCATCTTCAAACTGGTTTGATAACTGTTGTTATAAGAAAACTCCGCATATGGCAAAATGTCGTCCCAACTAGATCCATAATCTAGTGCACATGCTCTCAACATGTCCTCCAAAATCTGGTTGACTCTCTCGGTCTGTCCATCTGTCTGCGGGTGAAATGCTGTACTAAATTCCAGCCTGGTTCCCAACGTTTCATGTAACTGCTTCCAAAACTTCGAGGTAAATTGGCTTCCTCTGTCTGATACAATGGTCCTCGGAACTCCATGCAAACATACGATCCTGGTCATGTATAACTTTGCCAACTTAGCACTGGTGTAAGTGGTCTCCACTGGAATGAAATGAGCCACTTTCGTCAAACGGTCGACTACAACCCATATCGAGTCATAGCCTGAACGAGTCCTGGGTAATCCTGTGATAAAATCCATGCCTATTTTATCCCACTTCCATTCGGGTATCGGCAATGGTTGCAGAAATCCTGCTGGCTTCTGATGCTCTGCCTTCACTCTCTGACATACATCACAAACTGCTACATACTCCGCAATATCCTTCTTCATTCCGGTCCACCAGAAAGTATTCTTCAAATCCAAATACATCTTGGTATTCCCTGGGTGAATCGAGTACGGTGAATCATGCGCTTCTTGCAAAATCAACTTCCTGATCTCCGGATCATTTGGCACATATACGCGGTCCTCGAACCATAAGGTATCGTGCTCATCCTCACGAAATCCCTTGGCTTTTCCTTTGCTCATCTTCTCCTTTATCTCTTCAATCTCCTTGTCTGTCTTCTGAGCTTCTCTGATCCTTTCCATCAAGGTAGACTGAATCTCCAATGTCGCTAAATAGCCTCTAGGGAGTATCTCCAAACATAGCTCGCGAAGGTCCTCGGCTAACTCCTGAGGTAATTCTCCTGTCATGAGGGTGTTGACATGACTCTTGCGGCTCAACGCGTCTGCTACTACGTTAGGCCTTTCCAGGGTGATAATGCAATCTCATATCATAATCTTTAATGAGCTCCAACCATCTCCTCTGTCTGAGATTTAACTCCTTCTGCGTGAAAATGTACTTCAAACTCTTGTGATCCGTGTACACCTCACAATGGTTTCCGATGAGAAAATGTCTCCATGTCTTTAATGCATGCACCACGGCTGCTAATTCCAAATCGTGCGTAGCATAATTCTTCTCATGGGGTTTAAGTTGTCGTGAAGCATACGACACAACTCTTCCTTCCTGCATAAGCACTGCTCCAAGTCCTCGACGAGAAGCGTCGCAATAAACTTCATAGTCCTTGCGTTGATCTGGCAGAATCAACACTGGTGATGTAACCAATCGTTTCTTCAACTCCTGGAAACTAGCTTCACATTCCTCAGTCCAATTGAACTTGGTGACCTTCTTCAATAGCTCAGTCATGGGCTTAGCAATCTTCGAGAAATTCTTGATGAATCTCCGGTAGTATCCTGCAAGTCCAAGAAAACTCCGGATTTCTCCAACTGTCGTGGGTGATTCCCAACTTGTCACTGTGTCAACCTTGGCAGGGTCTACTGCTATTCCTTCTCCAGAAATAACATGTCCAAGGAATCCAACTTCCTTCAACCAAAACTCACATTTGCTTAACTTGGCAAATAATTGATGTTCTCTGAGCTTCTCAAGTACCAATCGTAAATGCTCCTCATGCTCTTCTTCATCCTTGGAAAAGATTAAAATATCATCAATGAACACCACGACGAACTTATCCAAAAACTCCATAAACAATTTGTTCATCAGGTTCATGAAATAGGCAGGTGCGTTAGTCAGACCAAATGACATAACGGTATACTCATACAATCCATATCTGGTGGTAAATGCCGTCTTGGGTATATCGTGCTCTCGAATCTTTAACTGATGGTATCCTGATCGTAGATCGATCTTGGAAAATACTTTAGCTCCTTGCAAGCGGTCAAACAAATCATTGATCATCGGTAGTGGGTACTTGTTTTTGATGGTCACTTCATTCAAACCTCGGTAATCAACAACCATCCTTAGTGATCCATCTTTCTTCTCCACTAGAAGTACTGGGGATCCCCAAGGTGACAAACTTGGGCGAATATAGCCTTTATCCAGTAACTCCTTGATCTGCTTCTTAATTTCCTCCAAATCCTTTGCGGGCATCCTGTACGGTCTCTTAGATATTGGCCCTGTGCCTGGCAAAAGTTCAATCAAGAACTCAATGTCTCTATCTGGTGGCATGCCTGGCAACTCTTCTGGAAATACATCCGGATAATCCTTCACCACTGGTACTTCCTCCTGTACAACTCCTGATAAGGAATTTACTTGAGTCCTCTTCGGCATATGCCGGGATACATACTTGATCCTTTTTCCTTCCGGGGTGGTAAGCAAAATCGTCTTGCTGGCACAATCGATGTTTCCTCCATACAACGATAGCCAATCCATTCCCAAAATCACATCCAAACCTTGCGATTCCAAAACAATGAGGTCTGAGGGGAAAACATGCCTACCAATGGCCAGTGGTATCTGAAAACATCCTTGGGTGGCCATATACTCTGCTCCTGGCGAGGTTACTAACATAGGGGTTTTGAGAACTTGGGTGGACATCTTAAACTTATTTACGAATCCCCTTGATATGTATGAATGCGATGCACCAGTATCGAAAAGAACGGTTGCAGTAAATGACTTAACCAAAAACTTACCTATTACTGCATCAGGCTGAGCTTCAACCTCCTCCACGCTCACGTGGTTCACATGTCCTTTGTTGAACGGGTTCGGCTTCTTCCCAGAGCTTCCATTGCCATTTCCATTTTGGGCTTCGGGACAATCAGTAGCATAATGTCCCGTCTTCTGGCACTTGAAACAAGTAATGTGACTTAGATCCCTCTTGGTTGGGGTAGATGGGTTGGTGCGGTTATGTCCGTTTCCTCCTCCATTCCCATTACCATTCTTGGAGCCATTATGGTTGTGCGAACTACCCCTCCATGGGTATGCTGAAACTGTCCTCCCGGCTTCGGGGTAAATCGTGGCTTCTGCTGGGCTCCAGAATTGTACTTCCCTTGTCCATACTTCCTCTTACGGTTTTCAATCTGCTGTTGCTTCCCTTCAATCATGAGAGCTCTATCTACCAGCTACTGGTAGTTGTTGAAGGTTGCTACCATCAACTGCATACTCAGTTCATCATTTAGTCCTTCCAAGAATTTCTCTTGCTTGGCAGCGTCTGTAGCAACGTCATCTGGTGCATAACGTGCTAACTTACTGAATTCCTCCACATACTGGCCTACGGTGCGTCCTCCTTGGCGTAGGTTACGAAACTCACGCTTCTTCATAGCCATAGCTCCTGCTGAAACATGAGCTGTACGGAAAGCTTGCTGAAACTGGTCCCATGTGACAGTGTCAATAGGGTGCGTGGCTGTATAATTCTCCCACCATGATGCTGCGGGTCCATCAAGCTGATGTGCGGCAAAATGCACTCTTTCCGCATCTGTGCATCCTGCAGTGGTCAACTCCCTTCCAACTTTGCGGAGCCAATCATCTGCTACAATCGGCTCGGTGCTACTGGAAAACACCGGCGGGTTTAGCCTTAAGAAACGGGCTAAGTGATCAACAGGTGGTGGTGGCGGTGGGTTGTTGTTGTTGTTGTTGCCTTGGTTCTGCACTAACACTTGCATCAGGGCATTCTGTTGCTGAATCAACTGGGTGATCTCTGGCGGGAAAACAAATCCGGTGTCGCGTCTCGGAGGCATCTGATAGGTTTAGAAAAGATGAGAGTTAAGAATAGAATGAGGTCTAGAGAGAAAACACTACCCATATGCTCATGAGACAAATTCAATCAATATCACTCAATCAATTCAAACAAGGCAAAACAATCGATCTAACTAGCGTTACAAAGTGCTTGAACTATACTATTAAATGGGGGAAAACTACTACTGATATGGTGGTCTACTAGAAATTCTGATCCGTTGAAGACTCCATGATGTCTGCTCCAGCTTCATCAACCCAGTCGTCTTCACTTGGTTCCGAGTCGGTGTCGTCGATGATGATGTAGTTATCCGGACAAGTGCATTCGTCGACTTCTGCTTTTGGCACTGGATTTCCCACGAATACTCCAATCTTCTTCTCCAGGTCGTCAATCTTCCCTACTAGTGCGTTGATTTCCTCCAAATAATCTTCGCGTGTAGCCTTGAGTTCTTCTTGGAGCTCCTTGATCTTCGTTAATGCCTTCTTCAGTTCTTCCTTGTCCGTGCACATCTGGTTCTCCTGGCGACGAATATGTTGGTTCTGCTCCTGGATGAAAGCTGCAATTGATCCATCCTTCTTGGTCTTGATCATCTCCCATTGCGCGTCTCGACGTCCACAAATCTGATAAATTGTATCCTTAAGCTCCTGGTGGTAGACTTCTCCAATGCGTCCCATGGCGATGTGTGCGGCCATGCTCTTCCCTAAACTCCAAGTTGGTGCTTCGAAAACCAATCTTATGGGTTCAGTAATTGGCACAAACGTCCTTCCTGGAATGATAACTTGAATCTTCCAGCTCTCCTCTTCAGGTAATGTGGCGTTGTAGGTTCCGGTGATGCTTGGTATTCCTATGTTCAAGTACTTGGTGACTTCCTTCAAGTGTCGACCAAACGGCGTGTCTTCATCTGGTTGCATGAACTTTCTCCTTGCATTCGCCATTCCTAAAAGAGTAGAAAAAGGAGAGGGGTCAGAAATGAGAAGAGAGAAGCTTTCTAGGGCTTAAGCTTAGTGGTCGTGTCCTATAGTCAGCGTGTGCTCTGATACCAACTTTGTAGCGACCAGACCTCAAATGGTCTGTGCTGCTGTGCACCAGTGTCATCCCTGGATCAGTAATGCTGACACGCACAGTACAAACGGTGGATTTATAACAGAATAGCAATCACACACTTATTACATCGAATAACTCCGAAGAGTTTAAGTATGATAAACATGGCTTAAGGCCATCTAATAACGATAACAGCGGAAGACTTGGAAGATAAGTGAGTCCATCACTCCAGCAGCATCACTGAGTATAAGACCACGACCTAAAGGCACCTTACTCGTCGTCTGAAAAGTCTGCAACATGGAACGTTGCAGCCCGAAAACGGGTCAGCACATAGAATATGCTGGCAAAGTAACACATAGAGAGCAATGAACAATAATAATGCTATACTATATGCATATATGGCTGGTGGAAAGCTCTATGGTTACAGTTTTGCGAAAAGCCAATTTTATCCTACTTCAAAGGAATAAATTTTATTTAACTATCATGGTGGTTGTGAAACATTGAGAAGGTACCTCCAACTCAATCCCAATTAAGTGTCATCATTAACCCAACAAAATTAATTATAAGTAACCTGGTGATGAGATTCAAATGATAATCCAGGTACTAGATACTCAAGTTGTCCATAACCGGGGACACGGCTAACCATGATTAGTTTGTACACTCTGCAGAGGTTTGCGCACTTTTCCCCACAAGACTCGATCGCCTCCGCTTGATTCTCGCACTGCATGATGTTTGAGAAACGGATGACCGAGACACAGTCTTTCAGAAACAATCACTCTTTACTCTGGATGGACCGGTACACCTACTTTCCCCTACATCTGCTAGTCCACCTCTTCAAGAGATCCTGTAACCTACTCAGCTATGCTAGAGCCCATAATAGCTTGTGGCTGCACACGGAAGTTTCTAGCATGAATAATCTTATGATCCCTTTGAGCCTGGGTGGCGGACCTTATACAAACAGACAACACTGGGTTCTCCAGGTGCCTCAATCCACCCAGATGTGAGTTTTAGTTGCCACCTTAAGTTGAACCATTATTAACAATCTCACATCTGTCATGAATATCTCTCAAACCCAAATCCACGTCTACGAGCATAGCATGGCAATATAATAGCAACGTAGAAGTAACTCCCAAGGGTTTGATAAGAAAAACAGGTAATAGGTACTACCTCAACTATTTCCCAATACCCACAATTTAATTAGATCCTAATCATGCAAGTGTTTGAGGAAAACAGATCTAATGCAATAAAACTGGGTATGAACGGGATATGATCAAAGTGTTACTTGCCTTGCTGATGATCCGCAAAACCTAACGAGTCGAAGTAACAAGCGGCACACTCCGGGTACTCTATCGCAAACAAACAAGCATACAATCAGTACTCATCTAATGCACAGGTAAAACTCGAAGGAAAGATCCAACCAGAAAGTTCAACTTAAGAACTCCGATTTGCAAAAAGAATCAACTCGAAAGAAGCAACGAAAGTCAAACGGCGAAAGAAAGAAACTTCGTTTGCTAATCTGGATCTAGGTCAAATTTTACTATAGCAAAAACTTGTTTGAGTAGGTTAAACGGAAAGAGAATTTCTAGACGAAACTCTAGGCGCTTGAATCGCCTGATTCCGATAAACGAGCGAGAAGTTAAACAGAATCGAAGATTCGATCAGAAATCGAATATGAGAAAATAACCAGAAAACTCCGACGAAAAAGAAAAACGGACGAATGGTTAAAGAACGGACGTTCGTTAACAAAGAAAAACCGACGAACGCGTTCGTTAAAACGAACGGTTCGGTGAACGCTCGTAAAATAATAAAACCGAAAAAAAACAGATCTAGTATTTTTTTAAACGAAGGTTTTTTTAAAACGAAAACCGGCAACGATGAAACGGGGCAGCGGCAGTACCTCGTCGGGGCTACTCCGGCGAGGGTTCCGGCGGGGCTCCGGGCTCGGGCGCGGGGTGCGGGGCTCGGGGGGTGCGGCGAGGCGAGGGCGGCGGCTCCCGGCGGCGGCGGCGCGGGCTACGGCGGCGGCAGCGCGGCGACATGCGGGCGGCGGCGGCGCTCGGCGATGAGGGCGGCGGCGGCGGCTGTGAGAGGAAAGAGAGAGGGGGGTATATATATAGGAGGGGGGGTCCGAGGCTTGGGGAAGGGGGCACCGGGCGGCGGGCGGCGGCGTAGCCGGCCGGGACTCGGGCGGCGGTCCCGTCTCCGGGGCGGAGACGACGGGGCGGCGGGGCTGGGCCGTCGGCTGGGCCTTTGGCCCAGTCTGCGCGCGGGCGGATTTTTTTTTTAAATAAGTTCCCTGGAAAATAATTCGTAGAAAAATAAATAAAAATCAGAAAAATATGAAATAAATTTTCCCCGTCTAGTTAGAAAATCTAGAATAGGGTGAACATTTTTTTAATCAAAATAAATATTTTGAAAACATGCAATATTTTTTAATGCAATAAAAATTGCAAATAAATTCCAAATAATGATTTTAACATTTTTCCTCCAGTATTTCAATTGTTTTGGAGAAGTCATGTTTTCTCCTCTCATTTATTTAAAATGAAATATTTTTCCGGAGAGAAAAATAATTAAAACCAAAATCCTCGTCTTATTATTTGATGAAAATCAAATATGAAAATTCGAGAAAATCCCCAACTCTCTCCGAGGGTCCTTGAGTTGCTTAGGATTTATCGAGGATTTGTCAAAATGCAATAAAACATGATATGCAATGATGATCTATGTATAACATACCAAATTGAAAATTTGGGATGTTACAACCTCACCGAACACTGGTTGTAGGCGGCGCCACCACAGCAATGGAGGTGGAGATGGAATGTGCTCCTCGTAGTACCAAGAGGTCCAGAGTGTCTCCGCCGGCGACGCCGCCTTCTCGTGGTGTGCTTGTCGTCGGAGCGGAAGGAAGCGGCGACCGTGCTCCCTATCGATCCGTGAGCATGACTCCATGTAATACCACCGACCATGCCTTTGAGCGTTTTATGCCCGTGCCTGTGACCCTTAACACGGAAACACAGACAGCCATGATGTCCACGCCTTTATCGAACAATATACATAACATCAAGAAAGAAGCGTGACACAGCTCAATACGGAACCGTGTCCGTAGGGAGTTCACGTCCGTGCTTTTAAATCAAAGGAAATAAACTTTTAAAAGTTGTCTATCTCACATAGGTCATTCCGTGCCTCACAGAGTAAACGCAACGACCATGCCTTTGAGCATTTTATGCCCGTGCCTGTGACCCGAAACACCGAAACAAAGAAAGGCATGAACCTCCACGCCTTCATGACTGCACAAGACATGACTGTAGCTGGTACAAAGAACCATGGCTGCAGAGACTTCACGTCCGTGTTATTAAAAATAGCGTCTCTCGAATTGGTCATTACGTTAATGTTCACAGCTGTACCCATAAACTTGGAATGAACGTGACCCAGGAAACCATAACACATTTGTTATCAAAGTTACTGACGACATGAGGTAACGCAAGACAAAATAAGAAACTTTTAGTGCACTGCTTAATAGCTTCATATACAACGATCAGGGTCGCTGCTGTCTACTTAGTCTGGCGAGACTTCTTTTTGGGTTGCTCGGTGCGAAGTTCCTCTATCTGCTTTTTCATAACGTATGATTCCAGCTTCAGCTTGTCGCGCTGAAGGACGAGCTGTGCTTTCTCATCCATAAGACGTGTAATGGTGGCTTTGTTCTCTTCGTCCAACTTCGTGGCTATCTCCATGAGATCCTCGAGCATGTTCTTCACCTGGACAAAGCAGAAGGTGCCAGATTGATGGCAGGACGCACCCTCATCAACTTTGGAGGAAGCTCGCCACAATAATCCACGTTTCACAACTAAATCAAGTAGCGGAAAGAAAGAAAAAATGGATGAAGCCGAAGCAGAGAGAACTTACAAATGAGATAGGCTCGCCAGCCGAGATCTCCTCCTTCGTCTGGACACGGCGCTCCGGAGTAGTGTCATCCTGCACAGCCATGGCGGAGAGTGTCAGGATAGAGAACAGCAAGAGGAGTGGATGGCGTGGAGGCGGACAAAAAGGAGGAAGGGGATGTGGCTAGGGTTTTGAGATTCCGTCTGGCTTATTCACGTTTCACAACTAAATCAAGTAGCCGACGGAAAGGAAAAACGAATGAAGCGGAAGCAGAGTGAACTTACAGATGAGGAACGCTCGCCATCCTTGATCTCATCCAGTGTCTGGACAAGGGGTTCCGTAGTAGCCTCCTCCTGATGAGCCATGGAGGAGAGGGTCAGGATAGAGAGCAGCAAGAGGAATGGATGGCCTGGCGGCGGACAGAGGGGGCTCTACAAAAAAAAGACACATCCGTGACATTTTGGGCCGAACGAATTTTTTCTGTCATACTTATAACACTTCTATGACGATAATTGTGACAAAACCCGGTATCATCATAGATGTGGTGGGGTCCTACTTCTATGACAAAAAATCATGACAGAAAATGGGCTTTTTGTCCTGGGTGGGCCGGAGACGCAGCTGCATGACATTCTTTGGGCCGTCCATGACGGGTAAAACCGTGGTAGAACCGAGGGCGAGGAAAATATCAGGGTATTCCCGGTTATGGTGGGTGGTCGGGGCCGAGCAATGCGCGTTTCTCTCGTACACGCACGCACGTGGGTGCGAGGCGTTGGGCTCTAACTGAACCCGAGCGAGGCGTTGGGCTCTAATTGAACCCGAGCGATTGCACTGCAGGCTACGCGTTACTGAACCCGAGCGATCGATCAATGGCTATTAACTGAACCCGATCGAGCGATTCCTTCGCTACTGCTGCTAACTGCTAACTTAAGTCGATCGATGCTGCCTCTGGATGAACAGTGAGCATTGCTGGGGGGTTTGGATGAACAGTTCCCGGTGGGGGTGGATGAATAGGACCCCGATCGATCGAGCCAGTTGGGGCTGGATGAACAGGAGCCCGTGGAGGGCTGGATGAACAGGACCAGCCCGTGGAGCGCAGGATAAACAGTAGACGGTGGAGGGCTGGATGAACAGTAGCCCGTGGAGGGGTGGTTGAACAGGAGCCCGTGGAGAGGGCTGGTTGAACAGTAGCCGGTGGAGTAGCGCGCGGTGGAGGCTGGATGAACAGGAGCCCGTGGATGAACAGTCGCAGGTGGAGGCTGGAGGAGGTCGACGGTGGATGAACAGTAGCCCGTGGAGGCTGGAGGGGGTCGACGGTGGAGATGAACAGTATCCCGTGGTCTCCCGTTTTGCGGTATACCACAGCCCTCCCGATGAACAGGACCCCCGTTTCGACCGTAGCGCTCCAACAGAAGTCCATTTCCTCCGTTCTGCGGTACACCACACCCCTCCAGATCAACAGGACCCCCGTTTCTACCGTAGGAGGTCCGTTTCCTCCGTTTTGCGGTACGCCAGACCCCTCCTGATGAACAGGATCCCGTTTCGACCGTGGCCAGTCGAACACAAGGCTGTTTCCTCCGTTCTGCAGTACGCCAGGCCTCGTTTCGATCGGTTGTTCCGTCCAAGCCCTCCCGATGAACACGACGACGCATTCCGTTCTTACCCAGCTGGTTGGCTCCCCATGAACCCGACGACGACGCAGTTTCTCCATTCCGACCCAGCCATGTACACGAGCCCTGGCCGTACGTATGCGCGAGTAGGCGTTCGAGACCCTCCCCGTATGTACGTACGTGGCCGTATTTTCTTTCTTGCACACTTGGTGCTGTACGTACGTGTACATGCTACGTGCGCGCCTCTACTACGACACGTGCGCGCCTCTACATCGACTAGTATGTACGTACACGTTCGCGACCAGAATGACAACGCTACGTACGCTTGGAGTAGGTGGGTCCCGACTGTCAGGCACTTCCTTGCGTGCGAAGATGTAGCTGGTGGGTCCCAGCAGTCAGGGGGCGAATCATTTTTTTTGCCTGGACGCACTTCCTTGCATGCGAAGATGTAGCTGGTGGGTCCTAGCAGTCAGGGGAAACATTTTTTTCGTGAAATACGGTGGCCCGTCCGGTGGGTCCCCGTTGTCAGGTGGAGGAATAATTATTTTGCGCGTAATAAGGAGGCACTTCCTTGCTGCGGCCATGGACCCAGCTGTCAGCCTCTCCACGTATAGTATTCTTCCAATGTTAGTCATTCCTTGACCACGTTGACCACACCGCGCCGAGAGCACCAGGGCGGTGGACGACGGCGAGGCCTAGGAAGGGGACGACGCGGAGCCGGGGAAGATGGGGCAGTGGAAGCCCGCGGGGAGAGGAGTACGAGGGTTCACTGGTTCGGCTACGATGTGAGGCTGCCGTCGCCGCAGGGCCTGGCCAGCGGTGGGAATAGTAGGGGGCGGTGAGGCCTCCGCGGCAGCACAGCCGGCCACGGGAGGCAGGAGCATGCGGCACGACCAGCGCTGCTTTGGGCGGCTGGAGCAAGAAGACCAGAGGTTGAAGAAGCACTACAGCCGTTGGATGGAGATCGTACGGTCACTGGAGCTAGAATCGTTCATATTGACTAAGTTGACAAAGCACTCCGTCCCCGTCAACTTAGTAGGCCCACAAGTCAGCCACCCACCAAGGAGGGTCCCAACTAGCAGGGGGAGTATTCATTTTTTTGTGCGTAATAAGGAGGCACTTCTGGTGGGTCCGAGCTGACAGCGGGGGGAACGTTTTTTTCATGAAATACGGTGGCCCGTCCGGTGGGTCCCAGCAGTCAGGGGGAAACGTTTTTTTGCCAAATACGGTGGCCCGTCCGGTGGGTCCCTGCTGTTAGGTGGAGGAATAATTATTTTCCGTGTAATAAGGAGGCACTTCCTTGCTGCTGCCGTGGACCCAGCTGTTAGCCTCTCCATGTACAGTACTCTTCCGATGGAAGTCGTTCCTTGACCACGTTGACCATGCCGCGCCAAGAGCACCAGGGCGGCGGACGACGGCGAGGCCTAGGAAGGGGACGATGCGGAGCCGGGGAAGACGCGGCAGTGGATGCCCACGCGTAGAGGAGTACGAGGGTTCACTGGTTCGCTGCGGTGTGAGGCTGCCGTCGCCGCAGAATAACAGGGGGTGTGGGTGAGTAGAGGGATGGCCTGGCTAGCGGTGGGAGTAGTAGGGGGCGGTGAGACCTCCGTCGCATCGCAGCCGGCCACGGGAGGCAGGAGCACGAGGCATGACCGGCACTAGTTTGGGCGACTGGAGCAAGAAGACCGGAGGTTGAAGAAGCACTACGACCGTTGGATGGACATCGTACGGTCACTGGAGCTAGAATCGTGCATATTGACTAAGTTGACAAAGCCCTCCGTCCCCGTCAACTTAGTAGGCCCACAAGTCAGCTTGCCACTATACTGGGTCCCAGCTAGTAGGGGGAGTATTCTTTTTTTGTGCGTAACAAGGAGGCACTTCCTTGCGTGCGAAGATATAGTTGGTGGGTCCAAGCTGTCAGCGGCGGTAAAGTTTTTTTTGCGAAATACTGAGGCCCTTTCGGTGGGTCCTAGATGTCAGGTAGAGGAATCAAAGACTTGAGAAGGCATACATAACAAGCTAGTGTACCAGTAAAGAGACGTTGCTGAGTTTTAGAAAAAAAAAGAGAGACGTGCTCCTGTAGCTGGTTCGAATCCAAACCTAGACTATGACTATATATGGTGCTATGCTACTCTGCAAGTAATGAACCTGTCATATCCAACGTTCGCTTCTCCTGTTCTCTACTTACTCTGCCTATCATCAGAAGCTCTGGTCGCAGCAACCATGTCCGCTGGCTGCTCGTCCACCTGCTCTTCAGCAGCCAACAACCAAATATGCGCCAAGTCGCCACCCGTACCATCGCCTGTGGGTCTCATCACACCCCTGCCGGCACGCGCACTGCAGCCGGTTGCTCATCGCAACCCGCTGCCGTTGGTGTGGTGCCACTGTTGCAAATCACACAGAGTCATCCGTCGCGTCTCAACCACAATCCTCAACCCTGGCCGAGTCTTCTACAAATGCCCGAATCATGGGGTAATAATATGTTTAAGTGTTGTTCTGCTGCTTTCAGTTGCTGATTTTTTTAATAGTTTGGTTGATGATCTTCCAATTGGATTCGTGTGAGAAAAGGGAAGATTCATGTGATTTGTATTTCTGGGAAGTTGCTGATGTGGGGGAGTGCAACTACGTTGATTATTTGGTTAGCGGAGGAATCCCAATACCAGCAGGTTGGGGTGTTGGACAAGTAACTAAAGGAACGGTAGAAGAAGAAGATGCAGAGCAGAAGGTTAAAGATGTAGTTCCTCTGATCATGGCCAAGCAACAGCTGCTGAACAGCCTTGACAGCAATGAGGAGATGAAAGAGCTTGTGAAGTTAATGGGCAAAATTGATGTGCTCTGTAGGATGATTGTCTATTTATTTGCAGTGTATGTAGCACTCATGATGTATTCAGTGGCTATGACATGAGCACTTTGCTAAAACTAGTATTGAATGAAACCTGTGTAGCAGGCTGGGCGTAGTGTTGGGAACATCTCATGATTTCTATTAACAGAAATCAGGGGGTATCCCCTTTTGCTCATAAATAAATAAATAGCAGAGGCCCTTTTGGTAATAAATAAATAAATTAGCAGAGGACCTGTCGGGTCAGCTTTGTTCTCATTCGAAGACGTCGAGCAAATTGCAGTCCAACAGCAAACTGTGTCATCAAATTCAAGTTTCACAGCCAAATATGAGTACAACTAAACAACAATGTCATCATGTTTTAGTCGTCATACAATCACCAAACACAAATCAGCATACATAACAAGTGATGTTCTCACAGGAAAATACTAAACAACATTTTCATCAGGTTTCAGTTGTCATAGCAAACACAATTTCACATAGTAGATAAAAAACGTCTTCTGACAGGCAAATACGACAAAAGCAATGTAATCATCATCCGCAGCAGCAGCATCAACATCTTCGCCATGTGTATCAGTCTGAATCTTAATTCCCCATGGTGTCATCTTCTTCTTCGTCCTCAACGTCCTTGAATGTTGGCTTCTTCTTGACCAACTCTTGTATGTCCACAGCACGACAGGCAATCTTTTCGCCGGCGTCATTGACGTGATGGTTCTCAAAGATATTAGGAACATCCGTGTTATCTTGTACATCAGGAGCAGTGTAAGCATCATCTTGTTGTGCAACTTCATTAAACGAATTCCTCTGCTCAATGCTTTGCATTACTCTCCAGTCATCGCTACGTGCAAATGTGTCTTCCAAGAAAAATATCTGTGTTGCTTGATTTGCCAAAATAAAAGGCTCGTTGGTCTGGTACTATTGGGGAAACGACACCTATGGAATCACAAGAATCCCTACTACGGTTGGCAGGGCGCGGGGTTGAGTGAAGAGCGGATTTAACAGGAAGCACGTGGTTCGTTTACCCAGGTTCGGGCCGCGAGGATGCGTAAAACCCTAGTCCTGCTTTGGTGAACGTATTGAGTGTTCTTGTGTTCCTGAGCTAGCTACGGGGTGAAACGTGCCCAGAAAAGCCGAATCCTTCTCCTGGTCACCTTGGGCCTCCTTTTATAGGCAAAAGGGCCTGCCACAATGGCACACAGGAGGTGGAAAGGCAAACAGTACTGCGAGCTTATCGCCCATATTACAGGACAAGATGCATTTAATGCATCGCTTAGGTGTCCCCTTGCTTTATCGGGGACGGGAACGGAGCCTGTCTCGTCCGTTGCCGCCTTGCCTGGCTTCGACACGCGCCCAGGCCAGCGATGCGTGTGGCGCCATGTAGGTAGGCAGGCAGCTGAGGTGGCGTGGTGGTGGAGCCTTCACAAAGATTTGCATGCCACCACGCAGGTGCTTGCTGAGTTGGCGTAGAGGCCGCTCGTTGCCACGCAGGTGCACGCCCAACTGGTTGAGCTAGCAGCTGCTTGGAGACAGTCGGTGGAGTCTTGGCTGGTGCGGGCCTGGCTGTGGCCCTGCTGATGTCCTCGGCAAGGGCCTTGCCGGGGGCCTGGCAAGGGTCTTGCCGTGGCGTTGCCGCCGTCCCCGGCAAGGCGCTTGCCGGGGGTCTTGTGGATCTCCTTGGCTAGAATCCCGCCAAGGGTCGCCGTCTTCTGGTCCTCATCTGATCTCATATGTTTATGATCTTGACAAAGATCTGCATGCCACCGAGGAGGTGCCTCCCGAGCCTTTGCCTTAATGTGGTTGACTATGTTGGTGCCGCGGGCCCAAAGGTGGCGCACTCCGCTGGTGTTGGGCGAGCTGCCCCGGCAAGGCCCTTGCCGGGGCTGCTGAGGATGCCCCAGCAAGGGTCTTGCCGGGGGAAACCGCTTTGTCCTTCTGTTCTGTTGTGGTCTTGGCCTTGGCGTCGCCTTGGCCATCTTGCGCTCTGGCTCCCTTCTTCTGCTCTGCTTAGTGTGGCCGTGGGCGTGGCTCTAACTGCCCGTGCACACGTAAAGGGGTCAAAAGGAGAGCCCCTACTTTTGTACACCAACAGGAGCCCCCGGGCCTGGGCCACACATAAGCGCGACACGTTGTTGGGCCAGGCCCAGAACGGTGCGCGGGCAGGTGGGGCAGATTTTTACCGCAGTAACTTTTCGTCCGCTGTTTTTCCCACGACCCGGGTTGAACGCGCGTCGTGGAGGATCGTTGGTGACGTGGGGGCATGCGCGGGGTGGCTTCCGCATGCATGCGTCACATCGTGGTAAAGAGGCGGCTCGCGTCTTCCCCATAGGAAAGAGGGAGGCATGGAGGCACGACTCATTTACTGCGCGGGGCCGGGACGCGGTCTTCCAGGCGTCCACGCCCCACTGATCACGGGGCGAGGGACGGGTTTCTCACCAGTCTTTTCGACCCTGCCCGCTCGCCACGCGTCATTCATGCGAGTGGCGGGTGTTGGAGGCGGGAAACTAGGCCGTCGCTGATTGGGGTAGCGGGTCGGTCTGGATTCCCTGCGCCTCCGATGGCTGGATTGGTCGAGTGGGGTGGCCGAGCCTCGACTCCGCCTCTTTATAGGGAGGAGGGAAAGAGGGCGTCGTCCCACATTCCTTCAGCATCCATCTTCCTTCCTCTCCGCTTGTTCCGTCTACCTGTCATGGTGAGAGGAGGCGCGGGCCCTTCGACGGTGGCGGCGAGGGTCGCTGCTCATCAGCGCGTCCCTCCTTCCCCCGAATCCACGGTAGCGGAGCCAACCACGAGAGGAAGGGGGAGGGGGCATGGACGAGGTCATCGCGGCGGTCGGGGGAGAGGAGGACGAGGCGGTGCGGCGGCTGTGTTTCCACCAGTGGTGCCTCCCGCGATGGAGGGCCATGTCGGGGACCGGCCCCGTGGGTTCTTCATCAGGCTGCGCCGGCCACCGCATCGTCGTCTCTGTCTCCCCACCCCCTTCGCGGAGGAGATGGAGCTCGATCCGCCCCAGACTCTCAGATTGCAAATGAGGGTTTGCGGGACTGGCGGTACGCGGGTCGTCGTCGACTTCCCTGCCCCGCATGTGATGTATCTCCGTCATGGATGGAAGACATTTGCTCGCATCCATAGCCTGATGGTGGGGCTCGTCTTCTAGTTCAAGTTAATGGAGGACGGCATGCTCTCCGTCAAGGTCTTCAGAGATCTTGGAACTCGCCTTATGTGCTGTGTGGAGAGCTCCTCCGACGATGAAGATTCCTCCTCGAGAAAGAGTGACGAGGAGGACAGCGACAGCGACGACGAGAGTAGTAGGCGAGAGGATGACGGGTCCGACTAGGTGTCGGACCTGCCACCCCCGGGCGGCGTCGGCAGCAGCAGCATCTGCATCGTGCCCCTTGAACTTCTTGGAGTCGCCTCCTTGGGCGGCTGGCGTAGGATGCCCGGAGAAGGCAAAGAAGGCGGGTGGCGGGCCGTCAACTCGGAGTACGCGGGCACCGACGCCTTCATCACGTATTGCTGGTCCTGCCGCCTCGTCTTCCAGCTCTTCTCCTGTCATCATCATCACCAGCCTCTTGTCGGGGTGACCACCGGGATGTTCTCCTGGTGCCTTTTGCTGCTCGTACCTCGCCTAGGCGCCCCTTTTGCCCTTTCGCCACCTTGACCTGTCTCCTAATTAGAGGGACAAGAAAGGGATTACGGGCATCTTATCTCTTTTTAGTTTGTAAGCCTTCGGGCCTTAGTAGAATTTAAAGCTTGTAACCCCCTTGCTCATGTTTTTCATTCTATATGAACTGTACCTGTATGGGATGTTTTTAATGGAAAAGGGGTGTTTGCCGGGTTCTTTGTGCGTGAGCGAGGCGCATGCCAAGGAACGAATCCTTGTTATTTTAAGATAAACATCGTTTGCCCGGCAACAGGCCTTGCCGTTCTCGTACCTCAGCCGACTATTCTCACGCTTTCGGCGGAGGCAGGGGCGAAGTAGAGTTAAGCCCCCCGTTCATTACCTTCCTACCGCGGCTACAACCAAATTCCGGCCCAGGGGTTTATTCTTGGGTGCGGGTAAGAGGGGAGCACGGTATTTCGGAAAATAAACGAGGTTTCGCACATCCCAATTCATACAGAAAGGCATGGCAGGAGATGGAGTACTTATCTGAATTTGCAGCCCCTGGCAGTTTTCGCTTGTCGGGGCTGGAGCGCCGGTCCGTTCTCTTTTTCCGAGTGGCTTAGCAGAAGTGTCCACGTGCCCTGCCAACCAAAGAGGACAGAAAGATGCATACTCGACCTCTAGGCCAGGGGTTAGTCGCTACTAAGCACTATCAACCCTAACCGAGGGGGAGACTCAACCTAGCACGCATGCTATAACTTAGGGCGCCAACGCTTCATTTATTTATGCTCAGGGTCTGCGCCTGGCTTTGTACAGAGGGTTACATGCCTTGCCGGCAAGGCTTGTACAAAAGGTGGCTTGCCGGGGGGCCTGGGAAGTCATGCCTTATGGGTAAAACTTGCGAAGATGCTCGATGTTCCAGGAGTTGCTCACTGGAACGGCATCTTCGGTCTCCAGGCGGATTGCACCGGGCCTGGTGAGTCGTATTACCCAATAAGGGCCTTCCCACTTTGGCGTAAACTTGTTGGAATTCTTGGACGATTGAACGCGCCGAAGAACAAGGTCGCCTTCCTCAAAGCTTCGGGCATGAACCTTGTGGCTATGATAGCGGCGCAAGGCTTGCTGGTAGCGTGCTGCTCTCACAGCCGCCCGAAGACAATCTTCCTCAAGGAGCGTTGCGTCATCTTGCCGTAGTTGCTCTTGCTCAAGCTAGTCGTAAGCGAGCACTCGAGGTGACCCGTATATGAGTTCTATGGGGAGAATTGCTTCTGCCCCGTATACTAGGGCAAAGGGTGTCTGGCCGATGGCTCGATTTGGGATCGTTCTAATCGACCAAAGAACCGTCGGCAACTCATCAATCCAACGCCTTCCGCTCTTATGCAGCCTGTCAAAAGTCTTCGTTCTCAGGCCTCGCAGTACTTCAGCATTTGCCCTCTCAACTTGGCCATTGCTTCGTGGGTGAGGAACGGAAGCAAAACATACCTTGCTGCCGAGGTCTTGGATGTATTGCATGAAGGTGCGGCTTGTGAACTGCGTGCCATTGTCGGTGATGACCCTGTTGGGTACACCGAAATGGCAAACTAGTCCTTTGAAGAACTTGACGGTTGACTGGGCTGTCACCTTTCTCACCGCCTCCACCTCCGGCCACTTTGTGAACTTGTCGATTGCAACGTACAAGTACTCAAAGCCCCCGACAGCACAGGGAAGGGACCCAGTATGTTGAGCCCCCAGACTGAAAATGGCCAGGAGAGAGGAATTGTTTGAAGAGCTTGAGCTGGTTGATGAAGCTTGTTTGAATGGAACTGACACGCTTCACACTTGGTTACTAGTGTCGTTGCATCCTGGAGGGCAGTGGGCCAGAAGAAACCCTGCCGGAATGCCTTGCCGGCAAGAGCTCTTGACCCGATGTGGGATCCACATACGCCTCCATGTATCTTCGCCAACAGCCCCAGTCCTTCCTCCTGGGGAATACACTTCAATTTCACACCGTTTGGTCTTTTTTTGTATAGGACGTCATCGATGAACTGATACATAGCAGACCTACGGGCTACTTTCTCCGCTTCTTCCTGCTCCTCAGGAAGCTCCCTGTTTGGAGGAATCGGATGGTATGTTGTGCCCATGCTGGAACCTGAGGCTCGACGACAAGGACTAAAGGCATTTCCTCCGCCATGGGAGCGGCCGCCTCCACGGCAAGAGCTTGACGCTCTACCGGAGCCAGTCGTCCCAGGGTCGGCTCAGCGTTTCCGGCAACATCCTTGCCGGCGGCTCCGGGGAGCTCGGCAGGAAAGTGCTTGCCGGGCTCTGATTTCCTCTGCTTGTTCTGCTCGGTTGATGGTTCAACGGATGGCTGAGTTAGTCGAAGCACAAAGGTACCTGGTTCCACAGGCAGCTTGAGGGTAGCGCATTTTGACAGGTAGTCGGCGATGTCGTTCTCTGCTCGGGGAACGTGCTCCGCCTGTATACCGTCAAAACACTCTTCCAGCTTCCTCACTTCATCTACGTATGCCTTCATCAACGGGCTCTGCTAATCCTTGTTGACCTGTTTGACGACAAGCTGCGAGTCACCCGTAACGATGAGTTTCCTAATTCCGAGGTCTATCGCGATCCTGAGACCGGCAAGTAATCCCTCGTCCTCGGCAGTGTTGTTCGTCGATGTCTCCCTGGGAAGTGCATTTGGACCACGTACTGGAGGTGCTCTCCGGTGGGTGCGACAAGCAGTACACCAGCACCGGCGCCTTGCAGCGAGAAAGCTCCATCAAAGTACATGATCCAATCGCAACTCGCCTCCTTGCCGGGGAGAGCGGTCTCTGGAACTTCTTCGTCAGGTGTCGCGGTCCATTCTGCAATGAATTCCGCCAAGACTCTGCTCTGGATCGTTGAAGTACTTTCAAACTTCAAACCAAAACTTGACAACTCCAAGGCCCACTCCACAATCCTTCCGGTTGCGTCTGGGTTGTGCAGTATCCGTTGCAACGGGAGGCGGGTGACGACAGTGATCTCGTGGGCTTGGAAGTAATGACGCAGCTTCCTTGAGGCCATAAGGAGGCTGAAGAGCAATTTCTGCACACCGGAATACCTCGATCTAGCCCCCTAGAAGAGGGAGCTGACAAAGTAAACCGAGTGCTGCACCATCTTCTTCTTCCGCACCACTTCATCTGGCCACGCGGGTTCCGTCTCTATGGTGTTAGACTCTGCCGGGGGCCTTGCCTTGCCGGCATCAGGCCCTGCCGGGAGAATCTCTGACTTGCCACCCACCGGTCCTGTCATTGCCATTGCCTCCTTGTCGACCTCCCTCTGCGCGACTAGCGCAGCACTAACCACTTGATTCTTCGCTGCTAGATACAGCAGCAACGTCTCTTGTGGTTTAGGTGCAACTAGTATCGGTGTGGAGGAAAGGTATCTCTTCAGGCCTTACAATGCTGCCTCTGCCTCTGGGGTCCATTCCATCGGGCCCACCTTCTTCAAGACCTTGAAAAAAGGGAGGGCGTGGTCGGAAAACTTGGAGATGAATCGTCTCATGGTGGCAACGCAGCCAGCGAGCCGACGCACATCCTTGATCCACTTGGGCGCCTCAATCTGCTCGATGGCCTTGATCTTGTCTGGGTTTGCCTCAATCCCACGCTGTGACACAAAGAACCCGAGAAGCTTGCCGGACGGAACGCCGAAGATGCACTTCTCAGGGTTTAGCTTGAGGTTGATCTTGCGGAGGTTTGCAAACGTTTCTTCCAAATCTTGAACAAGAGTTGCCCTGTCCTTGGTTTTGACCACTATGTCATCCATATAAGCTTCCATATTTCTATGTAGTTGCGGCTCAAAACCTATTTGGACTGCTCTCGCAAACGTCGAGCCAGCAATCTTCAGCCCGAAAGGCATCCGTATAAAACAATACGTACCACATGGGGTGATGAATGTTGTCTTCTCTTCGTCTTCTTTTGTCATAAAGATCTGGTGGTATCCTGAGTAGGCATCAAGGAATGACAACAGATCACACCCGGCCGTGGAGTCAACAATCTGGTCGATGCGCGGCAATGGGAAAGGGTCCTTGGGACAAGCCTTATTGATATCTATGTAATCAATACACAACCTCAACTTCCCAGTCGCCTTGTGCACCACTACTGGATTGGCCAACCACATTGGATGGAGCACTCCTCTCACCAGTCCTACTGCTTCTAACTTTCTGATCTCCTCTGTGATGAACCCTTGCCGTTCCAGAGCTTGCTTCCTGACCTTCTGCTTGACGGGCCATGCATGAGGACAGACTGCAAGATGATGCTCAATCACCTCCCTGGGAACACCGGGGATGTCGGATGCTTGCCATGCAAACACGTCGACATTCGCCCGCAGAAAGGCGACGAGCGCACTTTCCTATTTGCTGTCGAGGGTGGAGCTTATGGTGAAAACTCCACCCGTGCCGTCCTCCTTGACGGACACCTTCTTGGTCTCTGGCGGTGCGGCTCTGGACTTCTTGCTCTTGCCGGTGGAGCTCTCTGGCACGTCCTCGACGGGAGCACTACACTCCGAAGAGGTGCGCTTACCGGAGTGGGTGCGAGAGGTCTCGCCGGTCCTCTTCTTCCCTCCCGGGGCTCCAGCGGTAGGAGTAAGTGCCCTGGCGGTAGCTGCTGCAACTGCTTCCCGGTAGATTAGGTCAGCGCAGATCAACGCGTCCTTCTTATCGGAGGGGACGGTGATGATGTTCATCGGCCCAGGCATCTTCAGCGTGTTGTAGGTGTAGTGCGACACCGCCACGAACTTGGCTAGTGCCGGGCGGCCGAGGATCCCGTTGTAGGACAAGGGGATCTCGGCTACGTCGAAGACAATCCTCTCCGTCCTGTAATTCAACTCACTTCTGAATGTCACAGGCAACGTGACCTTCCTTTTTGGCTGGCTCCTCCCCGGGTTGACCCCTTGAAACGTGCCCGTTTCCTCAAGGTCTCCATCAGGGATTTGCAGCTTTCTGATCACAACAGGTGAGATCAAGTTCAGACCGGCCCCGCCGTCAACCAACATCTTGTTCACCTTGAGGTTGCGTATCGTTGGTGAGGCCAATAACGGCAAACACCCGACCGCAGTGGTGCGGTTAGGGTGGTCCTCGGCGTCAAAGATGAGGGGCGTGCTCGACCACTTCAGCGGCTTCTGGGCGTCAAAGGAGGGCTCCGCTACGGTGATCTCATGCGCCCGCTGTGTACTTCTCGCCGACCTTGGGCTTGAAAGTGCGGTAGCTGGGCCACTGGAACTGCCGCAGCTCACGGGTAAAGGCCGGGCAACCTATCTCGTAAGGTAGGCCACCGGAGGCCCCCGGAGCTGGGTGGTCCATAGCGGGCCCCACCCGCCTGTCTGACTAGTGGCGCGTATCGCACCGGGGCTCGATGGTGGTCCGAGCGTCTTCGCGGGCTCGTTCTTGGTGAACTTGGCGTTGATCGCGGCGGGTCCATGGATCGGACGACACTATGGATATAGTATCACAAGCGTCGTCTCGACGGGCCGACGCTCGCGATGGTTGGCGTGGGGGAGGGGAGTGCACCGTGGGTGCAGCACCTCCGGTCCCTCCAGCGCCGGCGTGTAGTGGCTCGACGGAGCACCGGCCAGACGGCCCCGTGGGTCGTGGCTCGTCTTTGTTGGCGATGCCAACGAGGCTCCGGATGGTGGCCCTCCATTCATCGAGCTTTTCAGCAGCTGGAGGGAAGTCGAGGAGTAATTGCGCACGCGCTAAGGCCTCTGGCGGCATGGGTGGCCGCGAGACCTGCGTGGATCGTGACGCGCTTCGACTTCTAACCACGTTAGAAGGAGCTCTATCACGGCCCCACGGCTGCGCACCTTCTTCGTCACCGCCTCGGTGCACATGTTGGCCTTCTACGTCCCTCGAGTGCTGCATAGGGCTCTTCCCGCGGCGGCGCCCGGGGTCACTGGTGTGTGGTGATGCCGTTCGTCGCACATGGCTTGAGAAGAGCGTACTGTGGGCGCCGGTCTGGGCGTCCTGGACGTCGCCGCGCCGCCTGCAGGCGGCACAACGGCTTCTTTGGAGGGCCCCGCGCCGCCTGCGGAGGCCCTGGCTCCGTTTTTGGACTTGGTGGCGTGCGGCTCGTCGTTCTGTGCGCGAACGACACCACTCGCCAGGCTCCGACTGCCAGAGTGGTTTCGGTGCTCGCGGGTCGCGCCTCGAATTTTGTCCGCGACCGGTCCGCTGCTCGCCCGCACCGGTACGGGCCATCCTACTCCGGATGAACCGATCACCATCGTCGACTTCTTCTTGGGGCCATGGCGATGAAGAACTGCTGAACTAACTGCTAAAGCCGATTCTCACAACTGCTTCCCCTACCTGGCGCGCCAAAGATGTCAGGGAAACGACACCTATGGGATCACAAGAATCCCTACTACGGTTGGCAGGGCGCGGGGTTGAGCGAAGAGCGGATTTAACAGGAAGCACACGGTTCGTTTACCCAGGTTCGGTCCACGAGGATGCGTAAAACCCTAGTCCTGCTTTGGTGTATGTATTGAGTGTTCTTGTGTTCCTGAGCTAGCTACGGGGTGTAACGTGCCCAGAAAAGCCGAATCCTTCTCCTGGTCGCCTTGGGCCTCCTTTTATAGGCAAAAGGGGCTGCCATAGTGGCACACAAGAGGTGGAAAGGCAAACAGTGCTGCGAGCTTATCGCCCGTATTACAGGACAAGATGCATTTAATGCATCGCTTAGGTGTCCCCTTGCTTTATCGGGGACAGGAACGGAGCCCGTCCCGTTCATTGCCGCCTCGCCTGGCTTCGACATGCACCCAGGCCAGCGATGTGTGTGGTGCCATGTAGGTTGGCAGGCAGCTGAGGTGGCGCGGTGGTGGAGCCTTCACGAAGATTTGCATGCCACCACGCAGGTGCTTGCTGAGTTGGCGTAGAGGCCGCTCATTGCCACGCAGGTGCAGGCCCAACTGGTTGAGCTAGCAGCTACTTGGAGACAGCCGGTGTAGTCTTGGCTGGTGCGGGCCTGGCTATGGCCCTGCTGATGTCCTCGGCAAGGGCCTTGCCGGCGGCCCGGCAAGGGTCTTGCCGTGGCGTTGCCACCGTTCCAGGCAAGGCGCTTGCCAGGCGTCTTGTGGATCTCCTATCTGATCTCATATGTTTATGATCTTGACAAAGATCTGCATGCCACCGAGGAGGTGCCTCCCAAGCCTTTGCCTTAATGTGGTTGACTATGTTGGAGCCGCGGGCCCAAAGGTGGCGCACTCTGCTGGTGTTGGGCGAGCTGCCCCGGCAGGGCCCTTGCCGAGGCCGCTGAGGCTGCCTCGGCAAGGGTCGTGCTGGGGGAACTCGCTTCGTCCTTCTGTTCTTTTGTGGTCTTGGCCTTGGCGTCGCCTTGGCCATCTTGCGCTCCGGCTCCCTTCTTCTGCTCTGCTTAGTGTGGCCGTGGGCGTGGCTCTAAATGCCCGTGCACAAGTAAAGGGGTCAAAAGGAGAGCCCCTACTTTTGTACACCGACAGGTACGCCGCCTTGATATTGATGGATTTGAAATAATCATCAGCTCTGGGTTTTGCGATCCTGGAAAACAGGTTATACCAACGACAGCACAACAGAACCACACACCGATGATCCTCGAAACTGGAGATATACTACAACTTAACAATGTCTGTTATGTTAGCATACATTTCAGTTGTCTCTTTGTCATACGTATCCGTGCTCATGATGGCACTGTTTTGTGTCTTCCTGCCTTCGTCTCGTGCAAGGGTGTTGTAGCGGACATCTCCGACAACGCAAGATTCATAATGTCTTACCCGAGTATCAGGACCCATTGCTAGTGAGTAAAGGGCATCATCAACTGCCTGCCCATCCTCCCGCATCTTCTTGACCTATGGTTAGAAAATAGACAAGCTGATCATCTTATGTACTCAATATATTAAAAAAACTGACAGTGCAATTCAAAAGCTTACATGGATCTTGAACCATTTCGCAAATCCCGCCATAACCAGTTTGTCAATGTTTCTTGGATTTTGCGGCAGCAACTCCTTTTTGTAGATGCTGCACAACATAGTGATCGCGTCAAACATCTAAATATATAAGAATGTGCTGCAAGTTTAGTAGATTACGATGTATAAGCTGCAGTACTTAGCACTTACTTGATATAAGGTAGTATCTTAGGACAGTTATTCAACACATACCAAACCATTTTGTCCAAATCTTTAGGTTTGTCCTCTTGTCAACTCTTCCCTGTAACTCGAACATAATAATCGAAAACATTGAGCCCGGGATTGTCTTCATCCACCTCTTTGCTAAGATGATCAGCTGTTTCAATGTATTTTGAGCAGAATGTCAACGCTTCTGTAGCAATGTAGGCCTCTGCAATGGAACCCTCGGGTCTAGCTCTATTCCTAACATAGCCCTTGAAAGTGCCTAGCTGCCTTTCAATAGGGTACATCCAGCCATACTGTACTGGACCTCTAAGTAGTGCCTCATCAGGTAGATGGACAACCAAATGCACCATCACATCAAATAAGGCGGGAGGATATATCTTCTCAAGGTTGCATAGGATAGTTGGTATCTTGTCTCTAAGATGCTCCAAAGCATCTATCCTGATATTTCTACTGCAGAGTTCGCTGAAGAATTGTCCCGACTTTGCAACTGCTCTGTATAAGTCAGGGCGGCCCAATCCTCTAAGGATAATAGGTAAAACTCTTTGAAGTAGGACGTGGCAGTCATGAGTTTTCAACCCTTGTACCTTGTTTCCATCTGCACTGACTCTCCTTTCAGGGTTCGAAGCAAATCCATGTGGGAATCTCACACGTGACAGGACCTCGCAGAATTCTTTTCTTTTTACCTTGTCCAAGACGTACACAGCTGGTGCCATATCCCGTGGTTTACCTTCATCTTGCACCTGCAAATCCTGTCTGATACCCAGGTGTGTCAAATCAATCCTAGATTTTAAGGTATCTTTCGTCTTCCCTTCAATATTAAGAAGTGTGCCGATAATGCTTTCACATATTTTTTTCTTGATGTGCATCACATCAAGATTATGCCGCAGATCCAAATCTTTCGAATACTCCAAGTCCCACAAAGTGGACCTGCGGGTAAACAATAATCTCTCTTTTGCCCTGCCACGCTTTGTTTTCCCGCTACCATTATCAGGATGGTTTCCTGGTGTAATCTGCCTGACCTTCTCTAATTCCACTTGCAACTCATTGGCGGTGAGCCTCTTTGGCGCATCACGGTTTTCGTGCTTTGCATTGAACACATGTCTTCGGTATTTTCTAGGATGCGGCTTGTCCTTGGCAAGGAAACGACGGTGTCCAATGGAACAGATCTTGCTAAGTATTGCGTATGACAGCGGATTCCTGTCATAGCGAACACATGCATTGTAACCATGTGTCGTTTGCCCTGACATAGTGCCCAAAGCCGGATAATCATGGATGCACCAAATTATAACACCACGCAGAAAGAAATCAGCTGGTGGGCTGCTATATAGGTCTCGAGTGAGAACACCCCTCCATAGCTGTTGAAGTTCCTCCACAAGAGGCTCCATGAACAAATCAAAATCCTTTCCAGGACTTTTTGGACCTGGGATGAGCAAGGCCATCATGTAGATTGATTCTTTGGTGCAGACATTTGGAGGCATGTTGTAAGGGATAACAAGCACTTGCCACATGCTATATGTGGCGCTCTGGCGGCCAAATGGGCTAAATCCATCTGAAGCTAAGCCAAGTCTAATGTTTCTCGGGTCAGCAGCAAACTTTTCGTGCTTCTGATTGAAGATTTTCCACTCACTACCATGTGATGGATGGCTCATTACATTCTGATCTCTATACTCCTGGTTCCTAGAATGCCACAGTACATCCTCTCTTGTTTCAGCATCATGAAACAACCTCCGCAATCTTGGTGTAATTGGAAAATGTCTCAGAACATTATGAGGAATCTTGTTCACAGCATTGCCATCTTTCCATCTTGATGATTTGCATTTCGGGCATTCACTTAAGTGGGCATAATCCTTTCGGAACAGAACACAATTATTCTTACAAACATGGATCATATCATATCCAATTCCAACTGCATGAAGGAAATTCTTCATTTTACTGTAGGTATGTGGCAGCTCAAACGCATCTGGAAAGCCTTGCGGAAAGCAGCCAACATCGCATCAAATGATTTCTTGGTCATCCGCTCAAATGTCTTCACCTGAAGAAAGGTGACTATAGCTGAGAATACTGACAACTTCTTTCCTGGGGTGACAGCCACGTTGCATTGTTCCAACATGCGGGCCCACCATTTTTCTTCTGCAGGTGAAAGTTCACGGAATGCACGAGCATTTCGTAGCATTGTTTCAATGTTGGTCAAACTCACTGGCTCCGCCACCACCTCCTCCTCCTCCTCCTCTTCCACCTGAGCATCAGGCAGATTAAGATGGTGATCTGCTGCTTCCACGTATTCAATAACATTGACGTTCACAGCTTCACCATGATGAACCCACCTAGTATATGTGACCGACATCCCATACAAGTGTAGATGATTTTGCACAGTTGACTGTGGTCTTGTAACTGTATTCATACAACTGCTACACGGGCAGAGCACATCTGATTTTGGACCACCGTACTTAGCTCTGATAAAGTTCATGAAGTTTTCAACCCCCTCGACATATGCAGGGAGAATCTTCGAGTAGAAGTTATCCAAGTCATGTCCAGCGGAAAAACATATATGCTTTTTTTATGAAGTCCAGAAGCAAATACCTAGGTCGATGTCTAAAGCTATGGCAAGATATTTGGACGAGCAGATCTAAGTAACGAAATATATGTAAAGCTAATTTAGAAAACGGATTTGAGTGCTAACTTATGGCAGGCTGTTTCAGCAGTTAATGAGGCCGAGCACACAGCCATCGAACTATCGAAGGCCATCGCAGCAACAAAGATAGAGTATAAAATGGTGTAGAGCTATTTCACCTAACAGATTGGCTACTAGACCATGGCAATCTACGTCACAATAAATATATGGCAGGATATTTTAGCAACTAATCAGCCTTGGCATGCCATCTCAACTAAGCAGAAGGAGTGCAGAATAGGGCAAGGAAGCTTCTTAAGCAGAGCATATTGACTGTAAACTACTTCGGCAAACAGTGAGATTAACAGCGTCTATCAGCTAACATTCAGCGCTACACAGACATGCACGAGGCCTCAGTCTAGAACGCGCGTACCGTGGGAGAAGCTGACCGCCATGCATCTCCACACGAACGTCGCCAGCGGTGGCGGCGCTGACCGCCGTGCGCCCCCATAAGAACGTCGCCAGCGGTGGCGGCGCGGCTAGAGGACGGCAGTCTACGAGAGCATACTGTGGGAGCGAGAGGATCGCCGTGCATCCCCTTGACGAACCGCGGCGCCGACGTATCGGTGTGGCGGGGAGGGCGGCTTTGGCGGAGCGAACGGAGTGGAGGGGGATGGGGGAGGGGGGTTTGGGGAATATTATTGGCTAGTTGGCCGAAGGGCGGTTGAATCTAGGATTTGGGGGAATTTTTGGGTGGCGGCGGGGGGAGGATTTTCGCGCGGTGGGCAGGGGGAGTTTGGCGCATGGTCGGTTTCTCCAAGTGCAGTCCCACGTGTCAGTGAAGAGGCAAGCCGGAGCGCGTTCCGTTTGCGTGAGCCGTGTGCAGGACCGAACTTGTGTGCGGTGCAATGCGTCCGCGACAGGGGTGTTGTGAGTGTACCGCCTTTTTTCCTTTTAAACTAGGTGCTTCGCCCCCTAAAAAAACTTGTTGCTTTGCGCGATCCATCGATACTACTACTAGTAATCCGGTAATCCGACTAAAACGGCGCGGCCGGGTCTTTTCCCGCGCGATATGCTGGGAGGTTGGCTTAGTTGGGTTTTTTAGGACGAGTAATGCTACACCTACGTAGTCCCAGTTACATAATTAACATAATGTGAAACGTGTGAGCTGTTGATTGTAGATTGGGGGGAGGGAGGGGCCCACCACCATGAAAATCAGGGGAGGAGAGAGAGAGGCAATTTACGTCAACCCTTTCGTAGGTTCCCGTAGATGTGAAATGCGTGAATGTGCATTTGCAGATAAGGCCTTCCCTCGTTCATCCTTTTCTCCCACAAGATCTTGATCTTCCGTGCAACGCACGGGCATCTTGCTAGTACTCCTACAATATACTATATTATTGTGAAAGTTCATATACACCGGCTGAGATTAATGCAAAAAGGCAGATTTTCATTACATTTTGAACTTTTATAGGACAGAAAAATAAAAGAAACCCGACCCTAAACCTATTCTACGGCGGCGACCGGCGTCCTCCATCTACGATCTCCATGTACGGGGGTGGGGTTCAAGACCCGTGAAGTGAAGGTGCGGTCTCCGGCGAGGAAAAGTAGAACACGAGAGACGAACCGGCTAGTTGGCACACCATGCCCTGCCGCCTCCCATGCCCTACTCGTCCTCGGAGGAGTCCCCGCCCTCGGCGGTGCCGGACGTTGGACGGCGGCAAGTAGGACGCGTGGCTGACGGTGCTCCCATTGTCGGCCGCCAGTGTGGCCACCGCTTGTGCGGCGACTTGAGCGAGGGCGGCGACCTCGAGCTCCATCCCCGAAGACAAGCTCTCCCGCAGAGCGTTCGCGCTTGCGGTCATGGCGGATGTGGTGCCAGGTAGGAGGACGATGCGCTATGGTGTGGAGGTTAGCTGGGCGTTGCCGCTTTAAGTAGCGCATTCCGGTGAGGGCAAGCGTCCTGATCCATCATTAAGTCGCCGGAGTTGGTTCCTCGGGCACCGAGCCTCTTAACGACGGCATACGGACGGACGGCATGAATGCGGGCAGCTGGGGCCGGCTGGGAATGCACCGTGCGACGGTGCGAGGGATGAGGGTTTTTGGTGTGCCAGGGTAGTCAGCTGCGGTCGTGGCAACGTTGGAGATGCCCTTTGCTCACAGGCGATCGACGCATGTCGCACTACTAGAAAAAGGGCTATAGATGGGATTGACACTAATGGCGCACCAGACAAGCGGTGCGCCATTAGTATATACTAATGGCGCACCACCTTCTGATACGCCATTAGAGTTGAAACTACTAATGGCGCACCAGGCGTAGGGTGCGCCATTAGTATCAATTTTTTTTTAACTAGTGCGCCTGTCCAAACATACTAATGGCGCATCCAGACACAGTGCGCCATTACTAGTTGTAACTAGTAATGGCGCACCTGGCCCAGGGTGCGCCATTAGTATCAAAAAATTTTTTTTAACTAGTGCGCCTGTCCAAACATATTAATGGCGCATCCAAACACAGTGCGCCATTACTAGTTGTAACTAGTAATGGCGCACCTGTACCAGGGTGCGCCATTAGTATCAAAATTATTATTTTTAACTAGTGCGCCTGTCCAAACATACTAATGGCGCATCCAGACACAGTGCGCCATTACTAGTTGTAACTAGTAATGGCGCACCTGGCCCAGGGTGCGCCATTAGTATCAAAAGTTTTTTTTAACTAGTGCGCCTGTCCAAACATACTAATGGCGCACCACCAGAAGGTGCGCCATTAGTAACCTGGATTACTAATGGCTCATTTAGAGTTGGTGCGCCATTAGTAAGTGGGCAGCAACAAGATATTTTGGACAGCCTCTCCTACCCACACTCACTTTCTCCCCACTTCATTCTCTCCACCTCCTCCTTGTCTCGGGTGCCTCCTCTTTTTCACCTCATTTCCACCATAGATTCATTCAATTTAAGTGGTTAAATTACCTTGTTTTGATAGGTAAGTAAGGGGGGAAGCTATATTTATGTTGTTCTCCCTACAACAATGTGCACATGCACTTTTTATGGCCTAGCTAGATCTATGTATGTTCGTGGTGTTGCATATGTTTGTGGTGTTGCATATGTGTTTGTGTTTGGAGGTGTACCGGTATTTGAAATGCGATAGTTGCCAATATTTTGCCGGAATGTTGATTCATTTCCGTTTCGGCGAGAATTTTGGCATTAAGCATTCTTTTTGGTCCTATTTTTAGGGAAAGTCATGCCAAATTTTTTCTTGGTTCTAAAATATCGTTTTGCTCTACCCCGCAGGCGACCATGGTCCGCATGATGACCGAAGGCATCGTGAATAGGTTTTTGAGGTCCGCGAAGGCCGAGATGCTTCAAAAGAACGAGACGGAGATAAGATGTCCGTGTCGAAGATGCAAGCTGAAGAGCCTTATTGCGGACCCGGAATCCTGGCAGGTGCGGGACCACCTGCTCTTGCGTGGTTTCATGGATGGCTATCGGTGGCAAGGTGATGAAGATGACTACGAAGTCGTCCATGGGGGCCGGGCAAGAAATGAGGAAGGGCAGCAAGACAACCACCGCGGCTCGGGCGGGCGAGAAGACGAAGAATCCCCAGGAGATGATCACGACGGTGATGCTGTACACAGTCATCATGTAGAAGATGCAGGACATGATGATGAGGAAGATGCCGGAGCAGACGACGGGCATGATCATGAAGATGATGATGCCGGCGGAGCAGACGACGCTGGACCATCGATGGGCTGGGTGCAGGACCCTCATATTCAAGAGCTGCTTCTCAAGCAGACGGATAACGCAAGAGCTGCCGCCCGAGAGAAAGCCAAGATGGATCAACTTGAGTTAGACGCGGTTACTCCATTGTATGAAGGATGCAGGCCCGAGGATACCCGCCTGAAAGTAACGCTCATGGCTCTGGAGATGAAGGTAAAACACAAAATGACCGACGCATGCTTCGACGAGAACATGTCATTCTGGCACGAACATCTTCCCAAGGGGAACAAGTGCCCGACCAGTTTGGAGGAGGCGAAGAAAATCGTGTGTCCTCTGGATTTACCGCACGTGAAATACCATGTGTGCATGAACAATTGCATCATTTATCGGGACGAGCACGCGGAGTCTACCATATGTCCGGTGTGCGGCGTCACTCGATACAAGAAGAGGAAGAAAGCTCCTCGAAAAGTGGTGTGGTACTTTCCGATCACTCCTCGTCTGCAGCGGTATTTCGCGGACCCTAAGGTAGCAAAGCTCCTGCGTTGGCACGCGGATAGGGAGGAGAAGAAGCGAGAAGATGACGCAAATGATCCGGAGATAGATAAAAAAGACAAGATGCTGAGTCACCCTAAGGATGCGAGCCAGTGGCAAGCGTTGAACTTCGAAGACCTAGAATTTGGGAACGATCCAAGGAACATCGTGCTGGGCGCGAGCACCGATGGAGTCAATCCGTTTGGCAGCCAGAGAAGCACACATAGCACCTGGCCTGTGTTTGTGTGGATGTACAACCTTCCCCCTGGTTGTGCATGAAGAGGAAGTACATTCACATGAGTATGCTAATTGAAGGACCGAAACAACCAGGGAACGACATCAATCTGTATCTGGGGCTGCTGAAAGAGGAGCTTGACACGCTGTGGAAAACGCCAGCCAATACGTGGGACGCCGCAGAGAAAGAATATTTCCCTATGAGAGCCGCGCTGCTCACGACGGTGCACGACTATCTCGGTTACGGATATCTCGCGGGGCAGGTGGTCCACGGATTTTCTGGATGCGTCAGGTGCATGGATGACACAACGTATCGCCAGCTAGATAGAGATCCCGGGTCTTCGAAAACCGTGTTCATGGGACATCGAAGGTGGCTTCGCGACGATGACCCGTGGAGAAAACGCAAGGATCTATTCGATGGTGAAACCGAACCCCGAGGACGCCCGCGTACGAGGAGCGGCGAGGAAATAGACGAGCTGTTGAAAAATTGGAAAGACTGCCCACTGCCGGGAAAGAAGCAAAAGGCGCCAGAGCCGGGAAAGAAGCGAAAGGCGCCAGAGCCGCTGCTGAAGGTATGGAAAACGAGGTCTGTTTTCTGGGACTTGCCGTACTGGAAGATCCACCGTGTGCCTCACAGCCTTGATGTCATGCATATCACGAAGAACGTGTGCGAGAGTCTGCTTGGTACCCTGCTCAACATGCCAGAGAGGACCAAAGATGGGCCGAAAGCAAGGGCAGACTTGAAATCAATGGGCATCAGGCAGGAGCTTCACGCTATATATGATGATGATGATGATGATGATGAGGCGAAGCAGGACACGGAAAGTCGTCGCAAAGGCAAAAAGGCCAAGAAGACCGGAAATGACTACCCTCCCGCGTGCTTCACTCTAAGTCAGGAGGAGATCGAGCAGTTTTTCACCTGCCTCGTAGGAGTAAAACTTCCTTACGGTTACGCGGGGAAGATAAGCAGATACCTAGACCTAGCGAAGCTGAAGTTCAGCGGGATGAAGTCTCACGACTGTCACGTGCTGATGACGCAGATACTTCCAGTTGCAATCCGTGGGATCATGGACGCGCACGTCCGTGAAACGCTATTTGGCCTATGCAACTTTTTCGACGTCATCTCTCGGAAGTCTGTTGGCGTGAGGCAACTCAGAAGGCTACAGGAAGAGATCGTGGTGATACTATGCGAGCTTGAGATGTACTTCCCGCCCGCATTCTTCGACGTTATGGTGCATCTGCTGGTCCATATCGTGGACGATATCATCCAACTCGGGCCGACGTTCCTGCACAGCATGATGCCGTTCGAAAGGATGAATGGTGTCATCAAAGGATACGTTCGCAACATGTCACGTCCAGAGGGAAGCATAGCCAGGGGCTTTCTGACCGAAGAGTGCATCTCCTACTGCACGAATTATCTAGGCATCGAGAACCCCGTTGGTCTGCCCGTCAACAGGCACCTCGGCAGGCTCGCTGGATGGGGTCACCGTGAGGGTCGCCGCGAAATGCATGTCGACTTCGAGGGTCGACTCGCCGACTTTGAAAGAGCAAACCTAGTCGCGCTACAACACATAGACGTGGTCGATCCTTGGGTGGTAGAGCACAAAACCTTTATTAAGAAGACGTACAATGACCGAGGCCAACAGAGGACGGACGGAGATATACTCAAAGAGCACAACTCATGTTTCACGCGTTGGTTCAAGCAGAAGCTTCTGTCGTACCCTTTACATGAGGATTCTTCCGCGGAAGAACAACTCATATTCGCCTTGTCACAGGGCGCCGAGCACAACCTGATGACCTATGAGGCGTACGATATCAACGGCTACACATTCTACACCGAGGCCAAGGACATGAAGAGCGATGGTTATCAGAACTCCGGGGTAACGATGGAATCCTACACCGGTAACGACAAGGACAGATACTACGGAAGGATCGAGGAGATCTGGGAGCTGAGCTACGCTGGAGAGAAGGTCCCGATGTTCCGTGTCAGATGGGCCAAGAGCGTCCTAAAAGAAGACCGGTATTTCACCACCATGGTTATACCCGAAGCCAAATCCAAGACCGCAGGCGCAAACGTCACCGCGAAAAATGAGCCATGGGTACTGGCTTCCCAAGTGGACCAATGCTTCTTCATTACCGACCCGTCAAAGCCCAGTCGTGTTGTCGTGAGGAGAGGCAAAAGGAAGATCATCGGAATGGATGGAGTAGCCAATGAGCAAGACTTCGACAAGTACGGCGACCCGAGAATCGAACATGACGACGATGATGAAGTAGCAGCATACACCACAAGAAGAAGCAGGACCACCCTACCTAAAGGACGTCCGTTCCACAGAAGAACTCCATTTGCGAAAAAGAAGGGCAAGAAGATTGTGAACAGATAGCTAGCTAAGATCGATTGTATTTAAATCGTAGCCTTCATTTCTCGATTGTATTTCATGGGCACTTTTTGAACTATCATGAATATTTTTAAATTTCATGGACACTCGATCTCGATCCCCCTCCATCTCGATCGCTATCCCACCTCGCCAGATCCGGTCCCCCTCGCCGCCGAGCACCCCCGGTCCACCGGCCCCCCGCACCCCGCGCACCCTCCCCCGCTCCACCGGCATTACTGTTTGATGATATTTTTAAAAAATTATTACTGTCTTATAAAAAATATTACTGTTATGATTTAAACAAGTTTGAACATATTTAAACACAAATAAATATCAAACAGCATTTTAAATGCATAAAAAAATTGTGGAGCCTGGGAATCGAACCCAGGACCTCCTGGTGTGAGAACAGGATGCTGACCAGTCGAGCTAGTAGAGGGAACTTGGTGTGGATCAGGTCAGGTGGAAGATAACCTGTTGGCTCGAGCAGAAATGAAAAAAAATACTAATGGCGCACCAGGGTGAGGTGCGCCATTAGTATGGATGTACTTATGGCGCACCGAGGGGTGGTGCGCCATTAGTATTGTGCCCTCGCCCTCGCCTATCCCCGGCCCAAACCTATCCCCTCTCTCTCCCTCGCCCTCGCCCTCGATCCCCTTCCCCTCTCCTCTCCCGACGCCGCTGCCCCGCCGCCTCGACGCCGCCCCGTCGTCCTCGTCTCCGCCCCGACGCCCCGACGCCGCGACGCCGCCCTCTCCTCTCCCGACGCCGCCGCCCCGCCGCCCCGTCGTCCTCGTCTCCTCGGCGCCGCTCTCCTCGTCTCCTCGGAGCACCACCACCACCCGGACCTCGTCGCCTCCCGGACCTCGTCGCACCACCACCACCCGGACCTCGTCGCCCCACCTCGTCGCCCCGTCCACACCACCGCCCCCGTGAGTCTGTCTGTTTGTTTTCCCTATTCCATTCAAAGGGTGTGCATGTCTAGACTGTTACCCAAATTTGAGCACTACTGAACACCAAGGCATTTTCGTTGTTTTCTACCGAAGCCCATGGCAAACTAGCGTACAAATTTAAAATGCATTTTTTCCATATTGGCAGATTTCGTTTGATCTGATGAAAAACATTTAGCTTGAACCAATTGTTGCTTCATGCTGAAAATAGAACTCTTACCCAATGCACTGACATACACAGAGCCATAGCTTTGGCCCGAATTTTGTTTGGGAAAATCTCAGGCAAAAGAAGTCCTGGAACTGGGCCTGCTCCCAATGAAAATGCCAAGACAAACCTGCCAACAAAATGTCCAACTATAAGTACCATATGTACCATAGTGTGATCTTATAATTATAAGAAAGAAAAATATAACTGGCAAAAAAGTTGAGGAGTCCTACCATGAGAACATAGGCAAAATGCTTCATATGTTGGCGACTAGTATACAAGTTAACTGAAAGTAACTACCATAGCGGCTCAGCGGTGGCATAGCCAGATTCCTTGACCTCTACGGGTGCAAATATCGAGTGTAGCTATGGGTTTGGGGGGGCAGGTGGGGAGGGGGGAGATCATAGATCAATCCCCACACCCCTGTCACATGTGCTGCTCACTATGTGCAGTTGCCTGTATATATACAACATTTCCAGAGCTTCTTATGTAAAGTATCACCCTAGTCTTTCATATATCCATTGATTTAGTAGCCATCCAATAAGGAGTGTGATCTGTTTCCTATGGGGTTATGATTTTGGTTGTAATTTTCTGCTGTAGTGCATTATAAAATATGCTCCGACCCATTTAATTTGCTGTCAGTATGGCAAGATGACCTGTAAGCACTAAGTAAATTATTTATGCATTAGGAAATAGAAATTGGCTTGCTTGAAAGCAGCTTGAGACAATTTCATAGCCGGTGCATCCTTCCTTGTAACCACTGAAGCTACTAACTGAGAAATCAGCTTGTACACTATGAGTAGCTTATGCATGAGTCCTGATGGAATCACTACAAACACCAGGTCACTAAGACATGTGTTGATGCTCTGAAGTAGGTTTTCACTAAGAGAATTCAAAACTAAGACATGTTAAGTTTGTTCCATAAATATTCTTATATACCATCAAAATAACTTCTGTTAATTATGTTCAGTACTGATGAATTTTTCATTGACTATTTTGAACACTGTCATTCTCAAGTTAAGTTTGTACTCTGTAACCTCATAACCTCATAAAGAGCAATATATTTGTTTGGCTGTCTTCTGTTAACAATATTTACCCCTGTTCTTTCATGTGCAATTTGTAATCATCTATCTAACCATGTTTTCCATTAGAAGTTAGAACGTGTCTGTTTGTCTATTCTAAAACTAAGGTGTAGCATCCAAGAGCTTGTCTTCATTTAGTATGCTTCAGTTTATCTATTGTGGATTACTCTCTCCATTCCAAATTAATTGAAGTTCTAGCTTTGTCCTTATTCAAATTTGACCAAGTCCATAAGAAAAATATATCAACAGTAGCAAATATAGCTAGGGAAATTTTGTTTAGGTATAAAAACAGTAGCAAATAAAAAAAGCAGTAGCAAATTAAAAAAACAGTAGCAAAAAATTAGGTATAAAAACAGTAGCAAATATAGCTAGGGCAATTTTGTTTAGGTATAAAAAACAGTAGCTACAATTTGTAAAAAGCATGAGCAACTGAAAAATCATCCTGAAATATAGCTAGGACAAACTTCAGTCTTTTTTTTGTTTGTAACAGAAACTACAGTAGTAAATATTTCCTGAAGTAAATATTTTCAGTCATTACAAATATGATACTGCTTGGAGATGATACTGCTTGGAGATGCATATATTGTTTCACCTCTTCACATGCCAATGTATTTTCCATGTTGTGATGGAGGCCTTTTTTGCCTTGTCCACCCGAGAGGCCCTTGAGTTTGCCGGAATGTCGATTAACTTCCGTTCCGGCAAATTCGGGTACTCCATATGTCCTATTTTCAGCAAAGGTCATGCTGAAATTTTCCGTGAATTTTAGCATGACTTTGCTAAAAATAGGACATATGGGGTACTTGTGACTAATGCATGGGCCGGGGTATCTTAGTAGTTAATTAAGTAGGATCAAGTGCCCCGGCGTACTTGTGACTAATGCATGGCTTTTAGGGTGCCTCGGTGTCGATAAAAACCGAAATGATGAAAGCTTAGGCTTTTAGGGTGCCTCGGCGTCGAAAAACCCTCAATGATAAAAGCTTAGCTTTTAGGATGCCTCGGTGTCGACAAACCCTAAATGATGAGACCATGATCTTGTTCCTTGACAATAACCAACTTTTTGACCAAACTTTGTTCCTATTTAGAGAGAAACATGGCCAACAACGATGAGGCCGGGGGTTCGAGCGTCAAGCCATTCTGGAAGCTGTCCCAGGAGATGGAGGAACAACCTCACTTGTATGAGGACGCCGCCTTCCCCACCGATCCTGAGACCACTGATGGTACCGCCGAGGATGACCCCACTGATGCCACCACTGATGGTGCCGCCGAGGATGCCACCACTGATGATGGCGGCGCACGCACAGATGGCAGCCAACCGAAGAGGCAACGGAAGGACCGGCGCCCGACCGTGCTCCGCACCCTCAAGGAGGAAGTTACTGAAGTGGACTCCGACGGGAATCCAACGGCGCCCGAACGAATAGTCAAGGGGTACTCGCTTCAGCTCGGGTGCATTCTCCGGAGCACCGTCTCGATCAACACCGAGAACCTGAGGCATCCTGACCGAGGGAATTTGCGCAACCTCCTCTTCACGAAGCTGCACGAACGATACAAGTTCCCCGCTGAATTTGAAAACACAAGCCTCAAAGGGAATAAAGTGAACAATGCTGCCCTCACGAAGATGAGCAAGGCCCTGTCTACTTGGAAAAGCAATGTGAAGAGAATGATCGAGAAAGGTGAGAGTTATGAGAAGATCAAGGAGAAAAATCCTTCGATCACCGAAGATGACTACAACGACTTCAAGATCAATTGCTCGAGCACCGCAAACTCCGAATCAAGTAAGTGGGGGAAAGAAATGCGGGAGCTGAACTTAGGGGAACACACACTCGGTCCCGGCGGTTACAGAGTGGCGGAGCCTATATGGGACAAGGAGGAGGCGGACCGTGCCGAGCAAGGCCTACCGCCCCTCTTCGATAAATACGGTGACAAGCAGACCAGGAACTTTGTCAGGGCCCGGTACAAGAAGGACCCGAAAACAAAGGAGCTTACCACGGATCCGAAGACCAGGGCGCTTGAGCTTGTTCTGGTAAGGAATACACCCCCTCGTAATTAGCTCCATATGGTTGCATTCTAATTAATGAAGCCAAATTTCTAAATGGTTCACATTCCTTCCGCAGGCGACTGAAAGCAGTAGCGCGGGGTCGACTAAGAGCAACCCTTGGGACACCACTCTAAATAGGGCGTTGAATGTAATGAAGAACAAGGATAAGCTCAGTAAGCCGACGTCAGCTGGTCGTGTGGCCGGCAAAGGCTTGTCGACAAAATGGTCGTCATACTATGACACTGCTGGGCGAAAGGAGAAAAAGACCAGCTCGGAAAGCCAGGCGCGCGAGGTTCAAGAACTCAGGGCACAGGTGGCGCGGATTCCGGAGATTGTCCAAGAGCAAGTGCAACAACAACTCGGAGCGACGATCACCGCCATTGTGCCTACCTTGATCCAGGGGATTAGTGCGTGGATTGCGGGCGGCCAACAGGGGCCGCCCCCGATTCCTAGCTTCACGGCCAGCAACTCGCACAACGCGATGGCGGGGCCATTGGTGTCTCCGGCGGAGGCGGCATTGGTGTCTCCGACGCCGGCACGGGAGCTTAATGCACCCGGGTGTACGCCGGCCGGCACCTCTGCAGCAAGCGGCCCCTCCGTCAACTGCACGCCCGCCGTTGGCGGTGCCTCGACATTAGCCGAGCTCGACGCCATCATCACGGTAACTAATTAAGCCTCTCTCGGCCGAGGACTTCATCTCCTTGCCTTTGACTGGGCATCCCTAACGCCCTACATGTTTTCGCAGGGCGCCGCCGACGTTCCGTGCACTCTCCTGCACTTCGTGAACAACGAGTTGGTCGATGTCGCCAAGGGCAAAATCGTTCAACCGGGCAACCCCTTGTTCCACGGTACCCAGATGCCACCCAACTTGTTTAGGGTTCAACTGGTTCGGGTGCTGCCAGGCTGCGACGAGGTGTTACCTCCGATTCGACCCATCGGGGCCGACGATGATGACGTGATGAACCTCAGCGCCTGCCTGAGCTGGCCCCTGCTTTGGCCGAAGAGCCAGATTCGTTTGGGGGCGGGGGACACCACCCCAAAGACAACACCGCCAGTCGTGCCGGCGCCAAGTCGGCCCCATGGCAAGACCGCCGCAACGGTGCCGGACATCCCTATGCCACTGGATCCAAACATGCATATGGCACAGGATCAGAACGACGACGACGATACATTTGCCAACGTCGATCAGTACTTTGCCGATCATGGGGACGGTGGCGACTTCATGGGGCCTCCTTCTCAAGAACCCAACCCAACAAAAGACGTGTGCGATCTAGCTGGTACCGCGGAGAAGCCAAGTTGCAACAGGCGTCGTCTGCAGTTCAGCTCTCAGGAGACGCCTCCAGCTGCCGACTTCACCGAGCCTCAGATAGGCGAGGTGCCAAATATGATCAGCCCCAACACACTCAAGAAGGCGGTCTGTGAGCAGAACTCGGTCCCATTACAGGAGATCAAGAAGAAGGCACGCAAAAGAAAGACTAACAAGGGTGCGGGCCAGCCGGCACCGAGTACGATCCGTGCTCAGGACGGGCCACCTTCAACTGCGGATATCTCGAGGAGGGTGCATGTGGCGGGTAGGCCGATGCTACCGAGAAATATGCTCGATGCTGCAACCGGTGCTATGCGGAGTCTGCATGACAGTGTTCTTTCTTTGGAGAAGCGGCGTCTCCGAGAGAAGGATGTGGCATACCCGGTTTTCGCGGCCAAGGTGCCAGAGGGCAAGGGCTTTGTGGATAACTCCATCGGGGGTACGATCGTCCTGCGGTTTGATGACATCCACGCTATGTTGAACCTTCATCCGCTGCACTACACCTTCGTTCGGCTATTTTCGCTGAGTATGGAGATGCGGATCATTCGCGACAAGACCCCGGACATCGTGATAGTCGACCCCTTCTACATGCGTGCCAAGATCTTGGGCAGCGCTGGGGACCGGCAAGTCGCGAGTTCTTACCTCGAAGGCGTCATTCTGGCAAACCAAGATAAGGATAACTTCCTCGTGCCTTACTTTCCCGAGTAAGTCCTCCCCTCAACCGCCCCGTAACATATGAATTCTTAGATTTCGATCGTTTTTCTTTTAACATTCCGTGTTTTCTGCAGTGACACACATTGCACGCTCATCCTCCTAAGCCCCAAATATTCCATGGCCACGTATTTCGACCCGGACCGTCAGTCGAACGTAGACTACACAAATGTCAAGAAGGTTCTTGATGATGTTCTCCCCGGCTACGTCAAATCTGGAGGCACCTTCACCAGGCCTATTCGTAAGTACGGCAAGCACGTGTTCTCCCACAATACGACGTTCTGCTGCGTCAAGCAGCCGCCTGGCGGTCAGAAGGGTGCCTACTACGCCATCCATCACATGCGGGCGATCGTACGGGACCATCATCAACTACTGCTACCGAGTAGACTCAAAGATTGGGCCGCGAGCGTGTCGGCAATCCAGGACGCGGACATCAGACAAGAATTCTTTCGCATCCAGTCGGAGTTTGCGGAAATCATCCATCAAGATGTCCTTCGTACCTCGGGGCAGTTCTACCTCAGAAATCAACCGTCCAACAGTGACATCGACACAATCCTACAAATGCAGGCTGACAACGCCCGTTGTTTCATGACTCCCACGATAGACGGCGGCTTCATCCACGCTCCGGTCCCTTGAGTCGAGTCGAAAGCAGTGATGCTGTGTCTAGTTCTGAAACATCGATTGGCTCATGTTGTAATTAAACTTTAATGAACTTGTAGTATGTCTCTTTGGTTTCGAGAGTCCTTCAACTTAGATGTAATCGATGCTATTAATGTCTTGCTTTTCTCTTCCGATCGTTCTGTTGCATACTTATATATTGCTTATGTATTGTCTGTGAATTGGTACTAACGTTTCGTTTGGCTACTGCATAGCGATGCCGTGGTATGTCGTGTACAAGGGTAAGGTTCCCGGAGTCTACGACGACTGGGAGGAGTGTCGGAGACAGGTTCACCGATTCAGCGGTAACAGTTACAAAGGGTACGCCACTAGGGCCGAGGCCGAATCTAGATACGCCCGCTATCTAGCGGGAGAGGGGAGGGAGCGTTGGAGGAACCGGATGAAGACGAGTTTCATCGTGATGATGCTCATCGTGATGACCGCAGCTCTCTTCTATGTGATGGTAGTTTAGATGATCGATATCGACTTGTAATGTGAAGACAAACTCGCGGTCTCGAGACTTGTAATATAATGTTCTATCTTTGTTCGGTCTTTTCAATTCGGACACTAATATGATGAATTGTATTCGGAGACTAAAATGATGAATTGTATTCAGAGACTAATCTTCTATTGTATTCGATGAATCTGTTGTTGATGTGTGCTGTCTATATTTTGTCCAATTATACATTTTGTAACCTGTGCAAAAAACAGAAAATTAAAAAATAAAAAAAAACCTAATATTCATACTAATGGCGCATCACATCATAGTGCGCCATTAGTATGCCAAAGGATACTAATGGCGCATCACTAAACAGTGCGCCATTAGTATGCCGAAGTTACTAATGGCGCATCCTGTTGTAGTGCGCCATTAGTATGCCAAAGCACCTGGGTATACGTGGCCCCCTGGGAGGCATACTAATGGCGCACTGTTGTATATACTAATGGCGCATCCGGGGTGCGCCATTAGTATACCAGATACTAATGGCGCACCAGTGGTGCGCCATTAGTAAAATATACTAATGGCGTGCTACTAATGGCGCACCACTAATGCGCCATTAATGGCCAGATTAGGTGCGCCATTAGTAGGCCTTTTTCTAGTAGTGGTCATTGAAAAAGCAAGACGACCCGGCATGGTCTCAGGTCCTGAGGATGCAGTTGGCCGCGCTACACCACTCCGCGGACGCGTCCCGGTGCCCCGTGCATCCTCGACGAGCCGGGTGTTGGGGTGTGTTTGGATTGTGGCCAAAGTGCACCATACCAAAATTTTGGTCATGACCCAAAGATTGGTGTTTGTTTGGACGGTTGCCATTTTTTGGCATGCCAATGAACTCTAGCCAACTCTAGTTCATTTTTCTTGCCGATGTCGGCCAAATCATGGGCAACCAAAACCTCAACCAAAATTTTGGCTACCCAATGCTTTGATGGGGCAACCTTGGGCACAAACCAAACATACTGTTGGTCGTGCCACGGCACTAACGCCACCCACGGCACACTGAAACCGACCGTGTCTAGCGACGATGAGCGTGTCGCTCACCGCAGTCGCTGTGTCTAGAGGTAGTGTTGGAGCTGCGCCACATTGTTGGCCCCCACGACCCACATGAACGGTTACCGGTGGCGAGGAGGTCGTGGGCCAGCTCCTCCATTGGACTAGTTTGCGCTACGTCGTCCTGACAGGTGTGCCCCACATGTCGGTTTCCCTGTTTTCTCGGCCATATTCGAGCGTCAGTGCTCCGCGTTGCACATTAGGCCTTTCACTATGTAGGCCAAGAGAGACAACTTATTGTTTATTTGAGCCATTCAAGTATAATCATGTGGCATTTGCTTATTTCTCATTCCTCTCCAATCCTCTTCTCCATCGATCATGTCGCCCTCTGGTCGAGTCCATCCTCCCGCATGCCTCATTTGAACATTCCGCCGAGTATCATTCGCATGTGGGCCTAGACCATGCTTGTATTTCCATTGTTTATTTGTAATTTTTATGACATGCATACAAACAAACGGTTCGTTTGAAGTTTCACTTTGCCTCCACTACGTGTCGCTTCGCGTCTTAGTTTTGACATCCCATTCGGTTCATGCCCCGACACATGTTGACGAGATCGATTGATGTTCATAGATCAATTGCGTGTCATGCAAGGAGATAAAGGTTTGGTCTGTTTCTATGATAGAAATGACCCGTGGGTGGGGGGCGGGGGTCTGTGGGGATCAGAGGGAGTATATTGTACGTTCATAAGCGAAACGAACGTATTGTACCCACCCTAGTCCTCTTTCAATCGATCTCCGGACCCCGAGATGAAATCGAGAGAGAACGAGTGGGGGCATGTGTGATACCTAAGGCAGATTCAAAATTTTGAACCGGTGATCAGAGCATCCAGAAATCATATATAATGGGTATTCAATGTTTGTTTTGTGTTTGAACGTACAATATACTCCCTCCTATCCTTTCTAGTTTACATATAAGTTTTATGTGTAGTCAAAGTATCTCTACTTTGATAAAAAAAGTATCAACATTCAACAACGCCCAATCAATATTGTTAGATTCGTACGTACTCCTAGATTTGTACTCGAGATGGTTTCCAATTTGTTTTCAACCACGTGAATGTGCTTGTTCTCGCGCATGCTCTTCATACTAGGATTTCGCCACGTATAGCCAGTCCAATAGTAACTTTTTTTAAGCTCCCTGTCCAATAGTACTAGTGGAGTACTGACAACATCTGTACTAGAGTATGCAGTGCTCATTTTTGTACTCCCTCCTTCCATTTATATAGGGCCTATGTGGAGGAGAGGGATGTGAAAAAGTAAGGGGAGTGAGCTCTCATGCAAGAGCCTAGCTATATACGCATTCCTAGTTAAATACGTACAATAAATATGAAGAAAGAGATGGAGAGGAGATGGAAAAAAGTACTAATACAATAGCCAACCTTATAATTTTTTTGCGGGAAATAGCCAACCTTATAGCCCACACTACTGTATGAGTGCATATAATAGATGATGGCTATATATGACATGGCAGTTCCTTATAGCCATCGACTGGCTATATTATAACCATGCTCTAATGCGTTTTTCCAAACCGCATTTGACTACTGACAAGATTAATAGTACATGAGATGTATAATGTGAAAATTATATCATTGGAAGCTCCTTTCACATACGTATCCCTGCCTTACCCTCCCTTTCGGTCACTTACTAGCGTACCCCATGCTTGCTAGGCCCTGCATGTCAGTTACTCAATCGGTTCGGCCACGTCAGGGGATCCTCATCCGTAGTATACTTCCTCTGTTTTTATTTACTCCGCATAAGATGACACGGGCGGGGGAGGGGAGGGACGTCGGTTTGCTCTCAACTGCGGTCCCACAAGCGAGCGAAAACGCAAGACGAAGCGTGTTCCATTCGGTGAGCAACGTTGAGGGTCCAGCGTGCCGGGCTGCAACGCGAACGCGACAAGAGCGATGTATAGTCAAAACCGATTGACCGGTCGTCACCGGAACCACTATTCACACCAGAACCTTCGCTGCTCGGCTAAGCCAGCCACTGCCCTAAAACCACACCTACTCTCCAGCCCCTTCCCCCACCTTTCGATCCCCTAGCCCGCATCAAGCGTCCCCTAGTTCACCGGAAAGCCATGGTGCGCCGCAAGATCACGTACTACAAGATGCTGACGCCGGAGCGTCGCGCAGAAATCGCGGCGGCGGTCGGTGCCAGAGACCTCCGTTCCCAAGCTCGCTTTGCGGCAGGACAATCCCCGAATTCTCTGGAGCCATGCTACGAGGAGGAGGAAGCCGATCCAATGTTCATGGCGGAGGTCGCGGCGCAGAAGGCCCCCGATGGGTATGAGACGATGGACGTCGACTTCGTGCCGGCATCCGAGTCCCCCGTGGTGCAGGCGGACCAGCGGTTCAACCTGGCGATACTAAAGGAGGACCGGGAGGCAGAGGCTCAACTCGACGTGGAGCGCGCGCATGGCGCTGCCGTCGAGGCCCTCCTGCAGGCGGAACTGGATGTCGTGGATGTGAACCGGGCGGCGGAGGCTCAACTTGAGGCGGAGCGCGCGGATGCCGCTGCCATCGAGGCCCTCCTGCAGGAGGAACCGGACGTCCTGCACTTGAACCGGGCGGCAGAGGCTCAACTCGACGCGGAGTGCGCGGATGCCGCTCTCATCGAGGCCCTCCTGTAGGCGGAACCGGACGTCCTGGACTTGAACCGGGCGGCGGAGGCTCGACTCGACGCGGAGCGCGCGGATGCCGCTGCCATCGAGGCCCTCCTGCAGGCGGAACCGGACGTCCTCGACTTGAACCGGGCGGTGCTCTTGTCCGTGCAGAGCGCCCGCACGCTCCGCGTGAACGAGTAGCTGGAGGCGGAGGACAACCACGGTGCGGAGACATACGTCGGCAGCTACGGCTGGTTCGCGCCGGCAGCCAAAGACGACGAGGCCGTCTTGTTCCGCGAGCAGTGATAGTTTTTCTTTATGTTGTTGTTTTTATGGATCTTTTGCTGTGTAAAAACATATTGTTATGCAAGTCGCCTGACTTGGGTCAGTCTACCATTTTAGGCAGTTGGATGAATATCCTACGTCTCCTAACCCTTCTTCCTCACCCCTTCTTCTTCCCCAACAGACCACCGCACGGGCCGTACGGATACTCCCCAACATGCGGTTGGATAAACATACTCTATGAACGAAAATTATGTGTCAGCGGTAGGATGGCTGAGTTTGGTTTGTTCACATGCGACAGCACGTGTCAGTGAGGGTGCGTTCCCTTGGTTGGGTTTGCGGCGTGTAGGAGTGACTGTGCATGTGAGGGTGCGGTGCGACCGCGGCGTGCAGGAGCGACCATGTGAGGGTGCGGTGCGACCGCAACAGCCGTGCGCAAGTGTACCTCCTTTTCATTTTGAAAACTTTAGGCAAGCTTGGAAAAAATGTGTGGCGAAGTATGGCAATGCAAGGCCTAGACCCAAACAGCATAAGTACGTAGTACTACGTACTAGGAGTACTAGTGTTAAAAAAGAAAGGCGGGGTTTTCCTTCGCGGGATTAATCGATACAAATCCTCGTTTCACATGTCAATTAATGCGTATTTTTTCTCCAAAGCCCAAAGAGCTAACCATCTCACTCCTCATCACTTGATTAATGCAGCGCCATGCAAACCAACCTTCTCACTTCCACATGCATGCAGGGGATATTAATGTCCTTGGTTGCTAGTACGAGGCAAACCCCATCAATTTTGCCTCAATTATTGTTAGTGGCCTTTTGCAAATTGTAATTTTGATATACTCGCCTTGTGTACAAAAAAATGCAGGTAGTAACTATATTTGACTTCCTTCCCCATTGCGGTGATGTCGACGATATCTCGAACGTTGTGGTTTAGCGAAGTGCGTTCGACGGAGAACACCATTGAGGGAGACCACGGTAAGTCGTTCGCAAGTGCCGCCTGCAAGCTGAGACAACCGCCTTATTTGCATCCAAGAAGTCCGTTGAACCAAAGGACGCGTAAATGTACTAGTACTACTCGTACACACTAGTGTCGTCTGTCCAGCTTAGTGCAGTGAGATGGTTTCTCGAAGAAGGCGGTGGAGAAGCGGAGTCAGCGAAGAGTGAAATGATGGTTGCTTCGTCCATGCTTTGTGATTTGACGCCTCACTGCTTTGTGATTTGTGATAGAAGGGACAGGGGAGTAGACTCTGTCCTCTATACTGTACATGCGTCCAAGCACGGGAGAAAGAGGAGAGACGTTGCATTTTTTTATTCCTTCAATCAATCAATCAGGGAGCTTCGGTTCCATCCTTTTGGCTTTGGCAACACCGTCCACAATGGTTCCCACGATGCCAAAAGCTATTTTCACATTTGGCCACACATTGTGGATGCCCTTAACCGTACCACTTGGTTTTTCTCCTGTGTGCTATCTATACAAATCTCAATTATATTGATCTAAAAAATTATAGAATCAAGATTAGTAAAAAGGAGGTGATTTTGCCACGCAGATGGCGGGGGAGGTTTCTTATTTTTAGAGGATGTTGTCCTGGCGGTTTGCTAACATGCAGTCCCATGTGTCAGTGCTTCACTAAGCCGATCCGCTTCCCACATGAGGCAGAACAATGGCAGAAGCAACACGTGGTTAACTTGAAGAAGATGAGGGAGAAGCAGATTCAGCAACGAGTGAAATGATGGTTGCTTCGTCCCTCCAACTTCTTTTTTTAGCATTATTACTTCGTCCCTCCAACTTAACTGCAGGAAACACTACTACAAAAACAGCTATAGCCAATATGGACACTAATGGCGCACTGTACACGTGGTGCGCCATTACTAAATACTAATGGCACACCATGTGTTGGTGCGCCATTAATGTGAAAATACTAATGGCGCACCACATTCACGGTGTGCCATTAGTAAAATTTATTTTTAATTTTTTCAAAACTACTAATGGCGCACCGTGGGATGGTGCGCCATTAGTAGTTCAACTAGTAATGGCGCACCATCCCACGATGCGCCATTAGTAATTATGTTTCAAAAATTTTTTATTTTTATTTTTTAAACTACTAATGGCGCACCACTCCCACGGTGCGCCATTACTAGTTGAACTACTAATGGCGCACCACTCACAGGTGCGCCATTAGTAATTTTGTTACAAATTTTGTTTCAAATTTTTTTGAAAAACTACTAATGGCGCACGGTTGGGGTGGTGCGCTATTACTAGTTGAACTACTAATGGCGCACCAGCCCCACGGTGCGCCATTAGTAACTTGGCCCATTCCACCGAATGCACCCCCCCCCCCCGTGGACCGCCTTTTCAGTTTTAAAAAAATAAAAGAAAATGATGGAAATGTCAAAAAAATAAAATAAAATAAGTTTCCCATGTGATATGTGGTCTAGTTGTTGGGAAAATTAACAAATATGAATTTCGACTTTATTTGCAAAATCTCTCTGGAATTTCTTAAAATGGGCATAACTTTTGCATACGAACTCGGATGAAAAAGTTTTTTATATGAAAAATCATCTACTCGAAAAGTTACATCCGAATTTAATCGGGGGAACCTCGTTAAACATTTTCAAAATCCTCAAAAACCTAAGAGAAAAAAAGATACGGGGCTTTCAAGATCTAGAGGCAAAAAAATTCAAAAATTTTCAAACTTACTAGTGGCGCACCGGTTGCTAGGTGCGCCACTAGTAACAGAACAAAATCTTGGTTTTGAATTTTTTTTCAAAAAATGATTTGTAATATGACAGGGAAGTTTGAAATATTTTTCAAAATTTCATCATACTCATGAATATGAACAAAGTCCTAGACATCAACAAGGTTTAATAGGATTGATATGATAGATATATCAACAAGTGGCTGTTAAGTGAGGTGGTGCTGGGGTTGGATAGAACCGCGAAGTTAAGCGTGCTCGGGCTGGAGTAGTGTGAGGATGGGTAACCTTTCGGGATGTTTGACCACTTAGTGCGATTTGACTTGAAATTAAGCATATTGTCCTGAGATTAAGCCATAGTGACCGGAGATTAAGAAAAAATTGAAAAACAAATTTGAAAAAAATATTTCTGAAAAAAAATTAAAAAAAATTTGAATTTTTTTTTTGAAAATAATATTTCTGAAAAAATATTTGAAAAAAAATTGTTACTAAAGCGGTGCGCCATTAGTAAAAATTACTAGTGGCGTGATGCTAGTGGCGCACCAGTAGTGTGCCATTAGTAGGCAAAACTGGTGTGCCACTAGTAGGCCTTTTTCTAGTAGTGAAAGGTGCAGCTTTGTGATTTGACGCCTCATTGCTCATTACTACGCCGGCGCCATGAATGGGTGCTTCACCCCAGCTGCTCTGCACTGTATTTCGGTATGGCACATAGACCCGGTAGCTTGATGCCGCACATGTCGGCGAAAGGGACTAGAAGATTTATGAAAGCGAGCGCTCCACTCTTACGACGGAGGAGTACACGACACGACGGCCCAGTGAACTGTCACCTGTACTGTATATAGTACTATAGTTTTGCTGTTTCGCACGATCCATCGATACAAACCCGATTAAACCGGAAAGGGCGGGATTTTTCCCGCGCGGTATATGATACTGGCCATACATTTCAAAGTCAATTTTAATGTATGCAAACTGAATAATTAAGTAACAATATGATATCTAGTAAAACTAAAAACACATATGATTTCTTGTGTTAGAGCGTAGTAGTAGTGCTGTATTGCATAGTTGTTAGATGTAACATGCGAGAACGTGTAGAGATGTAGTTTTGGAGGGCCTACAGAGAGAAAAGCGTAATACATTCACCAAACTTCAGAATAAGCTGATTACGGTCACTATATACGTTTTGCGGTGATTATACGGTCACTTGCTCACAGTTCAGCATCGGATTGCACTTTGTTGACCGGCCAAACAGTCTGCGTGGCACCATGTTGACTAGTTAAATTGACCATGTTCCTAGTGGGTCCCACCTGTCAGTTCGCATAGGGAAAAGGTTAGATAAACACAAATTTACGCAGGTGCGACAAGACTCCACCCCGTGCGTGGGAATCACCTGGTTGTGTATGTGTCTGTCAGGGCCTGATGTGTGCGCATGCACGTGTAGGTTGAGCACTTGAGCGTGAGAGTGTGTGTTGGTCGTGTGGTGTACTGGTGTGTTCATGCATGCGTGCGTGTGTGCGTGTGAGTGTTGCGTGCGTGCGTGGCTGCGTGTGTACATGTGAGTGTTGCGTGCGTGCGTGGGTGCATGTGTTCATGTGAGTGTTGCGTGCATGCAGTTCGTGTGCATGCATGCGTGTGTGTATAATCACCACACCAGCTCCTGTGTGTTAAAACAGACGGCTCAGCATACCAATACAAGGCCACCTTGTCCGCTGTGCCTGCGGTCATGACTTCGAACCACCGTCCAATATTTATTTGTCGTTTGTTTTCATTCTTACTAGCAAGATGCCCGTGCGTTGCACGTAACATCAAGATGCATTTGTATGACTAGTTTATCTTGTGAGAGAAAAGGATGAACGAGGGAAGGCCTTATTTGCAAATGTGGAGAGGTGTGTGGGTACCTTTTTGCAAAATTTTCATAGTTTCTTTCCTATCCATCAGATATAAATCGGACGGCCTATATTGCAGGATGGCAGGCACACCATCATCACCAACTCTGTTTTTTTATAAGAGTCTATTTTATCCCTACTCTTATAAAAAGCATAGTCGGTGATGATCGTGTGCCTACCATCCTGCAATATAGGCCGTCCGATCTATATCTGACGAATAGGAAGGAAAACTATGGCAATTTTGCAAAAAGATACCCACACCCCTCTCCACACTTGCAAATAAGGCCTTCCCTTGTTCATTCTTTTCTCCCACACGATAAACTACTCATACAAATGCATCTTGATGTTCCGTGCAATGCATGGGCATCTTGCTAGTATTTTATAAGAGTGTAGATGTAGAGTAGATACAAGCTGACAGGTGGGCCTGATGGTAGTGAGATAATGTGATGCAACACTAGAGGTGCCACGTGGAGCGTTTAACTGGTCAACTTCGTGTCTTGAGCAAATACAGAGTTGTACGGTGAGCCCGTGACTGTATAATAACCACAAAACGTAAATGGTGACTGTAATGAGTGGATTCTAAAGTCCAATGTACGTATCAAGCTTTCGCTTCAAATACAATGATCGTCACTGTATATATCGCGAGAGAAAGATGAAACATGCGTGAATGTGTCGGGGGCTTACTTTTAGATGACCTGGAGATAGTTTGTGTGCATACGTGAAAGGGGCGTAGAGGGGGGTATGCGATGGAGAGAGAGATGCTCTTCGTTTCTCTTTATTATGACTAACTTTATATATAGTATAAAAATATACAAATTCACAGTGCGGAATAAATATCATTCTGGGCACCATGCAATGCAAGCGTTCATACTCCTCCATATTACTTTGTAATGTTGTATATATGTAGAAATTCTAAAATATTATTTGGCCACACTTTATTCAAAAGGAATGTTGTATGCGAAATAAACGTGAAGAGAGGGCTTTTTAGATCAATGGGGTACGTGATGTAACATGTGTGAATGTGTAGTTGATGCATTTGGCAGGGCCTAGAGAGGTATGTGTGTGTATTACATATTCGAGAGAGGCATGGATAGAGGGGCTGGCAGGGGGCGTGGGAGAGATAGCACGAGAAATGAGAGTGGTCTAGGGAGAGAGACGAATATGACATCACAGCGAGAGATTCCCTTGAGTGTGTATATGCAAGGGGGGAGTGGATTGAGGCACTAGGAGAATATTTTTTGTGTGTGTGGTGTCTGTGTTGGTATGTGTGGGTGTGAGAAGATAACAAGACGTGGGAGCAGAGGGTGTGTCACCGCGTGAGGTCCGGTGGGTCGAGGTGAGGCCCTTCGTTCGGTTCCGTCCTGCGCCACATTGGTCGGCCCGTGACGCATTTAGGGAGACCCATGGATGACTAGTCGTACAAGACAAAGATAGCATAATTGTGAAGGACTCTATGTCCACTGACAAAGCCGGCTAGGATTTGTAACCCTAGGTTCTCGGACTAAGGTAACCCCTTTATCTCTGATATTACTATTCATCCAACCTAACTTTAAGGGGCATCCTACAGAATGCTCTGCTAGAATCATACTCGTCGATTAGGAAGAGAGGTGTGAGACAATGAGTGAGAGAGAGGCCTAAATATAATGCGCGTACAGGAGAAAGGTAGGCAGGTCTATGTATATAGAAAGGGTTGATGGGGATTGTGCTGTGTATGCTTGCGAGAGGGCGAGTGCTTGTGATAAAGGGTAGTGAAAACAGTCGTAAATGGTTACGAGAGGGAGGGAGGGTTATATCGAGAGCATGTGTGCGAGAAAGACACCTCGGGAGAGAGTGTGTGAGCATGTGTGAGAGACCACCGATGGAGAGTGAAACTACACGTACAAGACTGTTGTACACATTGATTAAAGATATAAATTGTATCCAAATATTAGGATGGGATCATGATATTTGCAATTCGCATAAGGAACAGTCATTGATCCATCAGACATCTAGATTCTATCGAATTTGAGCATGTCTATGTTATTATTCGACACAATTGATCCACATAGTTAGTATTTTGAACTCCAGACAATGCATCGCTTTAGCAATCGAATATAAACGAGAGTATAGTTCATGTTGTGTGTGTAAAGCACATTATACATATGAAAGTTACACAATGAACATTATAAATAGCTACCTATGAACTAGCATACATTTGAATTCAACTTAAGGTGGTTTTAAAAAATCAAATTCAACATGAAGTCCATTCAATTATTTGAATTTGATATCATGGCATTTGTAAATCATACCTAAATTATGGGGGCACCAATCTTTGCTCTGATTTTGTACATAATAGCATATGTAGTCGTGTACAAAATAGATTCTAATTTAGCTCCTCCATTCCAAAATAATCATAGTTATAGGATTTTCAAGTGTCAAAATTTCAAAACGAAGCGGATAATTTAATGAGGTTTTCAAACATACAAGGTCAAATTTAACATTGTCTATTTAGGCCAATCCTCAAAGTTCAAGAGTACTCTAAACGTGAATGCTTGTGTTTCAAAATTTCGAACGAAGCGCCAAAAGAGCCTCTACTCGCCCGAAACCGCGTGAGACCAATGTTTGGTAGTACAAGGAAATTACTTTTCTAATAACTCCGACCCATGAAACCTACCGCCCGACATCCAAAGGTCTAAACCGGGGTAGGTTTGTAGCTTCATCTAGACGCCACGCAGCCGCCTCCGAAAAACATTCATACACAATGGCCACCTAAGCTCACATGCGCGTGGCCGAAATCGCTCCCGCCCACTATTTGGGACACCTGGGATTACCATCCTAGCCCCGACCCGCAGTAGGTCCGAAATTTAAGAGGGGGGGAAAGTTTGTACTTTCCCCAAATTTCAAACAAGCGTGTCCCATCTTCTGTTCAAAAAGCTAAAAACAAGCGCGTCCCAGACCGAAACATGGTTCTCCCCCCCCCCCCCCCCCCCCGCCCATCCGTCCGATTCCCCATTCGTACTCCGTGGGCGCGAAAACTACCTCTCCACCAGCCGCGAAACCCTGACGTCCTCCGTCCGCCACCCCATTCCACCCAACAACTGCCTCCCTCCTCCATCACGCCGGAGCGGATACCCCGACGTCGTCGTCCACCGCAACCTCAACCGCAACGCCCTCCACGGCTAGTAGTTGAAGCCGAGGCCGAGCTGTCCGTACCCGAGCCAGTTCAACCACGCCGTCCTGCGCCTCACCGCTGCCGCTCCAACTTCGCCACCCTCCACCGCACCAGAGCTGTTCCTGCTACGCCATCCTTCACCGCCTTGGATCTGCTTCCCCTCTGCCGACATACGGCCACGGCAACATAGTCAACAATTTGGCCATGGGTTCGTCCAAGCCTGCACCCTCCTCCAGAACATCGGTTTCCCCGGCAAAAAGAAGAAGATCGGCGCGACATGTGGAGGCGACCACACTGGCAACCGAACATGGTACTCCTCTTCCCTTATTCGTGCAAATCTTACGTGTCTGCTTGCACGGTATTCATCCCACAGAAGACACTAGTTGACCGCTTCTTCTTGATACTAGACGTTCCTAGTAACTCGAGATGCACAAGGTTTCCCTCATATACTATTTCACCTTAGCTAGAGGTCCGTCGCCCCCCCTGAATTTCAATTCCTGGTCAGTTGATTCCCAATTAACGGAAGCATTCCCGGTGTAACAGGTGCTAGTCCGCCTATTACGCCGGGGAAGCAGCGCCTCAGTGTTTATCTTAGGGGCATGTGGGGCCTAGAGCTACTGGCGCCCGATCTGGAGGTCGGCCGGGATTAAAGGGATGGCCTGGGAGCGCTGCCAAGCACGGCGGTGGTGTGAGGTCGAGGGGAGGGCGGGGCGGCGGAGGCAGGGGTCTGGGCCGGTGGTCGCTGGCGGTTCGAGAAAGATCGTCAACAGTGACTGGCGGGAGGTAGACGAAGGCCATCTGCCCGTTCCTTATAGATCGGACGGTTCATTAAAAAAATCGACTGACCTATTTTTTCAGTCGACTGTTATCTTGATATGACCACATGTGGTGGTGTGCTGGAGGAGTACCTGCATTTCCTGTGCTCATATATTACAAAATCATACGGAGTAGAATCTAATTTTGTTTGCCATGCAATGTTGTAGAGCTATCATATGTCTCCTGTCATTTATTTTTTAGCCACCTGCTATCTGCTACTTTTACGGTGCACTAGTTCTGCACACACTTCACCCATACTCTCACTATTGTGTTTTTATGCAAGGGTATTTCAGACCCTACCTTGACAGAAGCAGAAAAGAATAGAGAGAAGTCGCTCCAGCGTGGTATGCGGCTAGGCCAGAAACGTCTCAAGGCTTTAAAGGGTGTAGTGTCAGCAGATGGAGACGAGGAACGTAGCTCTGGAGTTGATGATCTCTCTCATCGTGAACCACCATCCTAGGTGCTTGCTTTAACTTCACGGTGTCATATGTGGTTGCATGTTGCATATGGTGTCTAGCTTGTATTCGAAAGGCCGAAGTCGGTCTTTATCAAGATAAGGAAAGATAGTTTTTACATGAACCACCATCCCGGGGGCACCAGAAGACAAATAGCTAGTCAGGGCACTGGCCGAGCCAGTGACAAGCCCAGCACAGACATGCATCACCTGGAAGCCAACTAAAAAGCCACGATGGTGGCGAAGTAGCCCGCCTCCCACCAGGCTCTCAGGTCCTAGATGATCATGCTCACCACTCCAGCCGGATGTCTAGCTTGTATTGCTTCCAGTTTGGTTAAATTGCATATGCTTAGCTTACACACTATACCTTTGAATATGACACGCCTTCCTGTTTTTGGTACATACTAGTACATCTGTCTATTAACGATGTTCTTACATCAAACTAATGTTCTTGTGTATCCCTCATCAATCATTTATGATGAGGCAGTCAGGCCAGTGGACTACTATGATAAAAGATCCTCATTTAAAGAATGCAGCGTCAGCCTCCCCACATGATTATCAAGAAACGGCAAGGCTAGATGAAGATAGTGAATGTAGCTCTATAGTTGATTACCGCATTTCCCCTACACTAGCATCGCAGGTGCTTGCTCTAACTTGGTAGCGTGATATATGGCTGCATGTTGCATATGGTGTCTAGATTTTAATTCTTCTAATCTGGTTAAATTGCATATGCTATTCTGCTTAGTTTATACATTATACCTGTTAATGTGACATGCCTTCCTGTTTTTAGTACATAGTACATCTGTCTATTAAGCATGTCTTCACATAGAACTGTTGTTTTTTTGTATCCCGCATAAATCAATATGATGAGACAACTTCAGTATATGCAGTGTGATATTAGTTGCATCTTCGATATGATTTATAGCATGCGCTGCTTCTAATTTGTTGAAATGCCATTTATGATGGGACAATTTTAACTTGGCAGATTCATATTGGTTGCATCTTTCACGTGGTGTCTAGCTTGCATTGCTTCTTATTTGTTGAAATTGCTTAGTTTACACAAACAGTTGTGAATATGCCATGCCGTCCTATTTTTCGTATTATTCCATCCTGGAATCATGTGTTTGCCTTACATCAAAGTAGTGATTGTCAGTATCATGCACGAATGAGTTCTGAAGAGTGAATTTTATTGCTTTTTCTTGTCGGTTTTACTTGACAATTCAAAATCAATAAAGCGGAAGGAAGTTAGCAAGGCAGCGGATGAAGGTGCTCCTTCCAAACGGAGGGCCTCTACAGATTCTACTCCTCCATCCCCCCAAGATGATTTCCAAGACAACACATGCATAGACACTCAACGTAGCTGTGTTGGTGATGAGCACGTCTCCCCTAGTGCACCATCACAGGTGCTCCCTCTAACTTGGCACTGTTATATGTGGTTGCATGTTATGTATGATGTCTAGCTTGTATTGCTTCTAATTTTGTTGAATTTCATCTGCTTACTTTACACATTATACTTGTGACTAAGACACGTGTTCCTGTTTCTAGAACATACAATATCTGTCTATCACACCATGTTCTTACATCAAAGTACATTTGTTCTGAAGAACTAAATTGTTATTCGTTTTTCTTGTCGGCTTGACTTAACATGGCACAGAGAAAGAGGAAGCAAGACAGAACGACAGGGAAAGGGAAGCGGAACAATCCTGCAGATTCTGCTGGTACTGATGGTGCAATAGAAGGTCAAAGTCCAGCGGAAAATTGTACCGACAGGGTATCCCGTGCTACACGAGCTGCAGAACAAGCCAAACAGAAACAAATAGCTGCCACCAAACAAGCAGAGACAACCCTAGTTGTTGCAACACCTTCCACAGTACCACCAGCTGCACGATTTACTCGTTGGTCAACTCAGCTAGCAGCACGTTCCCAAGCTCCCTTGCCACCTGACACTACTTCCGAAGCACTCTTGACACAAGATGAGTTGGCAAGATCAGATGAACTTTGTGAGCTTCAACAGCAAGAAGGTAGTTGCTGGAGTCAAGTTACAGTTGCATGCTTCTTTATATGTAGTCTCACAGTTTGATGTACACTAACACTTCCTATGTTTGTTGTTGGACTAGCACCTAGGCGCAAGAGGAAACAAACATCAGGGATAATGCTCGATAGGTTAACTAAATCTAGAGGAGGAAGAATGGAGATCCGTTTTGAGGCAGGTTTAAAAAGGCCACGTGATGCTACAGAGTCAGCCAAGTTAGTATCAGAGGCAGCGGTTGCTGTTAGGTGTCATGTACGTATCCTCCCAACATGGATTCAGTACAGGAATGACAAAGACGAAACCCAGTTCAACACCTTCCTCGACCATTTATCTGTAAGTATGGTTATGTATGGAAACTAGTAATATCGTCTTGCTCTGTCCAATACTTTCTAGGTTGCTGATAATGAGACTCCCATAATTTTCAACAGATGAGGTTCAAGTTGGATAGCCAAGATGATGCAACCAGACAAGCTTGCACCCATGTTTTCAAGTCTGCTCTGCGACAGTATCGGTATAACTTGAGGAAAACTCACTTTGAAGGCAAGGCTAACAGTGAACTTGCCCAAACATCTCCAGTGGAAAATATATCTGATGAAGACTGGAGAGGCCTCGTTAAACACTGGTCCGATCCGAAGTATCAGGTACATTATATATATGTGATCAGATCACATGTTGAAGTCCTATTTACGCATGTGCCACACAAATCTATCTTCTTGTAGGTGAACTGTTCAAAGAACAAGGCCAACCGTACGAAAGTGAAATTCCAACAGACGACAGGATCTCGTAGCTATATTGCACACTGCGAGGCTCTTGTAATTAGCTGTTGTTTCACTCTTTTCGCTGTACCATATTATCAGATCTATATTGACTTGTTCCAAATGCAGAGGAAAGCCCGCAAGGACCAAAAAGTACCTGAACCAAATGCTGTGGAAATCTTCAAGGACTGTCACACCAGCAAGAAGAAGGGCATGACTACACCAGTCAAAGCCGCTGTTGTAAGTCCTTAATCCTCATGCCTTTTAACTACTACTTACTCTGACTTGTGCCTTGAACTGCATGGTTTGCAGCCAATGTCTATTACTCTTTTCAATTTTATACACAATTGTCTTAGCGTATCATTGCACCTTACAAGGTTTAAAAGAGAGGAGTGATGTTCCTTTGATCTTGACCTGTAATCTAGTTCCGTGCTGGACTTGCCCACACAACGTTACAATTGCCTGTTTGTCTGTTCTCAGTTGTTTTGTGATATGAATGATGTCATACTATGCTTACCGTATTATAAACTTCGTCTCTTTATCCTTAGCCCTCAATACAATGTGAAGAAATAGACAATACATTAGCGATGGTACATGGTCATATGTTTGGAACCTGGTTTTATTATGTACTTTGCAATAAAATACAACTATTATTTTACATGGGTTCACCAGAATAAGTTCTGTATATAGACCAAAGCTATTTTGTTTGGTTTTGCTGCCTCCTTAATATCTTCTGTTCTGGTACTACTAATGTAAAACCTCAACTTTTCAGCGAGCTATGGAAAAAATGGTGGAACCGCCACCTTCTGAAGGTGGCGAGGCAACTATAACCGCAATGTCAGCTCTTGCTGCAGTGGGTCAGTACCTGTCCACTAACAGTGCCAAAAGCACGTTCCTGCGTAATACTGGCTTGGTTGTTAAGGCAATCTCGTCCAAACTGCCTCATGATCAAGATATGCAAGCTCAAAACAATGTTGTATCTGCGCTCCAGACACAAGTCCATTCCCTAACAGAGACCCTTTGTGAAACAAGGAGAGACATTGTTCGATGTTGTCAAGATATGCATGGTTTTGAAACCAGACTATCAGACATTTGCTATGTTGTTCAGGAGCCTAGGAGAACTGAAGGCGAAGGTTATGGTGCTCCATCGGACAATACAGCATGAAAACGTAACAGTCAGGTCAAATGAACTGAGCTTCTGAACTTCTGGTGGTGCATTTATCTGCTAGACTGTTAACTTTTATGCCAACCTTCCTTTTGTATAGTGTAGGGTGTTCCCTATATTTGCACTGGTGGCGAACTTTGATGCCCAGTGGATGTAATATGTGTAATAGCCATGATAGCCTAGCGTAAGTTGCTTGCTTATTTATTTCCTTATTGTCTTGTTTATTTGTTTTCTTGTAGTCAGTGCAGTTCTTCCGCGGTTTGCTAGTGGCCGCAATAACCTATTTTTTAAAACTAGGCCACATTAACCATGGGCTACATATTTACTGTAGTTAACATGGGCCTCCTACGGGCCGTAGAAACAATGGCCCTTCTAAGGGCCGTAGAAACAATGGGCCTTCTACGGGGCATAGAAACAATGGGCCTTATACGGGCCGTAGACACAATGGGCCTTCTACAGGCCGTATCATCAATGGGCCTTCTACGGGCCGTATGATCGGTTGGCCAAACATGGGCCAATAACAGACCACATTATGGCCGTAAATGGGCTAGAGTTGAAATCGTCCGTTCATGGGCCGACCATAACGGGCCGTCGTTAATCAGCCGTATTTGATGAAGCTATGAAAACGTCCCAACGTATTAACGGGCCACAAACGGGCCGACTGTAACCACGGGCTGAATTTGGCCCACAAGCAGAAAATGACGGTAACGGGCCGTAAGTAAATGAATGCTGGAAATGAGCCCAAGAATAAATGGGCCCTGAGAAGGCCGAAAGATAACATGGGCTGGAAACGGCCCAACTGAATAATGGGCCGTTAATGGGTATAAAGTGATGCACTGTTCATTACGGGCCAGTTTTACCACGGGCCGTTAATGGGTATAAAGTGATACACTGTTCATTACGGGCCAGTTTTACCACGGATTGTTAATGGGCCGAAGTTACTAAGGGCCTCATATGGGCCGAAAGATGTCATGGGCCATACATGGGCCGGAAGTTAAAACGGGCTGGAGTTATATTGGATGGCCCAGATGACGCTACTGGGCCTAATTTGGATAGGCTGTAAACGGGCCCTAGGTTAGCGGGCTGTAAATGGGCTATATGCGAACAGGCCGTTAACAGGCTTGCCGTGGGCCGACCCGCCACCTTTTGACCAAGTCAAACGGGCCAGCCTTTTTAACCTATATGGGCCTCTGTTGGGCCGTGCCACGTGTTGACGTATCATACGCGCTTTGTGTCCAATGAGTGGATGACATCTGTCCCAACGGTGAGCCGACACGTGTTTCCTCCAGCCAATGATGATTTTACACATGGAAAATCCTCATTGGTCGGGGCTGTTAACGGGTTATCGGATCCAAAACTGGACCCGATAGCTTAACGGCGTTCCGTTACGGCGGATGCCACATGTCAGTCACCCTTGACGAAAGCACTTCTGTGACACGCGATTTATCGTCATGGAAGTGGACACTTCCGTGATGATAATTTTGGTAATGTCATGGAACACTTCTACGACAGCACAGGTATGACTATCTTGATTCTGTCATAAATTTGTCATGGATGTACATGCATGACAGAAAACGGACCTACTGTGACAAACACGTATCATCACGGAAGTGTATTTTTTGTAGTGGGGGAAGAGTGTGTGGCTAGGGTTTCGAGACTCCGTCCGGCTTAAATAGCCGGAGCTGGCCTCGGGCGATGAGCCAGAGCGGCGTCACGGGAGGAGACGCCCGTCGGACCCTTGGGTTTCCGGAGCGGGGCCACGTGGCGTTCACACCCGAATAGGAGGAGACACCCGTCAAAACGTTGGGTTTCCGCAATCAATGCACGAACGTGGCTCCGCGTAAAACTCAAGCATGCCTCCCTCGGCATCCCGACCGTGCCTCTCCTAGTGACACAATGTCGGCGTTCTGGGAACGGGGGTCCCCAGACTTGCCTGCCTGCGGCCTGTGGCGTGGCTCAAGTGGGGGCCCAGTGCGGCCCAGCTTCATCAGCTCAAGCTCAAGACCCTCGCGAGGGGCCAAGCCTCGCGGGGCGGACGACAAGAACCTCCCTCAGGAGCAGCCTCGTCAGGCAGGCTCGCGAGGAGGCGGAGAGATCAAGGCAGGGTACCTCGCGAGGGTGCCCTGTGACGCAAGCCATGACGATCAAGGCCAGGCGGGCGCGAGCCCGCGCAGTGTCCCCCTTTGGTGCAAAGGAGGCAAGCACAGGCCAAGGCATCAGGCAAAGGTTACCGCTTCGGTGCAACAAGACCAAGACCAGCAGAACGGCAGGATGGAGGTCATCGTGGAGCCCGGGACGGCGTCACCGTCAGAGTCTTTGGCAGCCGAAGACCAACTTTAGTCAGGATAAGTGTACTAGATGTTCCCCTTCAAAATGGCCAATTGTTGGCGCCCTTCCCGCTCATTATTTGGGAAGAGGCCCAGGGCCTCCCTCTATAAATAGGACTAGCCACCACCAAAGTAGGGGAGGATCGAGATCACACAGAGAGAGAGGGAGAGAGGCGACTGAACTCCCCCCAGCAGTTCATCGCACCAGCTCAAGAACAGACCCTCGCGAGGCTGTTCTCCCTTTGTATTGTTCATCATCAGCCCCTGAGGCAATCGACCACACCACAAACTAGAGTAGGGTATTACACCACAACGGTGGCCCGAACTAGTATAAACCTTGTGTCTCTTGTGTTGTTCATCGTTGGTAGTTTAGATCCCTCGCAATCTATGCACGCATGAGCTGGTAGGGGAAAGATCTCCGCGCGCACCCCAGTGTTCGAACCTCAAGGGTCTGCCGGAACCCGAAATCCGACACACAAAGAGACACGAAGGTGACTCTGGATAATTACAGGTCATGCGTTTGTGGGCTTGACAACCGTGCCTGTTGCCTGAAACAGTGACACACAGAAAGTCGTCTTCATGCATAAAGGACCATGACGCTACTAAACATATAAAGTCGCCTTCGTGCATTTGAGTTAAAATCGTACAACGAAAACAATTGTAACAAGGACAGTCGCCCGATTCTATTAGGTTTCCGTAATAAACGCACAAACGTGACTCCTGGTAAGAACAAACCATGCCTCAGTGGGCTTGACGTCCGTGCCTCTCCGACTGACTGAGTCCACCGACTCATTCGGAATACAATCAGAAAACCTCTGCGCGTGACTATATAATTAGAAAACCTTTGAGGGCTGTAAGCCCGTGCTTGTGACCCTTGACACTAAAACACATATAGCCACGAACGTCGACGCCTTTATCAAGAAAGAAGCATGACGCAACTCAGTATGGAACCGTGTTTGTATGGACTTCACGTCTGTGCTTTTATATACAAGGAAATAAGCTTTTAAAATAAGCATCTCTCATATAGGAAATTCCGTGCCTCATAGACTGAACGCCCGTGGCTGTGCGTAAGACAAAGGTTCAGTTCCGTGGGCTAGACACCCGTGCATCTCTGTCTGATCGATTCTCATAGGCGAGCATGACTCTTTGTAATACCATCGACCATGCGCAATAAACGCATGATTGTGACCCTGCCTAATACTAAAGTATGACTCCATGGGCTTCTCGTTCGTGCCTCTCCGTCTGAACGAGTCAACTGAATCATTCGGAACACAAACACAAGCGAACATGACTCTATTTAATACCACATGATGACTTTGTGGATTTGACGCCCGTGGCTGCGACCCTAATGACTGAAACCCTGAAACACAGAGAGTGCAAGCCCGTGCTTTTAAAAAACGTGCAACAGCAGTGACATCTGCAATTATGTCCCTACACTGTGCCTAGCCGTACCTCATGTGCATAACCGTGCTTGCGATGCGTGTCCAACCGTACTTCATGTGCCTTCACGCGGTGCTTCTGTGATGCAAAGATTTCAAACACAACGGGTCACGGTTGTGTTTGCGTTTCTGTTTCACAAATGGATATAGCGTCTTTACGTGCTACTGAAGCACGTGGAATCACGTGTGTTCCTGTGTGGCATGTAGAATAGTGCGCGTCGTATCACTTCACGGCCGTTGTGTGGTACGTGACAAACCGTGCGTTTGCCATGGTCGTGCCTGTGTGACCGGTAGAACAGTGCGTCTCGTATCACTTTTCTACGAAGGCATGATCGTCTATGTGTTTGCTGACAAACCGTGGTTCACTGAATCATTCGGAACACAAACACAAGCACAAGCGAACATGACTCTATATAATACCACACGATGCCTTTGCAGATTTGACGCCCGTGCCTGTGACCCTTATCACTGAAACACAGAAAGTCACGAATGTACATAGCCATGTCTACAGAGACTTGAAGTCCGTTTAGCTAATGAAATGTGCGGCTTGCGCAATAAATGCATGAACGTGACTCTGCCTAATACTAAAGTATGCCTCCATGGGCTTCTCGTCCGTGCCTCTCCGTCTAAATGAGTCGACGGAATCATTTGGGAAACAGACACAAGCGAACATGACTGTATATAATACCACACGATGCCTTTGCGCATTTGACGCCCATGTCGGTGACCCTTATCACTGAAACACAGAAAGTCACAAACGTACATAGCCGTGGCTGCAGAGACTTCAAGCCCGTTTAGCCAATGAAATGTACGGCATGAGCAAAAGACCGTTTAGCCATAGACCGAAATACCGCGTTCGCTATTGGCAAGGTTACAGATTGAGCAAAAAGTTACGGGCATTGTTTGACCACACCTACGTAAATTCCAAACCGGAAAGTGGCGGCAACATGTCACTCCAGCACTGTTTTCAGCACTTACAAGTGAATGGATCCTTTAAATCCAGGTGCTCAATGCATGCGTGCCTTAGATCCAAGTTCCAGTGGTTGCAACTTGGCGACAACCTAAGGCAAGCATGTTTAGAAGCCTTTTTGTCCCACTGAAACACGTCTTGTTGCTGTTTGTAGAATTCTTCCGTGAAGTCTTCCTGAAGAAGAAACTTGATCCTGATAGTCTGCAGCTGTGCTGCGTTGAGAATAAAGAATGTCGCAAATCGAATGCTTTTCTCGCATTGAACATAGCTTTCCAGCGTCAGTGACTTGAAACGAACGTCATGATGGTGCTTGCAAGAACAGTCGCTCGCAAGACTTTCTTCGTTAGATGATATTTCCTGAATAAACATGAAGATTTGAAATGGTTAAGCTCCATAAAGAGTGATTCTGCTGGGAGAGCAAGTGAAGGAATAATTCTATAACCTCTGTTGTGATAAAATCTTTTTTTTAGTTTTGTCCTAATACTGGTCCATGACTATATACAGCTTTGTCCCTTACATACAAATGTAAGTGACGTTGTTTTGTTGAATGGGGTTCTACACCATGCATGGTATGTGTTTACAATTTGTGTGAGAAGCATCACCTCGATATACAAGTTCTCCAAGCTTCGGAAGTGTTCCACCAAGGAAAATACTGCGTGTAGGTCATAATCCATGCTGATAGATAACGTCTTGATAGAATGAACCGCTGTGGATGTGCTGACTGTCGGCAAACACTTCATGTAAAATAAAACATAATATTAGTAGAGTAAAGGTTGAATTGCATGGAACTTGTTTGTACCAATGAATGGAGGTGAAAGTATTGTTGAAAGTCAGTACCTGAATAATTATACGGTCATTTGTGATGCCGGATTCACAGAAAATATTAGATAATTTGCCCATGACCTGCAGTTTAGGTGCAGAGGTGATAACTATCCGCAACTTCTTGCAATCACCATCACAAAGCAACCGTTGAAGTGACGTGGCATCTTCTATAACAATTTTCCCATAGTAACCAGAAATGCCGATGCTTATAAGGTTAGGTGAGTTTATTCTGATGCAATGGTGCCTAACTGTCCAAACAAGCAGCAGAGACTCAAGTGTAGGAGAAGTAGAGCTGATGATGCTTTGTAATGAGACATCTGATACGTCAACATCTACTAGCGAGAGTCTCCTGAGCAGTGGTAGTTTAAGCGCCCGTACATAATTGTCTGGTAACTTGGAAAGAGCAAAGGCGATGGTTTGGAGAGAGGAGGAAGTCTGAGGGTTTAATGCCGGTGGTGATGGCATGAGTGAAGGGCATGAGAATGGCCCTATGTCATGTTGTCTCAAGCATGGTGGGAACAGGTAGTAAAACTCGAGCACCTGGAGATTGTTCAGTCTTGGGGACCGAAGCCAGGCGTCGACTGTGGAGTGCTTGTAGTGGAGGTAGGACACTGGAATGCAGAGGCAGTGAACTGCGCTCTGACGGCCGGAGAGGATGGTCTCTGGAATGTACGAATCATCATACGAATTATCTTCACCGACATGTTCTCCTCTAAAAAGAGTTCCAGTGTATGTTACGCGGACGAGTTCCTCCGGTGTGCCGGAGTTCACGATGACCAACTCGAAATGTACTTGATCTAGAGGGTTAAAAACACGTGGGACAGGGATCTCACGGCAGTCCAGATTCAGAGGAGCGACGCGCCAAACAGGGCGCCACCGACGTGCGAGGATTTGAGTGCGAACGCCTTCCTTAGTGGACAGACGGGAGATGATCTCACCGAGGACACCGTCCGGGAGGTCGTTGATGCGGTCCGGACCAGACTGCTCTTCTTGATCGTCGGATCCAGTAGGCGCACCCTCGCCGCTTCCAGCCGCTACCGCCAAACCATCAGAGGAAGGTCGCCGGTGGCGCGAGCCTCGCCCTCTTGGTGCTCGGGGCACCGGAGTGGACCTCCATCTCTGTCTCCATTGTGGGCATCGCCAGGCCTGCGAGTGCCGCTTTATGTGGCGTGGATCTGGACAATCCAAGAAAGAGGGTGTGGCTAGGGTTTCGAGACGCCGTCCGTCCGCCTTAAATAGCCGGAGCCTGGCCTCAGGCGACAAGCCAGACCGGCGTCATCGGAGGAGACGTCCATCAGACCCTTGGGTTTTCGTAGCGGCCCACGTGCCGTTCACACCGGAATAGGTGGAGACGCCCATCGAAAGGTTCGATTTCCGCAATCAACGCACGAATGTGGCTCCGCGTAAAACACAAGCATGCCTCCCTCGGCATCCCGCCCGTGCCTGTCCTGGTAATATAGTCAACGGATGCATTTGGAACACAAAGAGACACGAAGGTGACTCTGGATAATTGCAGGTCATGCGTTTGTGAGTTTGACAACCGTGCCTGTGACCTGAAACACGGACACACAAAAAGTCGTCTTCGTGCGTAAAGGATCGTGACGCTACTAAACATATAAAGTCGCCTTCGTGCATTTGAGTTAAAAATCTTACAACGAAAACAATTGTAACAAGGACAGTCGCCCGATTCTATTAGGTTTCCGTAATAAACGCACAAGTGTGACTCCGGGTAAGAACAAACCATGCCTCCGTGGGCTGGACGTCCGTGCTTCTCCTTTTGACCGAGTCCACCGACTTATTCGAAATACATTCAGAAAACCTTTGTGCGCGACTCTATATAATAGGACGCCATGCCTTTGAGGGCTGTAAGCCCGTGCTTGTGACCCTTGACACTGAAACACAGATAGCCACGAATGTCGACACCTTTATCAAGAAAGAAGCATGAAGCAACTCGGTACTGAACCGTGTCTGTATGGGCTTCACGTCTGTGCTTTTAAATACAAGTAAATAAGCTTCTAAAAACAGTGTCTCTCATATAGGCAATTCCGTGCCTCATAGAGTAAACGCCCGTGGCTGTGCGTAAGACAAAGGTTCAGTTCCATGGCCTAGATGCCCGTGCATCTCCGTCTGGTCGAGTCTCACGGGCGAGCATGACTCTATGTAATACCATCGACCATGCGCAATAAACGCATGATTGTGACCCTGCCTATTACTAAAGTATGCCTCCATGGGCTTCTCGTCCATGCCTCTCCGTCTGAACGAGTCGACTGAATCATTCGGAACACAAACACAAGCGATGCCTTTGTGGATTTGACGCCTGTGCCTGGGACCCTAATGACTGAAACACAGAGAGTCACAAACGTACATAACCGTGGCTGCAGAGAGTGCTAGCCCATGCCATCGTGGGCGTCACGTGCGTGCCTCTCCTTCCTACCGAGTCCACCGTGCTTCCGGCGTCGAACAGATTCTTCTAGTGAATGTATGCCGTAAATAATTAAAGCACTGAGGGGCACGCCCGTGTCTGGTCTGCGTGTGCAGCAGTGCATTTCGTACCTTGAAAGTTGTGGCTCTATTTAATGTTTCAAGCACCCACCTACCATTGACTTGCTACGAGTAGTACTTAACCCGGGCCCTCCTGTCAAAAAGAAAAAAAGAAGAAGTAATTAATCTGGACCCCTCCGCTCCCCGTCGTGGGTATTTAAGTCGTTTCGTGGATTGACAGGCTGTAGTCCATTTCTCCAGATCCACCGTCTGTCCAGATCCACGCCACATATAGCGGCGCTCGCAGGCGGCGCGATCCCAGCAATGGAGACGGAGATGGAGGTCTACTCCGGTGCCCCGAGCACCAAGAGGTCGAGGCTCGCGCCACCGGCAACGCCTTCCTCTGGTGGTTTGGCGGTAGCGGCAGGAAGCACTGAGGGTGTGCCTACTGGATCCGAGGATCAAGAAGAGCAGTCTGGTCCGGACCGCATCAGCGATCTCCCGGACAGTGTCCTCGGTGAGATCATCTCCCATCTATCCACTAAGGAAGGCGTTCACACTCAAATCCTCGCACATTGGTGGCGTCCTTTATGGCGCATCGCACCGCTCCTCTCAATCTCAACTGCAGTGAGATCCCTGTCGATCATCTTTTTAAGCCCCTAGAAACAGTTCATATCGACGTACTGTCCATGCTCCCCAGTAAGGAAGTCATTCGCATTAGATATTTTGGAACTCGGTGTAGTTTTCAACCTGGCGTTGATGGTTCGTGCCTTCCGGAAGCCATCCTCTCCGGTCATGGTTGCACAGTTCATCGTCTCTGCATTCCGGCGTGCTACCTCCACTACAGACCCTCTACATTTGACGCCTGGCTTCGATCCCCAAGACTGAAGAATCTCCAGGTTCTTGAGTTCTATTACATGTTCCCACGTTTCGTGGGAAAAACCATCACACTACCACATGAAATCTCTTTGGCCGCGCCCTCACCACCGACTTCCACGCTACTGTTTTCCTCCTCACTGCACACCGTCACATTTGCTCTTTGCCAGATACCTGATAAGTATGCACGATCATTTAAACTTCCACTCCTAAAGAGGCTTTCGTTTTTGGAAGTTGATATATCAGACGTCTCACTACAAAGCATAATCAACCATGGTTGCCCTGCCGTCGAGTGGCTCCTGCTTGTTTGCAATAACTTGGACCACTGCTTCAGAATAAACTCAGGCAAAGTTGAAGTCATTTGTATCCTTTGTGAGAATGGTGAACTCGTTGTTGAGGATGTGCCCTCACTTAAACGATTGATTCACGATATTCAGAGCCGGCACTTGCAGATAACTGTCTTTTCTGCACCTAAACTTGAGTGTCTGGGTAATTTTTATGAAGGATTTCCTGAATCCAAGATTGTTTTTGGCTCTACAGTTATCGAGGTACTCACCTTTTGCACTATACTCTTTACCTGCATTCATTGCAGTGCCGAAGTTTCATGTCATGCAACCTTTTATCCAGCTAATTTTATGATATGTGCTTGACACAGGCTTTGTCTGTAGTCAGCCTATCAATGGCGGTGCAATCTATGAAGACCTTGCTTATCCACGTGTCATCAAATATGAACAAGGTTGTTGTCTTGATGCGATGCTTTCCTAGCCTAGAGAACCTGTTTATCGAGGTAATGATTTCTAGACACATTGAAAGCACATACAACGCATAGCATACTATATTGGAGGCCTCTATCTCCCTTTGTAGTCCTCGAGTATTCTCACTCTTCATGCATTTTCAGGGAGGAGTATGCCACGAGGAAGGTGTAACAAATAAGTGGCGCCACAAGCACCGGGTGTTTCTCAAACAGCATGACATTCGCCTAAAGACAGTAACGCTAGAAAAATATGTACACTGCAACAAAAACATTGAATTTGCAACGTTCTTTGTTCGAAACGCAAAGGAGTTAGAGACTATGAGGCTTAAGTTTCTCTCCCCCCAGACAACATCACTGAAGGATTTTATGAACATCAAGAAGAGGTGCTTCAATGGGGCAACAAGGCTTCTAGACGTGCTCGTCTTATATTGTCAAGGTATTGTAGGCATATGAACTTGGATTTAAAAGTACACGTCTGGACAAACCAGTGTCCAATCATAGATTTGCCGGATCCATTGACCTGTGATTGTTGAAAATGGTTATCCGGCTGTCAGAGATAGGTGTTGTTGCGTGCTTTCCAGTTTGGACTTCCAGCTTGTACTTTATCCACTATCTGTAAGGTTGTCAGGAACTTGTTTTTGTGCTCTTCAGCCGTGAAGCAACTCACAAGCTCAAAAAACTATCAAGTTTTCATGTTTTTGTGCACCATCTGTAAGTTTGGTTTTCCTTTTGTGAATAGAGCGAGCAACTAAAATCATCTGGAACACGCAGTCACGTGTGATGTGACGGCCGTGCCTCTCCAAATAACTCGTTAGCTGAAATATTTTACAATACAGAGGCGTTCGTGCCTCTTGTACCTGTAAGACTGTGCGTCTGTTATCACTGCAAGGCACTTCTTTTGTGTATGTTTGTGTCTCTGTGGTGAACGTTTGGGTGGAAACATGCTGCACAGTCTAGATCATAGTGTCTTGTAGAACCATGACAGTGTTGTTTCTGAAAATCGAGACATGCTTGTCGTGGAACCGCTGTGCTTGTGCTTTGTTTAAAAGCGTGCCGTCGCTAGCTTCGCAAACTAGAAGTTAGCGACACCTTCCTGTATAAAGCACGCAACTCTCTCACCACGGCTCACCCTCCATCTTCTTCTACTCCGATCCAAGTACCTGGCCATCAGAGCAAGAGCGAGACGGTGAGAGATCGGCCATGGAGGCGATTCAGGCGACCACCGTACGTCTTATCGAGGTGGTCAGGGAGAGCAACCCGCAGCCCAACGCACTGCAGCGCCTCCAGGGGCTGCTCATGTCCGCCACGGCGCGTTCCTTCTCCGATGCCAGCTTCGCCGCCTGGCTCAAGGGTGCACTGGAAGACTTCATCCACAAGTTTAGCTTCGCCAACAGCAAGGTGAAGGACCTGACTGCTCGCCTCCATTCCATGCGTCGCCTCCATAAAGGCTGACCCTCCGCCTCGGCTTCCGCGACCCGGCTCGCCGGCCTCCATGGGAACGATCTCTTCCGCGCGCAGATGGCTCTGCAGCTCCCGGTCGGCACGCCGCCGGAGGACCACCTGGAGGTCGCTCTCGCCGCGTAGCGCCTCATCATGCATGATGACATCGACAAGTTCAGCCAGATATACGGACAGATTGTTTACGAGGACACCTGTAGCACCGTCCACGAGGCGACCATGGCGGCCTACTTCGACAACAGGCAAACTTTGGCGAAGCTCGTTCAGGAGCACATGCACCTCGCCGACGCCGCCCCCACTTCTCGTCCAACGTCTGGACCATCAAGGGCACAAGCCCGGGCGCCTTAATTAGGTCCTTGCCTTCGCTCTCTGTTCATTTGCTGCAAGCCACATCCCACATGCTTGGAGGCAAGTTCTATATATTTATGCTAGCTACTACTACTTTTGAGTTTTCAGTGACCCAGTCGACCTGTCATGATCAGGACTTCTATTTATTGTGTGTGTTCTACTATAAATTTGAGTCTAATATTGTATGCCTGTCGTTAAGTTCCATTATTAATTAATACCATCAATCATTTACTATTACCAACTTAGTTTATCTCTTGTAGTCCACTTTTTATGCATTTCTCAATATGCGTGTGCATGTATAATCTGTTTCATTTCTGATGATGTTAATCAATATGCCTCCTCATGCCTCTTGTACCTGTAAGACTGTGCGTCTGTTATCACTACACGGCTCTTCCTCTGTGTATGTCCGTGACCCTGTGGTGAACGTTTGGGTGGAAACATGCTGCACAGCCTAGAACATAGCATCCTGTAGAACCACGACAGTGCTGTTTCTGCAAATCGAGACGTGCTTGTGCTTTGTTTAAAAGCGTGCCGTCGCTAGCTTCGCAAATTACTGTAGAATCACGACAGTGCTGTTTCTGCAAATTGAGACGTGCTTGTCGTGGAACCACTGTGCTTGTGCTTTGTTTAAAAGCGTGCCGTCGCTAGCTTCGCAAACTAGTAGGTAGCGACACCCTCCTGTATAAAGCACGCAACTCTCTCACCACGGCTCACCCTCCATCTTCTTCTACTCCGGTCCAACTACCTGGCCATCAGAGCAAGAGCGGGACGGTGAGAGATCGGCCATGGAGGCGATTCAGGCGACCACCGTACGTCTTATCGAGGTGGTCAGGGAGAGCAACCCGCAGCCTTCTCATCCATAATATCGTACAACCTCGTGGATATCTCCGTCTGAATGAGTCGACTGAATCATTCGGAACACAAACACAAGCGAACATGACTCTATATAATACCACACGATGCCTTTGTGGATTTGATGCCCGTGCCTGTGACCCTAATCACTGAAACACAGAAAGCAATGTACGTAAACAGCACAAGTCACGAACATACATAACCGTGGCTGCAGTGACTTCAAGCCCGTGCTTTTAAAAAACACGCCCCAGCGGTGACATCTGCAATTATGTCTCGATACGGACATGGTTCTCGTATAGGCAATTCCGTGCCTCACAGAGTAAACGCCTGTGGTTGTGCGAAAGACAAAGGTTCAGTTCCGTGGGCTAGACGCCCGTGCATCTCCGTCTGCTCGAGTCTCACGGCCGAGCATGACTCTATGTAATATAATCGACCATGCGCAATAAACGCATGATTGTGACCCTGCCTAATACCAAAGTATGCCTCCATGGGCTTCTCGTCCGTGCCTCATTGTCTGAACGAGTCGACTGAATCATTCGGAACACAAAACACAAGCGAACATGACTCTATATAATACCACACGATGCCTTTGTGGATTTGACACCCGTGCCTGTGACCCTAATGATTGAAACACAGAGAGTCACAAACGTACATAACCGTGGCTGCAGTGACTTCAAGTCCGTGCTTTTAAAAAACGCGTGCCAGCGGTGACATCTGCAATTATGTCCCTGCACTGTACCTCATCCTCGTTTTTTTCTGAGATCTTCTCCTCCTCCTCTCTTAAGCTCTTGTACATGTTTTTTTACGTGCGCAGTGAAGACCTAACCTAAGTGTCTATCTCATGTTCGGTTTGTGCAGTAAACGCTCGAACGTGACTCTGCCTAATACTGAAGTATGCCTCCATGGGCTTCTCATCCATGCCTCTCCATCTAAACGAGTCGACAGAATCATCCGGAAAACAGACACAAGCGAACATGACTATATAATACCACAGGATGCCTTTGTGGACTTGACGCCCGTGTCTACGACCCTTATCACTGAAATACAAAAAGTCACAAACACACATAACAGTTGCTGCAGAGACTTCAAGCCTGTCCAGCTAATTAATGTAATGTACGGTTTGCGCAATAAATGCATGAACGTGACTCTGCCTAATACTAAAGTATGCCTCCATGGGCTTCTCGTCGTGCCTCTTCCAGATCCACCTCACCGAACACTGGTTGTAGGCGGCGCCACCACAGCAATGGAGGTGGAGATGGAATGCGCTGCTCGTAGTACCAAGAGGTCTAGAGTGTCTCCGCCGGCGACGCCGCCTTCTCGTGGTGTTCTTGTCGTCGGAGCGGAAGGAAGCGGCGACCGTGCTCCCTATCGATCTGTGAGCATGACTCCATGTAATACCACCGACCATGCCTTTGAGCGTTTTATGCCCGTGCCTGTGACCCTTAACACTGAAACACAGACAGCCATGATGTCCACGCCTTTATAGAACAATATACATAACATCAAGAAAGAAGTGTGACGCAGCTCAATACGGAACCGTGTCCGTAGGGAGTTCACGTCCGTGCTTTTAAATCAAAGGAAATAAACTTTTAAAAGCAGACTCTCTCACATAGGTCATTCCGTGCCTCACAGAGTAAACGCAACGACCATGCCTTTGAGCGTTTTATGCCCCTGCCCGTGACCCAAAACACCGAAACAAAGAAAGGCATGAACCTCCACGCCTTCATGAGTGCACAAGACATGACTGTAGCTGGTACAAAGAACCTTGGCTGCAGAGACTTCATGTCCGTGTTATTAAAAACAGCGTCTCTCGAATGGGCCATTACGTTAATGTTCACAGCTGTACCCATAAACTTGAAATGAACGTGACCCAGGAAAGCAAAACACATTTGTTATCAAAGTTACTGACGACACGAGGTAACGCAAGAAAAAATAAGAAACTTTTAGTGCACTGCTTAATAGCTTCCGATACGAGGATCAGGGTCGCTGCTGTCTAGTTAGTCCGGCGAGACTTATTTTTTGGTTGCTCGGCGCGAAGTTCCTCGATCTGTTTTTTCATAAGGTATGATTCCAGCTTCAGCTTATCGCGCTGAAGTTCAAGCTGCGCGTTCTCATCCATAAGACGTGCAATGGTGGCTTTGTTATCCTCCTCCAACTTCGTGGCTATCTCCACGAGATCCTCGAGCATGTTCTTCACCTGGACAAAGCAAAAGGTGTCATATTGATGGCAGGACGCACCCTCATCAACATTAGGATGAATATCACCACAATGATCCATGTTTCACAACTAAATCAAGTAGCCGAAAGAAAGAAAAAATGAATGAAGCCGAAGCAGAGCGAACTTACAGATGAGCAAGCCTCGCCAGCCGAGATCTCCTCTTGTGACTAGACACGGAGCTCTGGAGTAGTCTCCTTCTGCATAGCCGTGGCTGAGAATGTCAGGATAGATAACAGCAAGATGATTGGATGGCCTAGAGGCAGACAAAAGGAGGAAGGGGATGTGGCTAGGTTTTCGAGACTCCGTGTGGATTATTCACGTTTCACAACTAAATCAAGTAGCCGAAGGTAAGGAAAAACGAATGAAGTGGAACCAGATTGAACTTACAGATGAGGAACCCTCGCCAGCCTGGATCTCCTGCAGTGTCTGGACACTGGGTTCCGCATTAGTCTCCTCTTGCCCAGCCATGGCAGAGAGGGTTAGGATGGAGAGCAGCAAGAGGAATGGATGGCCTGGCGGCGGGCAGAGGGGGAAGAGGGTGTGGCTAGGGTTTCGAGACCCCGTCCGCCTTAAATAGCCGGAGCCTGGCCTCGGGCGACGAGCCAGACCGGCGTCACCGGAGGAGACGTCCATCGGACCCTTGGGTTTCCGGGGTGGCGCCACGTGGCGTTCACACCTGAATACAAGGAGACGCCCGTCGAGCCATTGGGTTTCCGCGATAAACGCACAAGCGGGGCTCCGTGTAAAACGCAAGCATGCCTTCCTAGGCCTCCTGACCGTTCCTCTCCTGGTGATAGAGTCAACGGAATCAGACAACCATTGTAGTTGCACCGTGTGTAGGCTTGTCTATTTTTGTGTTGCGTGCAGCCAGGATGTATATTTAATTTTTCAGTGGAGAAATGCACGTTGTATGTGTAACCGTGCCTGTGTAGTATGTACGATAGTGCCTATCGTATGTACCTGTCATTCACAGAATGGATGCACAACCGTGCCTGTGTTGCAGGTAGAGCGGTGCTTCTCATATGTACCTGCGATACACACTGAGGAGCTGCAGTTGAGCCTTGCACTGATGGAGCTGCATTTGAGCCGCTGCACTATTTCTGCTCCTCGTACTATGGTTATAAAAAATGGCTTGCAAGTTTATTTGTTGCAATTCTAGAAACAAAACAAATTTAAGCAGAACAGATTTTGCTTGTTTAGGTATTTTTATTACTTAGCTGAGAAAATATTATAAGGGCGATAGGTTTGCTTGTAATTTTTGCACCGGTTTCTTTATGAAGTTGGATGGTGTAAGAATACAACCATGCGTCTCTGCTGCGACACAGGAGAGATGAAAAGAGTTGAAAGCATAGACTAGCCACCACAATAGTCAACCAAACCTGTTTCGCGGGGCGTTATGTAGTGCCTCTGGTGACCGCACAACCTAGTTTCTACTCAATAGGCCACACCCAAATGCATCTCGAGGATTCTAGCTGTGACACTGCAGACTCGCAACCATGCTTTTGACCTTGTCGTGGCATTGTGATGTTTGTTCTCTGCTTGAATAACGTGCCTTTCACAGCCACCCTACTATGCGCGTAGCAAAGGAGCAACGCCAGCTGATAAAGTTCTTTTTCTACTACTAAAAGTGTGGCCCTCGTTGCTTGACTTCCATGCGTTTGACAGTGGCTCTTTGGTACAGAACCGTGGTTGCAGAGAGTTCTTGCCCGTGCTTCGAAGGACAGTGTCTCTCGGTTGTGTCATTTATTGCCTCACAAAATAAACAGTGAGGGTTCACATCTGAATCCAATTCTGTTATGTTTCTGCAGTAAACGCATGAACGTGACTCTATGTAATACCACACCATGACTCCACGGGTTCACGTTCATGCCTCTCCGTCTGAACGAGTCGACGGAATCATCCGGAACACAAACCCATGTCAACATGACTCTATATAATACCACACCATGCTTTTTTGGGCTTTCTACACGTGCCTGTGAGCCGAAACACTGAAATACTGAACGCCAGGCAGCCACGAATGTCCACGCTATCATGAGTCCACAAGTCATGAGGCTACTTGATACAGAACCGTGGCTGTATAGAGTTCACGCCCGTGCTTTTAAGAACATGGTCTCTGAATGGGTCATTGCCTATGACCCGAAACACTAAATCAAAGAAAGGCAGGAATGTCCACGCCTTCATCTGTGCACAAGACATGACTCTAGTTGGTACAAAGAACCTTGGCTGCAGAGACTTCACGCCCGTGCTTTTAAAAACAACGCCTCTCAAATCGGCCATTACGTTAATGTTCACATCAGTACCCATAAACTTGGAATGAACGCGACCCAGGAAACCAAAACACGTTTGTTATCAAAGTTATTGACTACGAGGTAACGCAAGACAAAATAAGGAACTTTTAGTCCACTGCTTAATTCTTCAGATACAACGATCTGGGTCACTGGGCGCGAAGTTCCTTGATCTCTTTTATCATAACGTATGTGTCCAGCTTGAGCCTGTCGTACTCAAGTTTGAGCTTCGCCTTCCTCTTCTCATCCATAAGATCGTACAACCTCGTGGATATCTCCAGGATCTTCAAGAGGTGAGCTTCCGTAGCCTCCCACCGGTTCTTCACCTGGACAAAAGAGAAGGTGTTAGATTGATGGCAGGACGCACTATCATCAACTTAGGATGAAGCTCAGCACAATGATCCACGTTTCACAACTAAATCGGGTAGCCGAAAGAAAAAAAAACGAATGAAGCCTAAGCAGAGCGAACTTACAGATGAGCAAGCCTCGCCAGCCGAGATCTCCTCCTGCGACTGGACACGGTGCTCTAGAGTAGTCTCCTTCTGCACAGCCGTCGCTGAGAGTGTCAGGATAGATAACAGCAAGATGACTGGATGGCCTGGAGGCGGACAAAAGGAGGAAGGGATGTGGCTAGGGTTTTGAGACTCCGTCTGGCTTATTCACGTTTCACAACTAGATCAAGTAGCCGAAAGAAAGGAAAAACGAATGAAGCGGAAGCAGAGTGAACTTACAGATGAGGAACCCTCGCCAGCCTGGATCTCCTGCAGTGTTTGGACACTGGGTTCCGCAGTAGTCTCCTCCTGACCAGCCATGGCGAAGAGGGTCAGGATAGAGAGCAGTAAGAGGAATGGATGGCCTGGCGGCGGGCAGAGGGGGGAAGAGTGTGTGGCTAGGGTTTTGAGACTCCGTCCGTCCGCCTTAAGTAACCGGAGCCTGGCCTCGGGCGACGAGCCAGACCGGCGTCACCGGAGGAGACGTCCATCGGACCCTTGGGTTTTCGTGGCGGCGCCACATGGCATTCACACCCGAATAGGTGGAGACTCCCGTCGAAACGTTAGGTTTCCGCAATCAACGCACGAACGTGGCTCCGCGTAAAACACAAGCATGCCTCCCTCGGCATCCCGACCATGCCTGTCCTGGTAATATAGTCAACGGATGCATTTGAAACGCAAAGAGACACGAAGGTGACTCTGGATAATTACAGGTCATGCGTTTGTGGGCTTGACAACCGTGCCTGTGACCTGAAACACTGGCACACACAAAGTCGTCTTCATGCGTAAAGGACCGTGACGCTACTAAACATATAAAGTCGCCTTCGTGCATTTGAGTTAAAATCTTACAACGAAAACAATTGTAACAAGGAAAGTCGCCCGATTCTATTAGGTTTCCGTAATAAACGCACAAACGTGACTCCGAGTAAGAACAAACTATGCCTCCATGGGCTTGACGTCCATGCCTCTCCTTTTGACCGAGCCCACCGACTCATTCAGAATACAATCAGAAAACCTTCGTGCGTGACTCTATATAATAGCACGCCATGCCTTTGAGGGCTGTATGCCCGTGCTTGTGACCCCTGACACTGAAACACAGACAGCCACGAACGTCAACGCCTTTATCAAGAAACAAGCGTGACACAATTCGCTTTTAAAAACAACGTCTCTCTTATAGGCCAATCCGTGCCTCGCAGAGTAAACATCCGTGGCCGTGCATAAGACAAAGGTTCATCTCCGTGGGCTAAACGCCCATGCATCTCCGTCTGATAGAGTCACAGGCTGGCGTGACTCTATGTAATACCACCGACCATGCCTTTGAGCGCTTCATGCCCGTGCCTGTGACCCGAAACACTGAATCAAGGATGAGGCGGCTGCCGCGGGTTTCCGCTATAAACGCATGAACGTGACCCCGTGTAAAATGCAAGCATGCCTGTCTGGGCCGCCATACCGTGCCTCTCCTGGTGATAGAGTCAACGGAATCATTTGGAACACAAAGAGACATGAACGTGACTCTGGATAATAACAGGTCAATGCATTTGTGGGCTTGGCAACCGTGCCTGTGACCTGAAACACTAGCACACAGAAAGTCGCCTTCATGCGTAAAGGACCGTGACACTACTAAACATAGAAAGTCGCCCTTGTGCATTCGAGTTAAAATCTTACAACGAAAACAATTGCAACATGGACAGTCGGCTGTCACTCTACAGCACTTAATGACAGTAACGTTGCACTGCAGAGAAGCATGGTGTATGTACAACCTGCTCTTGCTACTCCGATCGACGAACGTGCCTCTATGGCATGCAGGGCAGTGCTCCCCTATTCTAAAAGGTTGTGCCTCGTTTCCTTCCTCAAACAGGGAAGAAATAATTTCAATATTTATTATTTTGCGGGGGAAATAATATCAATATTAATAATATACTTGTCCTCCAACCGCCCCTTCGATCCTGTTAAGATTAATTAACATGGTAATTAAGGGATTAATTCCCGCTTGTAATGGCGGTTGCTTTCTGCAATCGCGTCGGTTCCGTCCGAACCGACGCCCCCTGAAAATGCTTGTTCCAGTGCTATATATAGCACTTCATCTAATGCAAAGAGAGGAGTTCGATCATTTGTTCTTGTCGACCTTGAACGGATCCCTCCACTCTTCTCCCCTTCCCTCCCGTCCCCAGTTACGTTTCGACGGGTGTCTCCTCGTATTCGGGTGTGGATGCCACGTGGCGCCGCTCCAGAAACCCAATGGTCCGACGGGCATCCCCTCCAGCGACGCCAGTCTGGCTCGTCGGCCGAGGCCAGGCTCGGGCTATTTAAGCCGGACGGAGTCTCGAAACCCTAGCCACACCCTCTTCCTTGGTCTTTTCAGATCCACGCCACATATAGCGGTGCTCGCAGGCAGCGGGTCCCAGCAATGGAGACAGAGATGGAGATCCACTCTGGTGTGCCATGCACCAAGAGGGCGAGGCTCACGCCACCGGCGACGCCTTCCTCTCGTGATTTGGCGGTAGCGGCTGGAAGCGGCGAGGGTGCGCCTTCTGATTTCGAGGATCAGGAAGAGCAGTCTGGTCCGGACCACATCAGCGACCTCCCGGACACCATCCTCGGTGAGGTGATCTCCCGTCTCTCCACTAGGGAGGGCATCCGCACTCGGATGCTCGCACGTCGTTGGCGCCTTGTTTGGCCGACCGCTCCTCTGAATTTGGACTGCCGTGAGATCCCTGTCGCTCCACTTTTTAACACCCTAGAAACAGTTCATATCGAGATCATCACTAGGGTCTCTGCCTACAGCGAGGAGCTTGCTCGCATACGATACATCGGAACTTGGCATCAGGGAAAAACAGTTCCTGGTGATGGTTCGTGCCTTCTAGAGTCCATCCTCTCCAGCCATGTGGGCGCAGTTTTCCGCCTTTGTATACCGGCGTGCTACCTCCAATGCAGACCCTCTACTGTCCACGCCTGGCTTGAGTCCCCCAGATTGAACAATCTCCAGGTGCTTGAGTTTTACTACCTGTTTCCACGATTCGTGAAAAAAACTGTCAAACTATCACACACATGCTCTTCATCTACGCCCTCACTACCGAAGTCTGTCTTTCGGTTTTCCTGTTCTCTGCGCATTGTCAGCTTTGCGTGTTGCCAGATACCAGACCATTATGTAGAGGTAATTGAACTACCACTGGTCAAGAGACTTTCGCTTGTTGAGGTTGATATATCAGACTTCTTGTTGCAAACCATGATCAACTCTAGTTGCCCTGCACTCGAGTGCCTGCTGCTTGTTTGCAATAGAGAAAGGCATCGGATCACAATAAATTCCCCTAACCTTGTAAGCATCGGCATCCGTGGTGAGAAAGGAAAATTCATCATCGAGGATGCCCCCTCACTTCAAAGGTTGATCCACGATCTCCAGACCAATAACATGGAGGTATTCATCATCTCTACACCCAAACTGGAGACATTGGGAAAATTCAGGATCTTGCTTGGCTCCACAGGTCTTATGGTACTGACATTTCACAATAATTCCAGCTGCATTTCCTTGAGAAATTAGTTTCATGTCATCCAACCTTTTGTTCTAATAATTTTATGTTTTATTTTCTATGTTATGTGAATGGTTTGGCGACGGTCAACCTATCTACAATGCGGCAATCTGTCAAAACCTTGTTTTTGGCCATGACTTATAAAGTGGACCTGGTTGTTCACTTGCTTAAGTGCCTTCCAAATCTGGAGAACTTGTTTGTTGAGGTGATGATTCTCATGCCCAATGAAAAGCTCATACCGTGCATAGTGCGGCACTCCTTGCATCTCAAAAAGCTTGTCTTACATTTTGTTTGCAATGGATACACCTTATGTCTAGGCATGTTTTTTTAATTATTATACATACATCCGTATCTAGGGAAATGTTTGACGAACTGACTGGGACGAGGGTCATGGAATTTATCGTTCATTATGTCCTTCCATAGATCTTGAGTATCTTTCAACCTTATCTGTTTTCAGGGAGGATTCGTTCCTGATGGTGCAAGAAATATTTGGCATCGAAAGCATTGTGCGTTTCTGAAAGAACACATCATTCATTTAAAGACAGTAACACTGGAAGATTATGAAAAAAGCGGGAAGAACACTGGGTTTGTGAGGTTCTTTAGTATGAATGCAACGGAGCTAGAGACCATGAGGATTAAGTTTCGCTTTCCTCCAGACTTCACGCAAGAATTTTACGAACAACAACAAAAGTTGTTCCTTTGGGAGAATAAAGTTTCAAAACGCGCCCATCTCAAGTTATCAACATGCTGCAATCATCTGTGCTTGGATTTGAAACACAGGAGTGTTGAGTGCCTGGATTTGTCAGATCCATTCACTTGTGCCTGCTGGACACAGGGTTGTAGTTAGTTCCTCAAGCTAGTACAATTAGATGTTGTTGCGCCAATCTAAGACTGTGTTATGTCTAAACATGGCCAAACAATCCATTCGCCTTTTGCACCGTTTTGTAAGCTTGTTATAACAATGCTTTTGTGCTATGCACCCGCTGTTTTGAAAATTTGATAGTTTTATGTCACTATCGCAATGCTACAAAAACATTCGTGTGCGGTAGTCGACCAGGGAACAAAAACACTTGGAAGAGAAGAGGCACTGCCTTGCCTGTTCTGCAAGGAACGTGCATCTAGTGCATGTAAACCAGTGCGTCTGCAGTGACCGGACGGCACTACCTCCTTTCATGGCAGACTGTACGTGCACATGGCCGTGGCTCTGCTTAATCTCAAACCGTGCTCCCAGCGACCTCAGACTGTACGTGCCTTTCGTGTAAACGCATGTCCGTGAACGATTTTATGTCTGAGTACAAACAATCGAGTCACGGAGGCACAGACGTGCGGCTGCATCAGGAGTAAGCACGACTCTGTAGATTGTAGATTTTATGTGTGTCAGCTCTAGTGCGGTGCTTCTGTCTCACATAGGACTGTGCCTTTGACAAGTCAGTGCCAGGTTACCAGAGGCATGGTTCCCCATGCCTGCCAAAGCGACATATGTGCCTTGCTAGATTACAGTAACCCATGCCTCATTGAACAATGCAAGACGAAATATTGCTGGATGCGCCTCGCTAGCAGCACGTTTATTTGAAATATAAAATATTCAGGAGATCAATATTTGATGTGCGTAGACCGTCACACACCCTCTAAAAGATTGCAAAAAATGAGATACATGCCTTTAGTCAAGTAACCATGTCCAAGCATAAACTTATACTAGACGAGTATCCCTTGCAACGTTTCAAAAGAAGGCAACTATTAATGATCAATCTTCGAGGATTGCCTTGATCATCAGGAGGTCATCAGTGTTCACAAACCCTTGCCCCAAAAGATCACAGATGACGCTTTACATCTTCTTTCTATTCTCCTTCAGCTTATGCACCTCCTACTTCAGAAAATCCCTGTCCAGCTTAATGTCACCCTTGTTGTCCTTAAGATTATGAATGGCACTTGTGAGAGGCCTCTGAATGCGCTTGACGTCTTTATCAATGATACCCATCTGCTTCTTCTGCCTATCAATCTTCATGGTAGTTACATTAGTTCTTTCCACAGCTGCAACAAGATTCTCGAGCTTAAGGTTCACTTGTTCAATATCCATTTTAAGCCTGCTTATCTCTTCATCATTTGCTTGCCTATCATCATTGCTCTCATGCAACATCCCCCAGAGCTTGAGTAGGCACCTCTGCATAATGATAGGCCATGGGCGGTCAACCCATTCAACGACTCCACATTTCACGCCTCTCTGCGAACAAAAAGGAACAAAATAAACAGAGACTATTAATACACTGCTGCACAAGCTCTGGAATATAATAAAGTTCACATATACTTGGTTTATAACCTCATTCAACTAACTATGAACCGTGTTTGTGCAATGTGGCAAGTCAATGGTTAGGTACCCACAACACTAATTATGGTACTTCGCCCACCCTGTCCGCGGAGTTATTTCATAATTGTACTTAGTTTCTTTTAAGCCAGCTTGAATTAATCTGGAGCTACCTCTACAGTCAACTTATTTAGAGAGTTTTTTTTGAAGAATATACTGACCATTAAACAGAAGTCCCATTTGTAAACAAACATGAGAGTGTCTAGATCACTTCTTTTGTGTTCAGTGATGTAAAATAAGTAGTGACATTTACCCTTTTATGTAAAGTAAAAGGACTACACAATGTTTCCTACAATAAACCGGAAAACACAAGAAGAAATTTTCACAGCACAGCCGTAGAACCTCCTCCCCGTGTCACTTCCTTCAAAGGCCACACACCTGAGAGGGTTGGTATCGTGGAGAATGCAGTAGAGAGGACGGTCGAGCTCTTTGCCACAGAAATCATGGTCTTCGATGGTATCAGGGTTCTCCTACAAGGACACATGAATGTTTAGAGCTCAGATCTTTTGTTTAGAAAACAAACCCCAATTCAACGCTCCGCATGTAGCAGGAAATCACCTATATAGAAATCAAAATCCATCTCAAGGAAGTTCAAGCCTTCCTTCCTCCCCTCTTGTCCGAACTTTTGTGTCGACATGGACCGGAGGATGTGAGTAGATGCGGTGCCGTAGGCGGCGTCGAATTCGAGAGGAGAGAGAGAGAGAGAGATAGAGAGAGGGGGGAAGAGATATATTGAGACAGTGAGAGGGGAAATGAAAGCGAGGGACTTCGACATGGTCCGGCTCGACCAAATACTCCACCTACTCGCCAGACCCACCAACCCCCACCCCCCTCCCCCGCCCTTTTTTTGTGCTGGGATGGCAAGGAGCCATTTACTATTGTCAGTAGTTTCAGCTTTGGCGAGCGAGTACACAAAATTACTTCCCTCTCCATAATTACTCCATAAATACATCGTTTTGTGCGTCTTCTCTCCTGAGTCACTTGCTCTTCCGCTCCCCTTCTTGTGTGGTTCCTTCCGTCTTTCTAGCTTCGTCTTCCTCACTCTACATTCCACACAGATGGATCTATGATTCGCCCACTTGCTCTGAAATACAGTAAAAAATTTCCCCTCTGCTTAATACTTACGTGTTGCGCACTGTGTTTTGTTAGTTGGATTCTTGTTGTATGTTACCCTTTTAATTTTAGTTTTTGTGTTAATATCTTACCCCTTTTAAGAGGTTCTATAGGGGAATAATCTTGGAGGACAACAGTTGATATTTTTTCAGCTAGTTCGCTGCAAGCTTGCAGATTTGAGGAGGTCTGTGCGTGTTTTTTCATTTTTTACAGAGACACTAACATCAGCATTCGCTCCACTGTATCTTACTCGTTGAAACAAGCGTGTATCACTGATTTACAGTCCTTTAATTCTTTGTACCATTTACCCGAGTGTTGAAAAAAAAATCTTTAATAATTAATGAACCCGAGTCTTATATATTGTTACATCTCGCAGACAAACATGGCGTGTGGTGTTTGCAGGAACCTCAACTGTCCCGGTGTTGAATCTGATGTTACCCAATCTTTCTTGATTGTGTCTTTGCCTCGTTGTTATGAGTCATGCCTGGTAAGTTTTACTACCAATCACATGGCCAGTAAAAAACCTTCGTCACTGTATTTGTTGCAGTTATCTTTATTCTGCGGTCAGCAACCACACGTATTCCTTCGGAACGAACTATACTGCGCATGCTTGTTTTTATTTTATACGCCTTGATGTAATTAGATTCTCAATTGTTTTGTATAGGTTTAATTAAATGTCATAGATGGTGCCTGTGTCCGTGCCTGAAAGCCAAGAAATTTCAAGCAAAAAAAAACACTTTCATGCATTTTTTCTGAAAATCAGTAAAACATTTATATACCTTTGTCTTAATTTTACTTTTATGCAGTATATCCCATGCTACTACCGGAACCAGGTCCTTTCTTTGATCTCTTTACGGAAAGATGAAGCTTTCGAGGATGGTTTTGAAGACGAAGATTTTGACCTTGTGTTCGGCACTACTGAGGAATTGTCTTACAAGATTAAGTTTACAGATGGCAACCATAGGTCTAAGTTTCATGGACCTGGATGGGAAAAGTTGATACGTGACTATGATCTGTTTTGCGGTGATATTATAAAATTGGATTTGCAAGCAGAAGATTTCTTCTTTCCCATTGACTTGATGTTGAGTGAATCTTGAGGAGGTCACAAAGCGTTTCCCAAACCTTCCGTTGGTATGTTCTGATCTCTTATCAATATTTTTTCTGGTTTAACATTTATCTATTATAATTTTACTGTGACATGTCGTTGATATTTATGTGCTTAATCTTTGTGATATAATGTATTAAATCTTTCTTTGTACTCACAATGTAGTTTAAAACTGTAAATTTCCTTTTGAAACCCATTATTCGCTTATTTTAGTTTTAACTGCTCTATTCATTGCTTCACACATAGTGGCTAAATACATGGTTGTATTTATTTAGCCCTTGAAGGCCTCAGTTTATCGGAAAGGAGCTACATAGACGAGACAGTCTACACCCGGGGCATAAAACTTTCCTAAATCGTCATGGCATGCATGATTAAACTAGTCCTAAATGCTAAACACATCCCAGCCATTACCTTTGCGCACTGTCTATGTTTCACCAACGTTCACACAGACCGTTTGGTAAGTTGTTGTTTCTTGCTCTAATCCACCGTCAACATGTGTGTCCTCCTAATCTAATGCCAGAATAATTTATTATTGTACAGAAAATCCCAGCTATTGTTACCAATGATGTTAGGATGAAGCTTGGATATTTGCCTCTCAAAGGTAGCATCAGGCTTGTTCAAATATTCAGTAGCCTTGATTTGCCTGGCACCTACTGTATACACAAAGATGGAAGGATGGCGATCACCGGGATTTCTGGTTTTGTAGATGCAGCCAGGCTGATAGTTGACTGCGTTGTACTCATCAGTATCCAGTGGCACACTATGCACAGGGAGGACTCGCTCTCACTTGTGATCATCGGTCTTTACAAAAAAAAATGGCATGACGCGAGATGTGTATGGTGATGGAGGGATGGCATTACACCATATAAATTTTAACTACTATGGTATTAAGTTAAGTATCGTACGTGTGTCATTTCAAATTATGAGTGCAGTTGAAATCCTCATAGTACATACCTAATAGAACTTATTAGTTCAAATTCTTATTCAGACTATGGTACTGAAAGCAGATGCAATCCTAAACGTGGTTGTTGTTGCTGTTGTTGTTGTTGTTGTTGTTCTGGTTGTTGCTGTTGTTGTTGTGGGTGTGTCTCTCGGTTCGACATGTTTCCTTCGACATGTTTGCTCAGAGAGACACTTGAACCTAGTGCAGGGTGCTGTCCTGTGTTAAGAAGACTCATGGTCATGCCTCTGTGCTTCGATTAACTTAGCTGACTCGTGCAGTAAGAGAGGCACAACCGTGAAGTTAGTGAAGGCACAGTCATATAGTATAAGAGGTGACGGTCGTGCCTCCCAGTTGTCATTATTTCAGCTGAGTTGTGTACTTAGATAGGCACTCCTACTGCACGGTCCCATATTAGGAAGAAGACTTGCAGTTGTGCGTCCCATGTCAAAAAGAAGAGCTGCGGTCGTGCGTCCGTGTTCACTATGTTTGTAGTGGCACGTTGCTCGGAGAGGCTTGTGCGTGAATCAAGGGGAGGCATGGAGTCCGACTTGTTGCCACTGTACGATTGTCACTGTTCTCGCAACGACACCAGTTAAAAAATACTACTTTTTTTATAAACGGTGTTGTTGCAACACCTCCGTCCTCCAAACCGTCTTTCCAGATCCACCGCACCCTTCGCTTCTAGATGGAGTCCGATGCTTCTAGTACCAAGAGGGCAAGGCTCGTGCCACCGACGACGCATTCCTCTAGGTGTTTGGCGTTACTAGCGGGGACCGGTCTGGGTCCGCTCACTGGGTCTGAGGAGCACGAGAAAAAAACTCGTACGGACCGCATCAGCGATCTCCCGGACGTCATCCTAGGTGAGATCATCTCTCGCCTCCCCATATTGGATAGCATCCGTACTCGAATCCTCGCTCGTCGGTGGCGTCCTTTGTGGCCCACCGCTCCTCTGAATCTAGACTGCCATTAGATCCCTGCCGCTCGTCTTTTTAAGCCTCTAGAAATAGTTCATATCGAGATGTTTTGCGGTGATATTATAAAATTGGATTTGCAAGCAGAAGATTTCTTCTTTCCCATTGACTTGATGTTGAGTGAATCTCGAGGAGGTCACAAAGCGTTTCCCAAACCTTCCGTTGGTATGTTCTGATCTCTTATCAATATTTTTTCTGGTTTAACATTTATCTATTATAATTTTACTGTGACATGTCGTTGATATTTATGTGCTTAATCTTTGTGATATAATGTATTAAATCTTTCTTGGTACTCACAATGTAGTTTAAAACTGTAAATTTCCTTTTGAAACCCATTATTCGCTTATTTTAGTTTTAACTGCTCTATTCATTGCTTCACACATAGTGGCTAAATACATGGTTGTATTTATTTAGCCCTTGAAGGCCTCAGTTTATCGGAAAGGAGCTACATAGACGAGACAGTCTACACCCGGGGCATAAAACTTTCCTAAATCGTCATGGCATGCATGATTAAACTAGTCCTAAATGCTAAACACATCCCAGCCATTACCTTTGCGCACTGTCTATGTTTCACCAACGTTCACACAGACCGTTTGGTAAGTTGTTGTTTCTTGCTCTAATCCACCGTCAACATGTGTGTCCTCCTAATCTAATGCCAGAATAATTTATTATTGTACAGAAAATCCCAGCTATTGTTACCAATGATGTTAGGATGAAGCTTGGATATTTGCCTCTCAAAGGTAGCATCAGGCTTGTTCAAATATTCAGTAGCCTTGATTTGCCTGGCACCTACTGTATACACAAAGATGGAAGGATGGCGATCACCGGGATTTCTGGTTTTGCAGATGCAGCCAGGCTGATAGTTGACTGCGTTGTACTCATCAGTATCCAGTGGCACACTATGCACAGGGAGGACTCGCTCTCACTTGTGATCACCGGTCTTTACAAAAAAAATGGCATGACGCGAGATGTGTATGGTGATGGAGGGATGGCATTACACCATATAAATTTTAACTACTATGGTATTAAGTTAAGTATCGTACGTGTGTCATTTCAAATTATGAGTGCAGTTGAAATCCTCATAGTACATACCTAATAGAACTTATTAGTTCAAATTCTTATTCAGACTATGGTACTGAAAGCAGATGCAATCCTAAACGTGGTTGTTGTTGCTGTTGTTGTTGTTGTTGTTCTGGTTGTTGCTGTTGTTGTTGTGGGTGTGTCTCTCGGTTCGACATGTTTCCTTCGACATGTTTGCTCAGAGAGACACTTGAACCTAGTGCAGGGTGCTGTCCTGTGTTAAGAAGACTCATGGTCATGCCTCTGTGCTTCGATTAACTTAGCTGACTCGTGCAGTAAGAGAGGCACAACCGTGAAGTTAGTGAAGGCACAGTCATATAGTATAAGAGGTGACGGTCGTGCCTCCCAGTTGTCATTATTTCAGCTGAGTTGTGTACTTAGATAGGCACTCCTACTGCACGGTCCCATATTAGGAAGAAGACTTGCAGTTGTGCGTCCCATGTCAAAAAGAAGAGCTGCGGTCGTGCGTCCGTGTTCACTATGTTTGTAGTGGCACGTTGCTCGGAGAGGCTTGTGCGTGAATCAAGGGGAGGCATGGAGTCCGACTTGTTGCCACTGTACGATTGTCACTGTTCTCGCAACGACACCAGTTAAAAAATACTACTTTTTTTATAAACGGTGTTGTTGCAACACCTCCGTCCTCCAAACCGTCTTTCCAGATCCACCGCACCCTTCGCTTCTAGATGGAGTCCGATGCTTCTAGTACCAAGAGGGCAAGGCTCGTGCCACCGACGACGCATTCCTCTAGGTGTTTGGCGTTACTAGCGGGGACCGGTCTGGGTCCGCTCACTGGGTCTGAGGAGCACGAGAAAAAAACTCGTACGGACCGCATCAGCGATCTCCCGGACGTCATCCTAGGTGAGATCATCTCTCGCCTCCCCATATTGGATAGCATCCGTACTCGAATCCTCGCTCGTCGGTGGCGTCCTTTGTGGCCCACCGCTCCTCTGAATCTAGACTGCCATTAGATCCCTGCCGCTCGTGTTTTTAAGCCTCTAGAAATAGTTCATATCGAGAAAATCTCCGTAGCGCCTCCTACCTGGGAGCTCGCCCGCCAAAGGCACTTCGGAACTCGGTGCCCTTGCAAATCTGGCACTGATGATACGACCCTTCCGGAAGCCATCCTCTTCGCCCATGGGGGCACAGTTCACCGTCTCTGCATACGGGCGTGCCACCTCGAGTCCAGACCCTCTGCTGTCAACGCCTGGCTGGAATCATCCAAACTGAAAAATCTCCAGGTGCTTGAGTTCTATTACATGTTCCCAGATTTCGTGAGAGAGTGTGTCGTACGACCACTCACACACCCATCATCTGCGCCGTTTGCACCGGCGTCCTTATCTCGGTTTGCATCCTCCCTACACACCGCCACCTTTGCTCTTGGCCAAATACCAGACAGTTACGTTCAGTCTCTTAAACTACCACTGCTCAAGAGACTTTCACTTGTGGATGTTGGTATATCAGACATCTCGCTTGAAAGCATGATCCACTCTAGTTGCCCCGCACTCCGGTGCCTACTGCTTACTTGGAACATGGAAAGCCATTGCATAAGAATAAACTCACGTAACCTTGTAAGCATTGGAATTCGCTGTGGACATGGCGAACTTGTTATAGAGGATGACCCATCACTTCAGCGGTTGCTTAACGATATTCTCAGCAGCAACTTGCAGATAACTGTCATGTCTACACCTAAACTGGAGCCTGTGGGCAAATTCCATGATTTTTTCTCTGAATCCAAGGTCACGCGTAACCCTACAGTTATCCAGGTACCTAGTTTTCAGCTGCATTTGTCCGGGTAAACAAGTTTCATGTAATAGAACCTTTTGTTCAATTTTTAAAATCATTGTGCGTGCACCATGCAGGGTTTGCCGGCACTCAGCCTGTCAACAGTGCTACGAACGGTCAAGACTCTGCTCATCAAGATGTGTTTTGAAGTGGACGTGGCCGTTTCCCTGATGCAATGCTTTCGAAGCCTTAAGAACTTTTTTATCGAGGTGATGATTCTCACACACACTGTACTACTTCTACTGTATGTCTTAAAAAGCTTGTCTTACATTCGTCTGTAAATTGATACACCCATGGCTAGACATGTTTTAGTATTACATACACCCGTATCTACAAAAAATCCAATAAATACTTTACCAGGACGGAGGTAATAGAATTAATCATTCATGTGCTCTTTCGACGGAATATCTATTTTTACAGCTTAAGTATTTTCATTCTTCATGTACATCTAGGGAGGACTCTGTTACGGGGAAACAAATACATGGCATCGTAAGCACCGACCGTTCGTCAAACGAGATGACTTTCGTTTGAAGACAGTAACGCTGGATGACTATGAACCCTGCTTGGTAAACATTGAATTTGTGAGATTCTTTGTTCTGAGTGCAAGCAAGCTTGAGACCATGAGGCTTAACTATCGCTTCAACCAAGACTTCACGGAAGAATTTAACAAAAAGCATCAAAAGGATCTTCTGTGGCACAAAAAGGCTTCTGAACATGCTCGCCTTATATTATCAGGGGCGTGCAAGCACCGGTTATTTTATTTAAAACTCACGCGTGTTGAATACCTGGATTTGACGGACCCATTCAGCTGTGACTGCTGAACACAGAGCTGGAGTAAGTAGTTTAAGCTTGCAGGGTTACATGTTGTTGCGCCCTTTTGAACGTGCGTTTTGTCTAAACATGAACAGATAACCCTTGTAATATTTTGTACCGTCTGTAAGCTTGCCATAACAATCCTTGACTATAAAGTGTCGTAACTGTGCAAACGGAAGTGTTGTAACTATGCAAACGTCCGTGCCTTCAGGCACATTGAATGTTTCAGTCGAAAGATTCTGAGTATTTTACCGCCACGACACTGACTCTTTGTTAGTACAGTACCATGTTCCCACTGACAATGAACTCGTCAGTGGGAACCTTTCCAATACCGAAGCAAGTTCGTGATTCGTAGGCCAATAAAACCGTGTGTCTCGTGACATGACGGCTGTTCTTCATCTTGAGGTCAGACTTTGTCTAGAAACTTCACAATCGTTCTTTTCTAACTGAGTATCAAGAAGGTTGGTACACGTACACGTAGAGGCCTTACTTCGGCGCCTTCTGCGCACACTTTTCTGCACCCAGAGAGGGTTTATGCTGAATCAGGCCTGGAGAAATGCCACGCGCGTGCGTGTAGTGGCTCCCCAACAGTGCCTCCGGCGCCTGCATCTATGTGCCTCACATGACATAAGCCGTGACTGTTAGGTGCCCGTGGAACCAGACGCCCGCGGGTCCAGAGAGCTCACAACGGTTTCTCTCCAGCAAAGCATTCTCACCACACTTTTGTGCATCCATTGGGTTACCACTCGTGCCTAAGAGGCTTCATTTCCGTGCCTCCGGTGTTTCAATACACATGCCTCAAATGACACTTGTCGTGACCCTTGTGGTTGCAGAGAATACACGCCCGTGCCTTCATAGCTGAGTATTCGGATCCATGCCTCTGCCACCGTCATTTTGTGCATTCAGAGGGTTGGCAATCGTATGTCCCTGTAGAGACTAGACTTCGGTGCCTCCGGAGCCTGCACCCTTGTGCCTCACGTGCCACGAGCCGTGGCTTTTACGTTCACCTGGAGACACACTTCCGTGGATCCAGAGACTTCACAAACGTGTCTTTTCAACTGAGTATTCACAGCCATGCCTCTGCCACCACACTTTTGTGCATCCAGGGAGTCGATAGCTGGCTCTGTGGAGGCTTTAACGAGGTCCGTGCTTGTACAGACTTCAATTAGGTGCCTCCACCGCCTGCACGCACGTGCCTCACATGACACTTGCCCCCGTGTCGTGGCGCCACACCCCCATGTCTCTACAGACCGCACAACCGTGCGTCTCTAACTGAGTGTTCGGACACATGCCTCTCCCACCAAACTTCAGTGTATCCCTACAGTTGATACCCGTGCCTCCAGCGTATAATTGAAGTATGTACAATAAATATAATTGTTGTTAGAGCAAACAAGATGTTCGTAGTGTATTTACACGACCTGTTAGCCGGTGGATGCATTGGTTGTAAACTCGTGCTCCGTGCTACGGGACGTCCGTGCCTTCAGGCACATCGAGATGTTTCAGCGGAAAGATTCTGAGTATTTTACTGGCACGACACTGACTCTTTGTTAGTACAGTACCATGTTCCCACTGATAATGAACTCGTCAGTGGGAACCTTTCCAATACAGAAGCAAGTCCGTGATTTGTAGGCCAATAAAACCGTGCGTCTCGTGACATGACGGCTATTCTTCGTCTTAAGGTCAGACTTTGTCTAGAAACTTCACAACAGTGCCTCCAACGCCTGCATCTACGTGCCTCATGTGACATAAGCCGTGACTGTTAGGTTCCCATGGAGCCAGACACCCACGGGTCCAGAGAGCTCACAACGGTGCCTCTCCAGGAGAGCATTCTCACCCATGCCTCTGCCACCACACTTTTGTATATCCATTTGGGTTGACACTCGTGCCTAAGAGGCTTCATTTCCGCGCCTCCGGTGTTTCAATACACGTTCCTCACATGACACTTGCCGTGACCCTTGTGGTTGCAGAGAATACACACCCGTGCCTCCATTGATGAGATTCGGATCCATGCCTCTGCCACCATAATTTTGTGCATCCACATGGTTGACAATCGTACGTGCATGTAGAGGCTAAACTTCGGTGCCCCTGGAGTCTGCACCCTTGTGCCTCACGTGCCACGAGCCGTGGCTTTTACGTTCCCCTGGAGACACACGACACGTGGATCCAGAGACTCCACAACCATGTCTTTTCAACTGAGAGTTCGCAGCCATGCCTCTGCCACCACACTTTTGTGCATCCAGCGAGTTGATACCTATGTCTGTAGAGGCTTCAATGGGGTCGGTGCCTGCACAGACTGCAATTAGGTGCCTCCAGCGCCTGCACGCACATGCCTCACATGACACTTGCCACCGTGTCGTGGCTGCACACAACTATATCTCTATAGACCGCACAACCGTGCGTCCTTAACTGAGTATGCCGACCCATGCCTCTCCCACCAAACTTCTGTGTATCCGGACGGTTGATAGCCGTGCCTCGTCATGACGCATGTCTGTCAAAGTCATGACTATTCCGCCACGTCTGTCGAAATCTTCTAGATTATGTACGTATATATATATTGTAGTCTTTGTGAATCGTAAAACCCTAACCCTCTTCCCAGATCCACCGCACAGAGAGCTGCAACAGAGGCGGCACGAGCTCGGCAATGGAGATGAAGGAGCGTGCCTCTAGCAACAAGAAGACGAGGTTCGCGGCTGTACCCGTGCCCTCTAAACTCGTTAAGAGGTGTGGCTGTGGCCCGCCCACTGGACCCGAGAACCATGTTGAGTCTGGTCCGGACCGCATCAGCGATCTCCTGGACGCCATCCTCGGCGAGATCATCTCTCGTCTGCCCATAAAGGAAGGCATGCACACACAAGTGCTCGCATCTCGGTGGCGCCGCATATGGCGCACCGCACCACTCGATCTCAACTTTTGTGTGATCCTTGAAACTCGTTCTACCAGATCTCTGGAAAAAATCTATTGCCAAATCATCCGTGTTCTCCCGGGCAAGCAAATCATCCAGGAAACATACGTCGGAACTCAATGTCGACATCTTAGTTGCAACTGTCGCGGAGAATCTGCCGCCGATGGCTTAAGTCTTCCTGTATCTATCCTCTCCGATCACGAGGGCCCGATTCGCCGCCTCTGCATCCCGACAAGCTACCTCCAGTGCCAACCTTGTGGCGTCGATGAGTTGTTCCTGTCTCGGAATCTGGACCAACTCCAGGTTTAGAGTTCTATCATATATTCCCAAATTTCTTCTACCCGGGGCCATCAGCACGCAGAATCCCTTCTTCTATGTCGTCGCCACTGGCATCCATCTCTAGATTTCGCTCGTCTCTCCACACTATCACCTTCGCCATGTCCAAACTAGAAGATAATCTAGTAGAAATGCTTTGCCTCCCACTGCTCAGGAGACTTTCGCTGGTGGAGGTTTATATATCGGATGTCTCCTTGCGGAAGTTCATCCACCATGGTTGCCCTGCCCTGCAGTGCCTGCTGCTTGTTTGCAACAAGAAATTCTGCTGTCTACGAATAAACTCAGCTAGGCTTGTAAGCATTGGCATTTGTTCCGACGGAGGAAAACTGATCATTGAGGATGCCCCTTGCCTCCGGAGACTGCTACATGATTCTGTAGATGCACAACTACAAATAACAGTTATGTCCGTGCCTGTGTTGAACACACTGGGAAAAATTTCTGAATTACCCAATGAAACAAATATCGTCATTGGGTCTACAGTTATTCAGGTACTGCCTCTGCATGTTACTTTGCCCTGCCTTATTCAAAAGCACTTGAGATTCACATCCACAAGCTAATAATATCTCGTTATGTGCTCAATGAAGGGTCTCTGCATAAGTAGCCTACACGCGGTGCTGGATTCTGTCAAGACCTTGTTTATCTCACAGACATGATTTAATCTGGATGAGATTGTTGACTTGCTGCGATGCTTTCAATGCTTGCAAAACTTGTTTATCGAGGTGATGATTTCACACACTTTGAAAGCCCACGCACAATATACATAATATACTGGCACTAACTGCTCAGTTTGCTCTTCATGTGTGTTTAGGGGGGAGGATGGGATCAAAGAGGTATAACAAATGAATGGCGCGAAAAGCTGCGGGTGTTTCTCAATAGTCACGACATTTGTTTGAGGACATTAACGCTGGAAGACTATGAAGTCACACATGCAAACACTGCATTTGTGACATTCTTTATTCTCAATGCTAGGATGCTACTGACAATCAGGCTTAAGTTTGGCCTGCGCAGAGATTTCACTCGTGAATTTTACAAACGGTAAGAAGAGGTACTGCAGATGGAAAAAGGGCTTCTAATTGTGCCAAGCTTAAATTAACAACAACTTGAAAGCATATGCACATGGATTTAAAAAACACAGGTGTCGAATATCTGGATTTCCCAGATCCATTCAACTGTGGATGCTGAAAACAGGTCTGGAGAGATGTACTTGCTATATTGAATGAGTGCATTGTGTAAACATGGTCAAACAATTCTCACTCGTTTTGCACCGTACTGTCTGTAAGCTTCTTTATTCTGAGGCAGTAAACTCATATTTTTAAAATTAGGGAGATGAACGTTTATGATATCAATTACGTTCATGCTTTCTGTTTTCAATATCGATCATATGTTTCTGGACCCAATGATAAAAGAAATCAGCTCGCACAGATGCTCAAAAATCAAACTAGTGTCCTCTTGTTTATCTCAGTTGTTTGGCATGAAATTCTGTCTTTTAAAAGCAACATGCGTCAACTACAAACCTGCAACTGCTGCAACCGCGCCTCTCCGAAGGACGTCCGTGCACCCCACAGGAAATGAACGGGCATCGAGAGGTTGTGAAAATCATACGTCAGTGTAAACGCGTCACTGAAAACATTTGGAATGCTGTGATAATGACTTAAGGTCAGCAACGAACCTCCAATAACTTTTTAGATGTTGGGTTTCCATTCTCATTATCATATTGAACAAAACTCATGCATCCGAAGAATTCGTCAAAGCGAAAGATTACGTGCCCCTTCTAATTGCAGGCACCGTGTCCCTCCGAGAGGCCGTGTCAGAAATGAACAATTCGGAAAAGACTAGCATGGTCTTGTGTCATTTAAACATACACCCTTGCCTCTCTCAGTGAACAAGTAGCTTAAAATGTTACGAGAACAGAGGCACTTCAGTGCATTTTCTCCTTGGAGAACCGTGCGCACCGTGGCTTCACTCCCCTGTCCCTCGGAGTGGCCGTGTCATGCGAAAGCATCTAGGAGAACACAAAAGACGTATGTGTGCCGTGCGCATGTACAACCGTGCGCCAACTGCTTAAAGACCGTGCGTCTTTCAATGAACACGTCACTGAGAACATTTAGAATATAGATGCCTTTCCGTGCGTCTCATTCTTATCCTTACAGGACGATGCGCACCGTGGCTTCATGTCCCTTTCCCTCAGCGAGACCGTGCTAGGGAAAAATACTTCGGAAAACAGAAGCATGGTCGTGCGTCATGGACGTGCACAACCTGTCTCAGTGAACGCCTCACTGAGAAAATTTGGAAAACAAAAACAAAGCCGTGCCTTATTTGTATGTAACCGTGCGTGTTGGGGCCATCAGTGCGTGCCTCTATGCTCCTAATAAGCCAATAGTCTTGTCTTTGCCGCTGTACAGTAGCCCCATGTCAGTGAGCAGGCGCGTATTATAACTGTCTGTTCTATTTTGTGCCAACCCAGACCGCCCCTTCCCACTCACCCGCTGTAGAGTTCATCGTCTCTTCTCTCTCGATTCCCTCTAGATCTATGGTTAGTCCATTTTCTCTTAATTTCTATGTGAATTTTTCGCTACGATCTGTATTCCTCTCTGTTGGTTTCGTCTCTTCGTGTTTGAAAGCGACGCATCTACGCTGTTATGCTAGCAATTGCCTGGAAATTCGTTGTGATCTAAACCAAATCTGCGCAGTACGAGGCCGAACCTGTACATGACCCATGCCTCTTAGGGGTGGGGTTGATTGGGAGTCGGCGTTTGTGCTTGAGAACACTACGAGCAGCAGCGACCTACGGCGTCCAAGTCCCAGGTGAGCGATGAACTTCGCCGAGGGAGGTTGGTAGTTTAAATTGAAGCCCGTTAGGTCTTGCAAACAATGGCGGTGGCCAGAAGTCCAAGGGAGTGGCCAGACGTTGAGATCTATTGCTTAACCGGCCACAGGGTGCTGGAGGTCGGCGTTTGGGGTGTTGTTGACTGGGAGTTGGCGTCTGTGCTTGAGGATAGCGTTTGGGGTCCTGTACGCTGGAGGCAAGGTTAACATTGATGGATCACCCATTTCAAATACCACCTAGCCACACATGTTCCGGTGGTTGGCGTCGGCGATGGTGGCGATGGTTGCGGATGACGTTGTTGCTGGGTGCAGCTCTAACGAATTTACATATAATTTAAATATTACAAACACTCCTTTGAGCCGCCTGATGATAGACTATTGTTTCTCCTTTTTGCCTGTCTTGTCTTGAAATATACATTTGCTAAAGCTGCTTTTAAAACCAAGCAGCAGAAATCCTTTCACTGATTGACATTGACAACCAAGATTGTGAACTGCTCTAAAAATAGTCAATACTGAATTGTGATGAATTAAGCAACCATTTTTGGAAAATAAAATACTGATTTAATTCAATTCATATTTACTCTATTATTACATATCCCATATCTACTGTTCACCTTCTAATCAAAAGCTGTGCACATGTCTTTTTAGGAAATTGCTTGTGAACGACTATTTATGTAAAAATGCCGGTTTAGCCGAATAGTTTTTCAAAATAATATAATTTTCCTTGTGTTGAGAATTTCATATAAACGTTGTTTTGCAATGTATTCCAGGGGAAACCATGTGCTGTGATATATGTACCAACTTCAGTTGCCCTGGATTGTAGTCAGGCGTTTTTCACAGCGCGATAACAGTGCATCTTCCTCGATGCTTCAAGACATGCCTGGTAAGGAGAAATTTTGGCATCCCATGCTGCCCATCAGTTACTACCAACTACTGTATCTTTTTGATGAAGGAAATAAAAGTTTCTACCATATTGTTGGAATGGAATGCCTACATTTATGCATTTAACGATATGTTTTCAATTTTTGATGTACCTTGTTTTATCAAATAGCAACCTGTTGAAAACAATTGGTACATATACGATAAGCGTTGTCTATCTTGGTTATACATGTCGGTATTCAAGGATTCCTTCTTGCCGGTTTGAAGATTTTTTTTCTTCCACAGTATGTGCCATGCTATTGCAAGCAGCAAGTCACTTCTTCAATCTATCAGTGGAAAGAGGAAGCATTTCAAGAAGAAGGAAAACAAGGGAATCCAGTACTGATCACCAACGAGGATCTGTCATATGAGATCTGCATCACCGATGAACCTAACCGGTCTAAAATTCATAGACCTGGCTGGGAAAAGTTAATTAGTGACTACGATCTTCGTTATCGAGATCTAATCATCATAAACCTGGATACTGGGACTCTGTCCATTGAGATAGATCTGAGACTCAGTGATTCTCGAGGAGGTCACAAGCCCCTTCCCAAACCATCACTAGTTAAGTACACCAACTTCCATCCTGTTTTATCAACTACATTTATCAGCATACTTTGGTGCTCCTACCCCTGTCCACTAAATGAATGTCATACTTACAGTCGAAGTTATTTTGAAAACATTTTATGCAATTCTATTGATTATCATCCCAACTTGATCACATGCATTGAATTTAAGCATTCCTTTCAAACTTTAATAGCGAGTTCATTTGTTTAAACAAATTCGTTTGAAAATGAGTTATTTTTTTTCATGCAGCTCTTGATTTTCTAAATGATTCGGAGAGGGAGTACATTGAAAAAATAGTGTTTGGTCGAGGCGTAAACCTCTCATACAGACAATTTGGACAGATGATATACTATGTGTTTGAGTCTAACGACTTCCCCACCATACCCTTTATGCAGCGTCTAAACATCACCAATGTCATAAATGGTCGTCTGGTTAGTCATTGAATATTTGTTTTGATCCACCGCCATGGTATTGTTTGCTATTTTCAATGTTTTATGTCCTTGTACATTGATTTTATTTAGTAATAACGGTACAATCTGCAGAGAATCCCGTCTGCCGTTGTGAGGCTTCTAAAGATGAACCTAGGATATCGACCTCAAAACGGTGGAATCAGCCTAACAGAGATGTATGATGCAATAGACATAAGCACAACGTACTCCATACGAACCGATGGCAGAATGGAGGTGACCGATTTTTCAGATTTTGCCCGGGAAGCTCAGCTAAGGGTTGGTTCAGTTGTCCTTGTAACAATTGAAAAGCGGTGGCCAACTTTGGGAAACATGAAGCTACTGCGGATGATAATCAACGACCTTTCCTGATAGAGCGTTGCCGGTGGCTATACTTCCAATTCAGTAATTTATGTCTGGTTTTTGAACAGGCTGTACACACCAGTTTTGTTATTTAGTTATGTCATGGTATGTAACTGAGCATATAATTATGCCCAAAAGAACGGTGGTGAAAATTCCCGGTCAAAGAAGGTGAAACACTTACGTGGGTTACTTTATTTATCTCTGATAATAATAAAAGGATTCGCTGACTAATAATGGAGGATGAATGGCTGCGGTGAAGTATGTTTCTGAATAATTTAGTGACGTTGCTAGCTCCCCACGTCAGTAGTATACATAATTTTCACTATGGTGCTACGCAGAATAGCATGATGCCAAGTAGTTTGTTGCGATGAGCTCAAACATACACCTCTGTCAACCGCACAACACTTCTCCTAAAAACCTAGCGCCTTCCCCTATGGCTCAGTCACCTTAAACATCCATGCCTTTACAAACTGACACTTCAAACATTTGACAGAACACGGGCACGGATTGACGTCCATGCAATCACATAGCTTCATGTCCGTGCCTCACGTAGCATCGTACCTATGCCTCTAGCTGTGCTTCTCGCTGTATAAGTGCGTTTCGCAGCTGCATGCCCACGCCCCTCGTTGCTTCTCGTTGTTTCTGCCCATCTCGTCCTTGCAACTATTTCAGACATGACCGTGCCTGTTGCGTCGGCACATTCATGCCTCTCAAGACCATGCCTCGACAAGAATAACGACCGTGCTTGTAACAGTGAAGCGTGTAGATTATACATTCAGGACACCTTAGGTACCACCTTGCAACTATTTCAGACATGACCGTGCCTGTTCCGTCGGCACATTCATGCCTCTAACATTTAATTGAAAAACATTCTGGAAAAACAGTAACAGATGCCTATTGTCAATCCTCACATCACGTACATTCGACGTACACATTCATGCCTCTCACAGTTAATTGAAAAACATCCTGAAAAAACAGAAACAGACGCCTATTGTCAATCCTCACGTCACGTACATTCGACGTTCATTCCTTCTTCACAGAAGTAATAGTCGTGTCTCTGCCACAGAACATATAAGTGAAAAACGATTCTTCCTACACTTGTAAATCCCGGAATGCCCTGGATAAATGTCGAATCCCGTCTTGCGGTAAAACCATGGAGGCCGGTGCTTCTCAGAAACAATTATATGGCTTTTTGCACATGTAGTTGAGTGCACGGCTAAATGTTCGTGCATGTGCCTCACGTAGCGCCACAACACGAATTGACGTCCGTGCAATCATGTAGCTCCATGTCCGTGCCTCACGTAGCTTCGTATCTGTGCCTCTGGTTGCGCCTCTCGTTGTATAAGTGCTTCTCGCAGCTGCATGTCCACGCCTCTCGTTGCTTCTCGTTCTTTCTGTCCATCTCGTAGCGTCAGTTGCAACACGGACACGCCACAGTGCCTCTGAAAAAAGACAGCACTGCTCCTCCCACCGAATGTAACACTGGAAACAACTGCCACTCCCAGTGAATGTATGCCCGTGTGTCTGAGAGTTAAACCAGCCACTTTAAGCATGCTTCTCTTAGTCAGAGACTTGTGCCTCTACATACTGCCCCTGCATGCCTCGCGAGATAAATTGTAATTGACATTTGACAGCAAACTACGCAAGACAACGATCTTCTCCCCAACTTGCTGGAGATACAACGGTTGTTAAAAACATAACTGCTGATTTTATTTTATTTTTTATAAAGAAAAACCACGATCAAAAACCCAGGATGTCGGGGGTTGGGTCCGACATATGCCAAAGGATGGCTTATCATGGTGGGAGCGAGTAGAACGTCGCCGGTGCTCGGAAGCGGGATGAGGCGTAGACACGAACGCCGGCATACTTTACCCAGGTTCGGGGCTCTCCTAGGAGATAACACCCCTACTCCTGCTCTACGGGGTCTCCGCATGATCACTAAGGCTCAAGTGAATATACAAGTGCTCCTCGAGCTATATGCTGGAGGTAGGAGAAGGCAGGGCTAGCTCTTCCCTTTCCTCTATGATCTGGTCTAACTCTTACAGGTTCAGAACCCTTTGCATGGGTGCCCTGGGGGTTTATATAGGCCTACCCCCCAGGGGTACATTGGTAATCCGGCCGGGCTGGGCCCGGCTGTCAATCTCTCGTGTGCCGGCTTCTCCGCCGGCTGCTGGGGCCCGCCGACTAGTGGGTCCCGCCGACTGGCGAGGTTCGAGCTGACAGGCCGTACCCGCCGCTCCCGGGCTTGTCGGCGGCTGATTACTATAGCCGCACCTCTAATGACGCAGGCTTAGTCGGGGGGTCATGGCTACAGACCCGCCGCCTGGCAGGCGATGACTGTAGCCACTCCCCATCTTGTCTGGTTGATGGCACGTGGGCCCCGAGGGAGGGGCCGGCCGACCCCCAGAGGCCGACCTCCCTCGGGTCCGACTGGTAGGGCTCTTTGCCGTCTTCTGGACTCTCGCTGACGCGCGGGGCCCGTCGTCCTTGGGCCGTACAGACAGTCCGTCGTGGGAACAGGACTCCGCCCATACGGGGTGATGTCAGGGAAGCGGTGGCAACAGTGCCGCGCCGGGCGGAGATCTCCGCCGGTACGGGGCACTGTGGCCATGCTTGCCTGATTTGGAGGAGGGGATGGGCTGTACTGTAGCCACTCCCCGTCCCGTCCCCCTGATGAGGGCACAGGCTCGGTAGGTGTCGCGGGCCGACTCCCTGGAGCCGGCTTCTCTGGAAGTCGCTAGGCGGGAGTCGGCTTGACTTGGCCCTGCATCCAGGACTCGGCCGCCCGTGGGAAGCCGGCCACTCCATCAGTCGGCTTCCAGAAGGCGGCATCTCGCCTCGTCGTCTTGAGGGGCGCTGTCAGCCCCGATGCCTTGAAAGGTCCTGGATCTCGGGTTATCCTACCCGTGGCCCATTACTCCGACAGTAGTCCCCGAAGCTGGTGAGGCGCCGCGGACGATTGGTCGAGGAGCCTCAGCAGTTTCCTTCTCCCGTTGCCCGAGGTGGAGCTTCGTCTGTCTCCTGTCAAGCCGACTGGTTGGAGTCGGCATCGCCCCAACCCGTCTTGACCAATCTTTTGAACGCCTCGGCGGGAGCCAAGTGACGTACCAGCGAAGCCTCCGTGCCACCGCCCGTCCCGGGCCTGTCACGTGGTGGCGTGCGGTCGGGCCAGTCTGCCCGCTTACGCATGCGACGGGACATGTCTTCGGACCGGGCCCGCCACTGCCCTCCTCGGCTTTCGAGCGGATCCGCTGCGGCCGAGGCAGGCGGTTGAAATTCCCATGGAGTTACTGCGTGCAGTAACTCACGTGGTGAGGATCGTGGGGGGCATGAGGTAACGGCACAGTTAATCCCACGCTCGCCCCCTCGGCTTCGCAGCCCGAGGGTCTATAAGTAGGCGGGGGAGGGGGAGCGGCAGGGCACGCGCGTCCCCCCTCCGGATTGCCTCCTCTTTCTTGCCTCTTCCTCCTTCCTCTCGCCGCCGCGCCCCCAAGCTTCGTCGAGCGTTGCGGCGACCCGTTCCCGATGAGCTCCTCTTCCACCGCCACGCCCTCCGCGGTGCGCTCTGGGGAGTGGAACGGCTCCGAGGTTCATGAAGACCACATAGACTTCCTCCGCAAGATGTGTCGGTTGCCTCGCCAGGAATTCGTGAAGGTCCGCCTCGCGCCAGAGAGAGAAATCTTGCCGGCGCCCGAGGAGGGCAAGCGGGTCGTCTTCCGCTCGCACTGCCTGCGCGGCCTCGGTCTGCCGGCGAGCGGCTTCTTCCGCTCCTTCCTCGAGTTCTACGGACTCCAGCCGCACCACCTCACTCCGAACACGGTGGTGTTGCTGTCCGCCTTCGTCACTCTGTGCGAAGGCTTCCTCGGCGTCCTCCCCACCCTCGAGCTATGCGGTGAGTTCTTCTACACCAAGCTTGGCACCCACGTCGCCGGCGTGCCGGCTCAGTGCGGCGCATTTATCGCGGTGCGGAGGATGGGAGCCGACAACCCGTTTCCCCCCATCGTGCTGATAAAGTCAGTGAAGATGTGGCAGCAGTCGTACTTCTACGTGAAGAGTGTCTTCGCGGAGGGCGACTGGGTCAACCTGCCGGCTTATGCAGCCGGGGCGCCGGCTGGGAGACAACCCAACTGGTCGTACCGAGCCAGGACGCTGACGCCTGCCGGAGCCGCCGTCGTCGCCCGACTCCGAGTGATGACACAGTCGGAGGGCCTGACCGGGCCCGACTTGCTAGCCGCCTTCGTGGCGCGCCGAGTGCCCCCGCTTCAAGGCCGTCCTCAAATGATTTGTCAGATGAGCGGCCACCGGGATCCAAGCCGGATGTGCACCAAGGAGATGCCTCACAAGGAGGTGGCCTACATGGTGAACTACCTTGCGAACTGCGAGCTCTCGGAAGAGTGGCAGTTTGGCAAGGAGCCGTATTCGCGCGCCCAGCCTCCGCCCATGGTGAGTTGTTACGTTTTCCGGTTCCTCTGATTCCTTCTTGCCGAGTTCGTCTTGCTAGATCTGACCGACCGGTCCTTGGTCAGAGCCCACTCCTCCAGCCTCCAGCCGGCACCACGGGGCCGGCCCGCGAGTTCCTTCCAGACAGGTCGGAGAGCGACGTCGATGACCCCGACTTGGGGCGGTGGCCTTGGAAGACGACGCCGAGGGAGGAGGTGGCAGGGCGGATGGCACAAGGCTCGGGGCCAGCCTTGAAGACTGGCCCGACGATGACGCGGGGGAGGTCGCCCCGCGCCACCAACCAGGAGCCGGCCAGCCAGGTGCGAGCTCCTCAGCCGCGCCGGACGCCCAAGGCGGCGCGAAGAAGCGAAGGGCCGCGCCGAGCTTGTTCGGCAGCCGGCCGAAGAAGCTCTAGGGCTTGGCCGCGGCGACCAAGCGGGAAGAGGCGGCCGCGAAGGTCAACCGCTTTCGCAGGGAGGTGAAGACGCCGCAACTGGTCTCCGCGTAAGCGCTTTCCTCCCTTGCATCCTTATCTCCTCTTCATCGATCTGTTCTGAGTTTTCTTCTTTATTTTCCTTGGGCCTAGGGCTCCCCTCTCTCTTGAGAAGGCAGCCGCCGCCTCCGTCATGGGGTCGGCGGAGACTTCCGCCACAGCCCGGCGGATTGACCCGGCCGCCGATCTTCGGGGGGCGAAGGAGCGGAACACGCGGGAGGTGCGCGAAGAGCAGGAGGCCGCCCGCCTGAAGAAGGCGGAGGCCGAGAAATCGGAGGCCGCCGCCAAGGAGAAATTGGCGGAGGCCGCAGCCGCCGACGCGGCTAAGAAACGGGCCGAAGAAGCCACGTGCAGTCAGTCGGCGATCTTCGTTACTCCTCTGAATTCTGCCCCGCCGGCCCCGGAGTTCTTGGCGCAGGCCGGGGAGGCCGGCGGTGAGCACCAATTAGGGAACAGGGTGGCGGCGACTCCTCCATGCCGGACGTGCTGGTGCCGCCAACGCCGCCGTCTCGGAGCGCGCCGGGCGGGAAGGCGGCGGACCCGCCGGTGCCTCCGACTGGAGAGGTGGCGGCGGGACTGGATCTCGAGGTCGGCGCACCAACGCGTCGCCATCTCGCAAAGGCGGCTTCTGCGCCACGCCCGTTGGAGACCGGCGCCACGAGTTCCTCGGTCCCGGACACCGAGGCGACAAGTGCCGCGCCCACCGGGTGGGTGCGAGGAAGCAGGACTGGCCCGGTGAATCGGGCGCTCTTGGACGTCCAGGCCAAGATCCGAGCCGAGAGCGAGGCCCTAAAGAACTGCAACAAGGCGCACCTGGCCGCGCGAGAAGCCGTTCGGGTACGTTCTCCTCCTCGTTTTTGTTTCTTGTGCTTTTCGGTAGGGGCGCGCCAGCACCCCCTCTGGGTGTAGTCCCCGAGTTTCGGGCCGGCTGCTGAGCAGGCGGCCCCGAACTCTAATCGGCGAGTTCCAAGCGCTGACACTCGTCTGAATTTCATGTCGCAGGATTACCAGAATATCCACGAGATCACCTTCCACTCCAATGCCCAGGAGCTGGCTCAGCGGACCGCCGACTTGTCGGACAGCTGGAGTACGTCCTCTTCTTCTTTCTGTGGGGGCGCGCTAGCGCACCTGCGGGCTGTAGTCCCCGAGATTCGGGCCGACTGCTGAGCAGTCGGGCCGGATCTCGCCGGCGACTATGTTTCCTTGTTGGCGACTAACGCCTTGCTTTCTTCTTTCTTCCGCAGAAGCCAACGCCGCCTTACAGGAGCAGCTGGGTGAGGCCAACGCCGCGCTCCGGGTTAAGGAGGAAGAGTGCAGCCAGCTGGCTGGAGAGCGCGACCGGCTGGCCGCACAACTGGTGCAACAGAAGGAGCTCTTCGAGAAGGCTCAAAAGGAGCCAAAGGACAAGGAGTCCGGTCTCCTTGCTGAGTTTGCGAGCGAGCGCTCCTCCTAGTCCGACAGGGAGGCGATGCTGACCTCTGGCTTCCACGAGATCGAAGACATAGTCGATGGTGAGTCTTCCTCATTTCCTTTTTTATGCCGCCGGCTGTTGATTAACACCGGCTTCTAGTCTTTAATTTTGCTCTTTGCTTCTACTTTGCCAGACTTCTTCCCCGGCCACTCAGACATCGCCAACCGGGCCATCGAAGCTGACTGCGAAGGGCGGAGAGCGGATGGTGCAAAGATCGCCGCCGACGCACCCCGATCCCTTTATGAGCAGATCTTGAGCATCGAGGCTCGTCTTTGGCCGGCTCACCGGATGCTGCGCCGGCTTTAGCGTGTCGGCGCCCAGGCAGTCGCCGCCCTGTGGCCGGACACGCCGGCACCGTGCACTCCCCGTCGGACCGCCGACTGGCTGGAGGTAGCGGCCGGGCGTCTTGAGGCTTGGAAGGGCTCTTCGGCCCGAGCTGGGGCATGCCGGGCCCTGGAGTTATCCAGGCCCCAGACGGCAAAGGGCCAGGCGATGGGGATAGTCTTGAGTGCAGAAGCCGGCTGATGTGGCTTGGAGCAGAACACCTGACACCCTTTGCATTTCAGGACCAGATCCTTGGCATCTTCTAGATCAGTCAGCCAGAAAAAACCATGGCGGAAAGCTTTGGCAACGAGTGCTCTTGAAGCTGCGTGGTGGCCACACTCGCCTTGGTGGATATCTTTGAGAATGGCTTGGCCTTGCTCTGGTTTGACGCAACGTTGGTAAACACCAGTGACGCTGCGCCTGACCAGCTCTCTGTTGACTATGGTGTAGGCCACGGCCCGGCGTTGCACTTGCCAGGCCGAGATCTCATCAGGCGGATGCTCCTTGTTTACTAGGAAGTTGAGGATGGGCTGGGCCCAAGAAGGTGCTGCGACTTCTGCAACTGTTAGGACCGCAACTTGGACGAGGGCGGCTGGGCCGGGAGGCGACGGGTTGGAGTCGGCAGACGCTTGCTGGGTCGATGAAGTCCCCGGGCCGATTGGTGCAGTCCCCGGGCCGAGCTCTGAAGTCCTCGGGCTGATGGCTGCATTCTCCAGACCGGGTTCTGAAGTCCCTGGGCCGAGTGCGACCGCTGCGGCCCCTGGGCCGCCCCCAGAATTCCTGTACCGGCTGTTGGAGCTCTCAAGTCGGATCCGACTGCTTCAGGAGGAGCCGGCACGAAGATAGAATCTGATTCTGGCGATGGCTTGACAGACGGCTTGAGGAGGCGTTGAAGGGCGATGCCGGTCGGTATTGCTTGACGGGTGGAGCCGATTCTTGCCAAGGTGTCTGCTTGCTCGTTGTCGTTCCTTGGTACATGGAGAAACTCGCACCCCTCAAAATATCCACTGAGTTGCTGTACGAGGAAGCGGTAGCTCGCCATGTTTGCATCTTTGGCGTCCCAGTCGCCTGACGACTGCTGGACCACCAAGTCAGAGTCACCATAACACAGGATCCGGCGGATGCCGAGCTCTTTGGCAAGCCGGAGTCCGTGAATGAGTGCCTCGTATTCGGCGACATTGTTGGAGGCGGCGAAATGGATTTGCAGCACGTACTTGAGCTTGTCTCCTTTGGGAGAGGTAAGGACGATGCTGGCACCCAGACCGGTGCGCATCTTTGAGCCATCAAAGTGCATCCGCCAATGAGTGGAGTCGGGCGCTGGTGGCAGGTACTGGGTCTCGGCCCAGTCGACGAGGAAGTCGGCCAGCGCTTGCGACTTGATGGCGGTGCGAGGTTGGTAGTAGATGGTGTAGGGGGCCAAATCTATGGCCCACTTGGCGACTCGCCCCGAGGCATCTCGGCTCCCGATGATCTCGGCCAGGGGAGCTGTGCAGACCACAGTGATAGGGTGCTCTTGGAAATACAGCTTCAGTTTTTTGGCGGCGAAGTGTACACCGTAACACATCTTCTGATAGTGGGGATAGTTCCGCTTGGAGGTCGATAGTACTTCACTCAGGTAATACACCGGTCTCTGGACTGGTAGTGCCTTGCCTTCCTCTTTGCGCTCCACCATGACGACTGTGCTGACCACCCGGCTGGTGGTGGCGATGTAGAGGAGCATGGGCTCTTTAGGAGTCGGGGCCGCCAAGACTGGTGGAGTAGTCAACATCTTTTTGAGCTGGAGGAAAGCTTCATCCGCCTTCCACTCTAAAAAGGTGGTTTTCTTCATGAGCTGGTACAAAGGAAAAGCCTTCTCTCCCAGCCGACTGATGAACCGGCTGATGGAAGCCAAACAGCCAGTGAACTTCTGCACATCCAACAGTCGGCGGGGTACCTCCATCCTCTCGATGGCCTTGATCTTCACAGGGTTGCACTCTATGTCACGTTCAGAGACTAGGAATCCAAGAAGCTGGCCGGCTGGTACTCCGAAGACGCACTTCTCTGGGTTGAGCTTGATTTGAAATCGGCGCAGATTCTCAAAGGTCTCTTTGAGGTCCTCCAGCAGCGTTCCACGCTTCTCCGTCTTCACCACCACATCGTCCACGTAAACGTGGGTGTTCCTGCCGAGTTGCTTGAGGAGGCACTTCTGCATGCAGCGTTGAAAGGTGGCGCCGACATTCCTCAAGCCAAACGTCATAGTCAGGTAGCAGAAGGCTCCGAATGGTGTGATGAAGGCAGTCTTCAGTCTGTCACCCGGATTCAGCTTGATTTGGTGGTACCCTGAGTATGCATCCAAGAAGCTCAATAGCTCGCATCCGGCTGTGGAGTCTATCACTTGGTCGATCCTTGGCAAAGCAAACGGGTCTTTTGGGCATGCTTTATTGAGGCTAGTGTAATCGATACACATATGCCACTGCTTGTTTTTCTTCAGTACGAGGACTGGGTTGGCCAGCCACTCTGGAAAGAACACTTCCATGATGAAGCCGGCTGCCAATAGCCGGGCTATCTCTTCTCCAACGACTCTCCTCTTCTCTTCTGACAGGCGGCGCAAGGGCTGCCTGACGGGCTTGGCATCGGACCGAACGTGTAGCTTGAGCTCGGCGAAATCCGTCGGAACACCTGGCATGTCTTTGGGGGACCATGCAAGGATGTCCCGATTCTCACGGAGGAAATCGACGAGCTCACCTTCCTATTTGCTGTCGAGGCCTGTTCCTATGACAGCGTGCCTCTCCGGGTGCTCCCGGTCCAAGGGTATCTTCTTCGTCTCTTTGGCCGGCTTGAACGAGCCCTCAGCTTCAGACTCCTTGGGGTCAGGCGACATCTCTGGCCGCTTTCCAGCCATCGCCACGACCAGGTCAAGGAGCCGCTTCTCAGCCACGATCACGACGGACTCGGCCAGCCGACTGCTCTCTGTTGCGCAAGCGGACGACTTTTGGTAGTCGCCGGCTATGGTCAGAATCCCCTTGGAACTCGGCATCTTCATCTTGAGGTAAGCGTAGTGGGGGACCGCCATCAATTTGGCCAGAGCAGGCCGGCCATGTTGCGCATGGTATGGGCTTTCAAGGTCCACCACCTCAAACCAGACCTGCTCTCGGCGAAAGTGATCTTTGCCCCCGAAGAGGACATCTATCAGGATCTTGCCGATTGGTGAGCAGGAAAGGCCAGGAACTATGCCATGGAAGACGGTCCGACTGGGCTGAAGCTGTCTTTGCTTGATTCCTAACTTCTCCATTGTGTTCTTGTACAGGATGTTGATGCTGCTGCCGCCGTCTATCAGAACCCGGGAGAAACGAGCAGCTCGCCTGTCTGTGGCAAGGGTGGCGTCCAGAACTAGAGCATAGGAGCTGGGTTTGGGCATCACCTCTGGGTGATCGGCTCTGCTCCAGCTGATGGGTTTCTCCGACCAATGCATGAACTCTGGGACCTTGGTTGTTACTGCGTTCACTTCTTGATGCTGCTGCCGCCTGCTGCGCCGATCATCGGCCACGCTGGTGAATATGACGTAGGCTCCATGCTCCTCTGGAAACTCGTCCTGTACGGCTCCGACTGGCCTGGCCGCCGGCTGCTGGGGCGCAGGAGGAGGCTGCTGCTCAGCAGGCGGGGGAGGCAGGAGGCCGTCTCCCTTGGTGATCCTGGTGAGCCAATGGCACTTCCAAGTGGTGTGGTTCGACGGCTTCGCGCCGCTATGGAACTTGCATGGTGCATCAAGAGTCTGCTCATACGAGAAAGCCGGCAACCAATTGGGCTTGCCGCCCTTCTGCCTCTTGGGTGGAGCCTGCCCTTCTGGCCGCTGGTCTTCGACTGTTGCCACCAGCCGGCTGGTGGAAGCCGGCTGCGGGGCCTTGCGCTTGTGGTCGTTCTGCTGTTGGCGCCGACTGGTGTCGCCAGTCGGAGTTCTGGGAGCCTGAGGGGTCATCTTGCCAGATGCATTTACTTGGATCTCCGCCTTCATGGAGGAGTCGGCCGTGGCGTATTTGTCTGCTATGATCAACAGCTCGTCGAGGGTTTCTGGCTCGTCGCAGAGGAGCTTGTGCTTGAGGAGGGTGCCCTCTCGGCATCCGACTGTGAAGTACTCGATGGCCTGCACCTCGTGCACGCCCTCGCAAGAGTTGCGGAGCTCGGCCCAGCGCGTGAGGTAATCGCGAGTCGACTCGTCGGGGCCTTGTACGCACAGAAAGAGTTGGCGGGGCTTGGGCGGCTGCTTGTACGTGCTGGTAAAGTTGCGGAGGAAGGCGTCGGTGAAGTCGACCCAACTGTTAATGCTTCGGGGCTTCAAGTTGTTCAGCCATGTCCGGGCTGTGCCCTGGAGCATGAGCGGAACGTATGTCACGGCGACTCGCTTATTGCCGTTCGCTATGCTGACGGCTGTGGAGTAGTCGACTAGCCAGTCCTCCGGCTTCACGGAGCCGGTGTATTTGGGCGTGTCTCTTGGAAGCGTGAACCCTTTGGGGAAGGGCTCATCTCGTATGCGGGGGCCGAAACAAGGCGGACCCAACTCATCTTCTTCTTCTAGCGCCAGGGATCGGTTGAGGCGGTCGATCCGGTGGCGGGCATCGTTCTCTCCGATTCCTTCTCGGCGGCCAAGGCAGTCGCCGAGTGATGGGTGATCAACAAGCGGCGGGGAGACGCGCCTTTCCCTATGAGGGGGAGGAGGTGGACAGTCATCCCGCTGTTCCGCTTCTCTTGGGCGGCCGTCTTGGTCGCGCTCTATGGAGATCCGAGTCCGACTGCAGCTGGCAGCCGGCACCTTGTCTTTTCTAGCATGCACTACAAAAAAAAATACACTTCCGTGATGATACGTGTTTGTCACAGTAGGTCATGTTTTTTGTCATGCATGTACATCCATGACAAATTTATGACAGAATCAAGATAGTCATACCTGTGCTGTCGTAGAAGTGTTCCATGACATTACCAAAATTATCATCACGGAAGTGTCCACTTCCATAACGATAAATTGCGTGTCACAGAAGTGCTTTCGTCAAGGGTGACCGACACGTGGCATCCACCGTAACGGAACGTTGTTAAGCTATCGGGTCGGTTTTGGATCCGCTAACCCGTTAACAGCCCCGACCAATGGGGATTTCCCACATGTAAAATCATCATTGGCTGGAGGAAACACGTGTCGACTCATCGTTGGGACAGATGTCATCCACTCATTGGACAGAAGGCGCCTATGATACGTCGACACGTGGCAGGCCCAACAGAGGCCCATTCCTGTGAAAAGGCCGGCCCGTTTGACTTGGTCAAAAGGTGGCGGGCCGGCCCATGGAAAGCCTGTTAACGGGTTGTTCGCATATAGCCCATTTACGGCCCGCTAACCCAAGGCCCGTTACGCCCTCTCCGAATTAGGCCCAGTAGCGTCATCTGGGCCATCCAATATGATTCCAGCCCGTTTTCACTTCTGGCCCATGTATGGCCCATGACGTCTTTCGGCCCATATGAGGCCCTATGTAACTCTTGGCCTATTAACGGCCTGTGGTGAAACTGGCCCGCAATGAACATTGTATCACTTTACACCCATTAACGGCCCGTGGTGAAACTGGCCCGTAATGAATAGTATATCACTTTATACCCATTAAGGGCCCGTTATTCAGTTGGGCCGTTTCCAGCAAATGTTATCTTTCGGCCTTCTCAGAGCCCATTTATTCTTGGGCTCATTTCCAGCATTCGTTTACTTACGGCCCGTTACTGTCATTTTCTGCTTGTGGGCCAAATTCAGCCCGTGGTTACATCGGCCCGTTTGTGGTCCGTTAATACGTTGGGTCGTTTTCATAGCGTCATCAAATACGGCCTATTAACGATGGCCCGTTATGGTCATACGTCCCGTATAAGGCCCATTGATGATACGGCCCGTAGAAGCCCCATTGTTTCAACGGCCCATAGAAGGCCCATTGTTTTTACGGCCCGTAGAAGGCCCATTGTTTCTACGGCCCGTAGAAGGTCTACTGTTTCTACGGCCCGTAGAAGGACCACTGTTTCTACGGCCCGTAGGAGGCCCAGTGTCACTACAGTAAATATTAGCCCATGGTTATTGTGGCCTAGTTTTAAAAAGAACTGCACTGACTACAAGCAAACAAATAAACAAGACAACAAGGAAATAAATAAGCAAGCAACTTATGCTAGGCTATCACGGCTGTTACACATATTACATCCACTGGGCATCAAAGTTCGCCACCAGTGCAAATATAGGGAACAAAGCAGCATATCATATACACTGGTTGTCAAAGTTGGCGACCAGCGCAAATAAACGCCGCAGCAAAACAAATCCAGAACTGAAACCACTTCAGAAGATCTCAAGAAACAATATCCTGGGTACCCATAATGCTGGCAAGATGCTTAGCAAGCTTATTAACTTTCTCTTGTTTGGCGCTTAAATCCTCCAACACTTGCTATTGCACCAGAAAATATGCATCTGAATTCTGCAGGGACTTCCTCAGTCCTTCAGCTTCCTGTCGCAGCACATCTGATCGATGTCTTTCAACTTGAAGTTGAGACTCAAGAAGATGAACTGATTCAGGCAGCGAGTTCGAAGAGCTTGTGCCAGCAGTAGTGGCCAGTAACTCGAACACTACATCAAGACAGGACTTTTGGGTTCCCTCACTATCGTCAAGATAGTTTTTATCAGCTTTCTTGGAGACCAACAGGGATGTCTCACTATCTTGAACCTTATCTGCATTACTTCCTTTACCATTGGATAACGCGGTACTGTTCTCCAATATTTTGTCCGCATTCTAAAAGAGAAACAAGCAGACACATCACATGTTTACCATGTTGTATATGAAACTCATTTTGGTAAATGAGTTCAGTAGTAAAGTGGACAGGATAACAGCATGAAACAAACATATATCTATGTACCATGGTCACTTTATGGTCTATATAATTCTATTTTTTGTTGCCAAATCAAGATAGAGACACTGTTCAAATAATATTTGTTCAAGACAAAGCAGAATAGACAGAATATAAGTGTGGGTAACTATAGAGCAATAACAACACTTGTAATGTGCATGACATGAGAACATAACTATTTATTCAATTGAAACTAAAATCAACATAGAGCAAGTTACAACAGCAAACCAGTTAAAGAAACAGGTTTAAAACATACCTGTTGCCCCATTGGAGTTTCAATTCCATCCTTCAAATTTGAAAATAGTTGGTATGAGTAAATACAGTAATGCAAGAGCAAAGGAGTATGAACCATAGCTACAGAACCTGACCTGAGAACAAATCTTCTTCTCCTTTAAGCGTTGAGTTGGGATTCGGAGTGGTGGTCCTCGTGCTTTGGGCACTGCAGTTCCCTTACTAACCGCTTGTGTTTGGGTGCTCTGTGGTGGAGACGGTGCTATGTCAACTGGAACTGGGTTACTATCTGCCGGGGTTGGGGTTAGAAGGGGTGTAGCTGGTTCTCTGTCCAACTGGGTAGGGGTACAATATGCGAGAGTCTGGGTTATGTGTGGTGGATCTGGTCCTTGGGCAAGTACAACCGTGGTTCTATCTGCATCAACTGGTAGCACTATCTTTTCTGAAGACCGTGTTGTTACTCCCTTAGATACTGCCATCACGCTCTCCAATTCAAATGGCTGATAAACAAGAAAAGTAATTGAAAGTATAGACATTGTATGATAGACAGGTGCAATGGATAGTGGGGAATAAAAGAGGGCATGAAATAATTCATATTTATGTTGTCTAACCAAACAGGATAGCATGACACAATTTCACATATATGATGGCTAACTAAACAGGATAGCATGACACAATTTCACATTATGATGGCTAACTAAAAAAGATGGAAAGACATAGTTCAAAATATGAGACTATGTAAACAGGATGACATGACATAACTATATAATGTGTTTATTAAATAGGTTGGCATGCCATAATTCACATACATTCATGGATAGAATGCCATAATTCTAAATATGATGACTGTAAACACTAAACAGGATGAGATGATATAACTATATGATATCTTTATTAAATGGGCTGCCATGCCATAATTCAGATAGATGATGTGTATGTACTATGTAAACATGATGGCATGATATAATTCAAATATATGATTTATATAGTAAGCAAGTAAGCAGATGGCAATCTATATATGATGTAAAAACTAAGCAATGCAAGACAACATGCATGACATGGGTAATATAACCCTGCCAAGTTTGAGCTAGACCTCAGGGGGGAAATAGGACTGGTCATCAGTCTCTGAATCCTCCTCTGAGGAGCTCTCTATAGCCACCAAGATGTCTGCTTCAGCAGGTAGCATTGTCTGCTCTGAATACCTTGTTTTCACTCCAGATACTTCCATCACCGCTTCAAATGGCTGATGCACAGGAAGAGTAGTTGAATATACAAATGTTGTCGACAAATGGAACACGTAATACAAAAAAATGATAGCATGATATAATTCACATACATGATGATTGGTTAAACAGCATGGCATTGCATAATTCACATATATAATGCCTTTGCAACAAGATAGCATTGTATAATTCACATATATAATGTCTTGCAACAAGATGGCAATGCATAATTCACATATATAGTAACTAGACACTGAACAGGTGGCATTCACACAAAGCATGTCTAAACTAATCAAATGGCATAGCAATGCGAGACACCATACGCATGATATGAGCAACATAACCCTGCCAAGTTAGAG